>NC_136910.1:30343773-30725935 GCF_949606895.1 Notothenia rossii | reverse complement strand
AGGGAGAGGGTGGGGTCGAATATCACGCCAAGGTTGCGTGCCTGGGTGGAGGGGGAAACAGGGGTGCCATCGATGGTGAGTGTCAGGTTGGGGTTTTGCTGAGGGTGGATTTGGAGCCGATGAGGAGGAGTTCAGTTTTATTGCTGTTGAGTTTGAGGAAGTTGTGTTGCATCCAGGATTTTATTGCAGTCAGACAGGATTCGATGTGTGTGAGAGGGGGGTTGTGGGGGGATTTGGTGCTGAGGTAGATCTGTGTGTCGTCAGCATAGCAGTGAAAGTCCAGGTTGTGATGGCGGAGAATCTGACCAAGGGGGAGGATGTAGATGATGAAGAGGAGGGGGCCGAGTACTGAACCTTGGGGAACACCTTGGGTGACTGAAGCTGTGGTAGAGGAGTGATGTTGAGGGAGATGAAGTGGGATCTGTCGGAGAGGTAGGACTGGAGCCACCTGAGTGCAGAACCTTCGATACCGATATCCGGAGTCGGGTAAGCAGGATGGTGTGGCTCACGGTATCGAAGGCTGCACTCAGGTCAAGGAGGATGAGGATGTTGAGGGAACCGTGTCAGCAGAGGTGAGGAGGGAATTGAGGACTTTGATGAGTGCCGTTTCTGTGCTGTGGTGAGGACGAAAACCAGACTGAAGGGGTTCAAAAAGGTAATTTTTTTGGAGATGGCGGTGGAGTTGTTTGGAGATGATGCGTTCTATTGTTTTAGAGAGAAAGGGGAGGTTGGAGATGGGGCGGTAATTACTGAGGGAGGAGGAATCCAGACCGGGTTTCTTGAGGATGGGAGTCACAGCAGCAGTTTTGAAGGCAGAGGGAACGGTTCCTTGGGACAGGGAGGAGTTGAAAAGGTTGACAATGTAGGGGCAAAGGACGGGGAGGCAGGACTTCAGAAGAGGGGTGGGTAGAGGGTCAAGCGAGCAGGTTGTGGGTTTGGAGGAGCTGATCAGTTGGAGTATTTCAGGGGGGGTAACCAGAGTGAACTGGGAGAGAATGCCGTGGGGAGGAGGGCTCGGGAGGTCAAGGGAGATGGAGGGAGGAATTGTGGCGGTGGATGTTGGGGGAGATGTTTGTGTGTCAGATGCAGCGGATAGGGAGTGATTAATGGCAGTGATTTTGTCAGAGAAAAACTGGAGGAATGAACTGCATGTGGAAGTGGAGGAAGAGAGGGTGTCAGCACGGGGTTTGAGGAGCTTGTTGACGGTGGAGAAGAGGGTCCTGGGGTTACGGGAGGGGTCGATGAAGATGGTGGAGAGGTAAGCAGATTTTGCGGCATTGAGGGCGTCTCTGTAGGTAGTGAGATGGAGTTTGTAGGAATCATGGTGAACTGTGAGGGATGATTTCATGGTTAGGCGTTCAAGCTGGCGGCCGGTTTGCTTCAGTTTACGGAGTGCAGGGGTGAACAAGGGTGAGGAGGTTTTAAAAGTTACATTTTTCCTTTTGAGGGGGGCCAAGCTATTGAGGGAGGCGAGTAGGGTTGAATTAAGGTGGTTGAGTTGATCATCGGGTGAGCTGAGGTTCGAGTCCAGGGGGAGAGTAGAGGATAGCAGGTCGGAGAGGTGCTGGGGATCAACAGAGCGTAAATTACGGAAAGTGATGTTCCTGGATGGGGGGGGGGGGGGGCGGTGGACGGGGGAGGCGGTGGTGAACTATATGAGTTTGTGGTCAGAGAGGGGAAAGGGGCAGGGGTGGAGGTCGAGTACTGTGAGGTTGGTGGAGCAGACAAGGTCAAGGATGTGTCCTTTATCGTGGGTGGGGAAGGTGACATGTTGTGTAAATGAGAAATTGTCCAGAAGGGAGGAAAATTCAGAAGCGTGTTTGCAGGTGGTGGAGTCCATGTGGATGTTAAGGTCGCCGAGGAGTAACAGACGTGGGGAGAGGGATGAAGCAATGGTTAGGAATTCAGTGAGATCAGAGAGGAAGGAGGGTGTGGTTTAGGGAGGCGGTAAATGAGGATAACTGTCAGTGAGGGAGGGGTTTTGAAAGCGAGAAATTCAAAGGATGGTACTGAGGGGAGGGTGAGTTCTGTAGTCCGGATGTTCTGGTTGTAGATGACAGCCAGCCCACCACCACGGCGTGAGGGGCGGGGTTTAGTGATGTAATTAAAACCAGGGGGGGATGTTTGATTAAGCGAGAAGAAGTCATTGGGTTGTTGCCAGGTTTCAGTGAGCAGAAGGAAGTCGATGGATTTGTCCAGGATGGGTTCGTGAAGGATGTGGGCTTTATTGTTGAGTGGACCGTATATTTAGAAGGGCAAAATTGGTCAAGTGGGGGGTTGTAGGGGTGGTGGCAGGCTGGAGAGGTATGAGGTTGTCTAGGTTAGCAGCGCGGGGGTGGGCATGAGAGGGGGGGCAGTGGAGCAAAGGAGGGGGGCTTGATGGTGGGGAGAAATGGCTTGTTATATGTGTTGGGAGGCGGAGGGGAGTGGGATCCGCTCCAGGTATTCCGTGCAGCTGGGAGTGTAGGTGAGTGGGGGGAGAGTGTAAGAGAAGCAGTAGGAGTTGCGTTCTGATGACGCGTCAGGTGTGCAACAGTGCGTTGCGTGGAGCAGATGGATGCAATGGATTGTCCGTGCTGAAGGTAAACAAAACTGCGGCGGGTGCTTCGGTGAATGTAGCGGGGTTGACGAAGGAGTCCAAGATGTCTGATGACTGAGATGGAAGACGGAGTGGAGGAGTTGGTCAATGACAGCAGCTGTGAGATGGAGTATTTCAGCATGATGACAGGCGGAATGGCTGGGAGCAGTGTGATGGCAGCGATAGCAGCGATAGCAGCTAGCAGCAGATAGCAGCAGATAGCAGCAGATAGCAGCAGATAGCAGCTAGCGGGCTAGCTAGGTTCACAGAGGTGGAGGATTGTTGTGGAGACGAGGAAGATCCACGACATGGCAGGAGGATGTGAGCAGCGGGACGGGACAGATGCACCCCAGAGATGAAGGCAGGAGGCAGAGAGAGTCCACGGTTGTTGCGTGGGACGGAGACAGACAGTAGGCGATGTAGCAGATAGCAATAGCCACCCGGCACGTTGATGGCTACGTGAGGGCAGCCGGCTACAGCCAGCAACGGAGGCAGAAGTCCAAAATAAGTTTTTAAACAATTTTTTTAACAACAATGTGCATTGCATTAAAGATTTGTAAATCCAGGGCAGTGGTCCAATTCGAAAGATTGAAGAACGAATGGTAGTTGAGGGTGATAGAGGGTGATAGAGGGTGACAGAGGCGGAGAAGCGGCGAACAGTCAACGCCAGCGTCCTCTCCAGCAGCGGGAAAGAGGATGGTATTAATGTATTAATGGTGGATGCACTCATCCACCTCCGGTCCACTCATATTAATCCACATGAATCCAAATGAGTTTGTATTTAGTATATGCATAACTTGTTAGGCTTACACATCTATCATTGTGCATATCACTATTCAAACATGTTTAAAAAAACATTTAAGAAACCCAACAGAACTCAGTAAATACTGTGAAATGTTGACTTTATTTAACCTCTTAAGCCCGAGGGTCCCCCCAGTGGACCCCCCCCCACCGTTTTTTTACGAGACTATGTCTCAGGGCTTCTTAACATTTATGAAACTATTAATGTTCCATACCCTTTTAACGATAAGAAACTCAGCTAACTAACAATATGAACCATTTTTAGCTAAAAGAAACACAAGAGTAACGGCCCGTCTACACTACAGGCATGAACAAATCTTGAAGTTGGGCGTGTCTGAAGCTTGGCGATTTTTTGCGAGCAACCAATCACATGAATCTCCCGCCCCCGACATACAAAGCAATAGCAATGTTAAAACGAAGTAAACTGGACATAAACTCTCCAAACAGGCGAAAAAACTATCAGTTTCACCCACTGTCTCTGCCACCTCCCTCCATGCCTGGTTCCTCCGGTTTGTATCCCGGTAAATAGTTCCGGTCGTAAAGAACCGGGTGATTTGCTACCGTAATATCTCGTTTGGAATATGAGGAAATGAACTGTGGTCTGGCTCTCCCAGCTTACACGCGGTTTGATTGGCTGAGCTTGCACTGGCGGGATTTGCATAAACGGAATTTGATTGGCTGATGCCAAGCATCGAGCCTCAAAAGTTGAACATTGTTCAACTTTTGATGCCGATAGATGCTCGTGATGCTTGCAAAGCCATGCCATGCTCCCCACAATGCAGTTCGGCGAAGATTAAAAATCTTCTACGTCACCCCATTCAAGTGAATGGGCGAAGCGTTGAAAGCATTTTTTGATGCCTGTAGTGTAGACGTACCGTAATACCAAGCCTTTGAATTAGCATGGAGCGAAAAAATGCTAACTAATGCTAACAGACTTTTGCACAGCACTCACGGTAGCAATGCGCTTATTACTTATCGTCACTGCACAAACAAGATATCCGAAAGCTGAGATTCCACAGATTCCACACATGTAATGTCATCACTTTAGGACCCCAAATTGCGGAGCTATCAGCCAGAAAAGAGAAAGTAAACAACATCCGGTCTCAAAAATATTACAATAATTACGTCTTACCTTTTTTGATTTGTGATCAAAAGTTGTGTTCACCGGAATAACAACGCCGCTCAAGGTTAATCCAATGTCTTTGATCAAGTTGTTGTTGTTGTTGTTGTTGTTGTGATCATGTTGTTTTTATATACATTTATTTCTTAATGATGTTTGTATCTTATTAACCAATATACACTTTGATATCAACTTCAAATATAGATATTATTGCAAAGGTATTATTTAATATTCTCTTTTCTTTCAATTTTAAAACTACTCTTATCTTAACTTTCACAGCCAAGGGACACTATTTTAATTTAACTACACATTTAAATAAACAGAGCACTTCCTTCACTTCCATGTTGTGTTCCATTCTTGCTTATGTACACACTTTTAGACCTTAAAGGTAGGGTATGTAAGTTTGACAAACCGGCTCGAGATCGCTAGAATTTGAAAATACACAACCGGAAAAAAATCTGCCACTTCCTTATAGAGCCCCTCCTCCAACACACACGAACGCGCACATGACCAATGAGGGCACGAGATAAGTTTGTGCACAGATGGGAGGCTGACAGGCAGGTAGGCCATCCAGTTACTTTAGCCGGGCCGGCTCCGATGATTGGTCGTGCTTTTTACAGTATTACGGCTTCCACAGTTTACATTTTTTTATGGATTTTTTGTCAAAGCACTTAAGATATTCATTGCTATCGGGATGTTAAGAGCATTCCATGGAATATAACAAAAAGTGTATCTCGAGCCGGTTTTTCAAACTTACCTACCCCTCCTTTAATAAGACTACATAATTGTATGTTACTACTCTATATTACTCTTACGACTGCAACCACAACATACGGGAACGTTTTACATCGTAGCACGCAATTTCAATTTCAACAGTGTCAAGCTATGCTTGGATTGTGTTACATTTTTAATTATGCAATAATCATTGTAAGTGTTAACTGTTAATTGTTAAGTGGTCACACATTTGTATCTTATTGTACTTTAACTTTAAGATTATCAGGGTTTGAACTGGGACTCAGGATACTGATTTATTTGTATTTTGTGTTTGTCTATAAAATATTTTCTGCTTCTACTGTGTAACCCTTCCTGGTAAATACATGATTCTGCAAAAGCTTAACTCAGCATAGGTTTATGAATGGCATACAACTAGATGCTGTCATCAGTAATGTTATAGTTGTAGTTATATAGTTGTTGTTGATGTTTCCTTTCCATTTCTTTAAACAGTAAATATATTATTTTGTCATTACAGCTTGAGAAACTCCATGCCATTGGCTTTAAACCAGTGCTGCTTCTTGGCAAGGAGACCAGGAAGAAGGACGTCAAATGTGAAATCCTAACCCCTCGCTGCACACTGACCGCCTATGCCCAGGATTACCTTGACAAGATAGGCACTTTTTATGAGTACCTTTGTGAAGGGGAGATGCTTGCACTATATCCTCACAGTTCACAGTATTGTGTACACAAAATGTTTGTATCAATGGAGAGCTTAACATTTCCTTATAACCAACACAGTTATATGGAATGAGTTTGGATCAACTCATTTAATAAAGTCAGTTAAGTTAACAACAACTTACAGCGACTGTTTTCAATTCATCCAAATCTTGTGGGACAACAACTTGATCCAGTATTTATCCTTTGATACAGCCAGAAAGAAGTCATTCGAGCCATTTATTTGGGTTTGGCAAACTATATTTTTGTGAGACAACTAACACACATCCTTTCTACCTGTTAACTGTCACTATTTTTAGCTGTAAAATATTACAAAAGTTGAAAGTAATTGCAAAATATTTAGGGTTATGGACAACGTTTGACTGTTTATTATTTTAGCAAACTACATACAATAAATACATTTTTAAACACTGACTATATAGCCTAATGAGATATGGCTTACTCTGCAGAGGGGACTTGTGGACATTTAACTGTTATTTATCAGGAAATAGTTGGCAAGTTTACGTGAATTTGAAAAACCATTTTGGGGTATTGTGCTACCACTTGCACATTCATTGTATACAAATTGAAAGTTGTAAAGTTGTTAATGTCAAGGTAGTTAGGTTTGATGACTGAAATGTATGTTTAGGCTTGAGCCATCCCTTAAGCAATTTCCTTTTAGCAAACCGTTCCTAAACGGTTTCCTTTATCAACGCCCAAAAGGGAGAAATATTTTGAGGTTAATGGTAAAAGCACAATACATGAAGACGATCCCAGTTGACCACATATTCAGTTCTGTATTAAGGTCATGTTTCTCTGGTTGTAAACAAAAGCAGTTATCCAGTGCATCCAGAGGTCCCTTTACATTACATTTATGTTTTTATCCAAAGCGACTTCCCAGTTAACACGCCACGTTGCCACCACGTGGCCTAAAAGTTGTAGTTTGGTGGCACTGTGCACAACGTGGTAGTCACGTGGCCCCAACGTTGTGGTTCACCACAAGCACCCGTCTAAGTGTGCACAACGTGGTAGCCACGTGGCCCCAATGTTGTGGTTCACCACAAGCACCCGTCTAAGTGTGCACAACGTGGTAGCCACGTGGCCCCAACGTTGTGGTTCACCACAAGCACCCGTCTAAAAATACTGATTTGTTTAATGTTATAGATTTATTTATTTATTTCCTTTTTGTCAGAATATGAGTTTGAAGGATAGTAATTTGTGCAAAAAATATTACTTGGGTGGTTTTACGAAGAAAATACCACATTGTGGCCACGTTGAAATATAACGTATAAATACCACGTTGTGGCCACGTTGAAATATAACGTTTTCCTTTCCATGCAAGTGGGTGCACATACATATGATTTGTATGCAAATAGATGGAGTCTACTCTATTATGTAGTTGAATATTGTTCGTCCATTTGTTGCTGTTGATGTTTATAACTGTATATGCTCTCACCAGAAGAATTCAACCAATCACGGCAAATTTCGTTCGCGCCTTTTCTCAGTGTTCTGGATTTACCACTTCACATCCTGGTCGATCCATACGCATACAAATGATATAGTCCCTCAAATATCCATCTCTTCTCCCAGAAGATGGGATGTATTTTGCAAAACAGACAGTTATTCGATCGTTTTTCCCAGTTCGACACCCTTTCCTGTCCCTCGATGCCACCACTAGCGCTGGTTAAAATTAAAGCCGTTCAGCGACCTACAAACGGTTAAACGGATCTGCGAAAACGAGGACACGCTGTAAATCTCTGGAACGTTAGGCCTAAACCGCGTTTTTTTTATTCAAGTCAAGAACTTTCAATATATACTTGCAGGTAAGGAAGCCATCCTTTTTTAAAGTTTTGTAATTCGGGTCATGAACATATGGGGGAGTGTTCTATGCACAGCTCTCAGCATATTTTACACTTTTTCTGCCGAAATTAAGCAGGTGCCTTGTGGCCTCATGTGTGGCCTAATCTCGGACTCGGCCTCCATGTTGTTTTTTTCAGCAGGGCCGCTGGGCTGTGTGAACAAAGCTTACATTAAATCCGTGGAGACATTTATGCAGTACCAGGTAGATCAGTACCGGTAAATTGATATTGTGGGAGTATCTTCTTGCAGTGAAAATAAAGTATTGCTTTCATGTCCTAATGAAAAATGCTTTAATAATGTTTTATCGATAACCGCACTCATTAAATTCTGTTTAAGGCTGTTCTGCACCGAGAGCGATATCACCAAGTACCAGTACCCCTTCCAGGTCTATTTCTGGGCATAGAATCCAGTCTCCTGTGTGTCCTAACAGTGACACAAGATCAGGTATTTAGGACTATTGACATTGTGCATTTGTCTTCATATTTAAAAAAAAAACCTGTTTCGAGTAATGATATACATTGGTCCTCTTGAGAGACCACCCCATCTGCCAAGCCAAACCGATTTGTCATAAAGGGTGGTCTCTCATAAGAGGTTCAATAGCATGGGATTTGTAGCCATTGGTGCATGATGTTGCGGGCTCCCAAGAGACGTGGTCTTAAATATGAGGTCATTCAAAAGGGGCACCACTATATTCACTTTGCTCCATTTAGCCTTTCGCTTTATATTAATTTAAGTATTCTGATATAGACATTTAGAAATTAATTGCATTACTATCTCTGTATACAGTGATGACTTCAAGTGCACGACTGTCTGAGGATCATCGTGGAGGAAAGCAACTGTTCCATACCAGGTAAGGAATCTGAGGCATGGTAGTTTTACCCAAGTATTTACTGAGAGTAGTACGTACATGTATATCTCATTGCTCACCATGATTGGTCTAGGCCAGAGGTCGACCGGTCGACCGCGGGGGCAATGCTGGTAGATCGCGAGTCATTCATAAATTTAAAAAAATCCAGCTCCATTAAAATAGACAAAACAGGTTTTGATCCCTCCTCCCTTGGCCTCCCTGCCACTTAATTCAGGAGTTGACTTGATTGACAGAAAAAGCGACCTATTTTTTTCCAGTCTGTTAACCCAGAATGCAAAGCGATACAAAATCAGTCAAGTGCCGGGAGAGACAAACAACAAAATGAGTGCGGGAACGAGCAAAAAGCTAAAGACATACCACTTCCACACAGAATGGGAGGGAGAATCTTTTTTTGTGATGTCACATTCAAAGGTTATTTGCCTTATTTGTAAAGCAAGCGTCGCTCTGCCAAAGAAAGGTAACGTGGAGAGGCATTATCGGAGTGTTCACAAGGCATATGACAGCGACTTCCCTCCGAGTAGCGAGTTGAGAAAGAAAAAGGTCATGTATTATTGCTACACAAACATTATCTCTTAGTCTTAGTGTCGCCAACTCGTTTCTAACATGCAAAAAGACAAACAAATGCGTCTATGGTCGGTGTATTTTCTATCTTTCCAATCCAGAAGAGATCTCTCTCTCCCCCGTCTGTTTGCAAGGGGGCGGGGCAGTTTACACACACGCATCTGCTACATGCAGCAACACACGGAGGAGATGGTGGAGAGAAGCGCTCCAAGGTGTGGTTACATGTTACCCGTCTTGAGGTGGACAATGCTCGTCACCAAAAGTGTTTAGCATGTAAGGGCGGTAACACGAGCAATTTGTCTAAACATTTAGCAAAAGTGCACCACATTCAGACGGAGGAATGCACCGGGTTCGACTGTCTTTCCAGTAGCTCTGTAGCCCCATCCACGAGTAACGTTTCCACGTCAGGTGTTATGTATGCTAGCAGCAACACACGGAGTTAACTACATTATACAAACATGGGTTAATGATTAGAGGTAACTGAGTTATTTATTTTGTTAAAGTTTAAGCTATTCTGTTTCCAGTTCTGTCATCACATTATTTAATAATATTTGTTAAAACATTGTTGTTTCTTTTGATGTGAAATATTATTTATTTAATTCAAATAAAAAGCAATGTTAATTTTGTCCACAATTTGTTAAGTTAATTTAATAATATATGTATTTTTGAATCAAGTATTCATCTTTATTGTCTTCATTGTTAGTTTCCACATGCCTAAAACAACCTCAAACTAAATCTAAAAGTTGATGGCTAAATAAGAGCGTTTGAGAAATTGCGCAAGGCACACAGTAGTAGTCCGAATAGTCGATTAATCGTTTCATTAATCTATAGATTAATCGATAATCAAATTAGTCGTTTGTTGCAGCCCTATTGTATTGTTATCCCATGTAAAAATAAAACGTGTTATTCAGCAACCCTTGCAATTTGGGATTTTATTTTTGGTTGGTAGACCTCGGTTAGCTGGTCATTTCAAAAGTAGCTCACCAGCCAAAAAAGTGTGGGCACCCCTGGTCTAGGCCATTCATTGGTACAGTCACCCTGTGCTAAAGCATTTAGACTAGTACATGTAGTACATTAGACCAATCTGATATTAAGCTGTAGCGAATCTCTGTTACTACTCATGCCATGTAACTATGGCTTACTGTTGGCATGTACTGCAGTGAAGTAATAATTTCATGTTATGTTTTCAGCACCCCCACAACACCCAGAGCTTCTACATCTGCTGCAATAAATCCTGAAAGTGTGCCAACAGGTAACAAAGCCTAATGTAAAAGTTTTACTTCAAGAATATTTTTGAAATGTGTGATCCAGAACATATTCAATTGTGATTTCCTCATTCTAAACATTGTGTTCTTTTGAGACAAATTGATAGCACGGGATGTGTAGCCATTGGTGCATGCTGTAGTGGTCTCCCAAGAGAGGTGGTCTTAAAATGAGGTCACTCAAAAGGGGCACCACTGTTTTCACTTTGCTCCATTTAGCCTTTCACTTTATATTAATTTAAATATTCTGATACAGACATTTATAAATTAATTACATTACTATCTCTGTATACAGTGATGACTTCAAGTGCACGACTGTCTGAGGATCATCGTGGAGGAAAGCAACCCTTCCATACCAGGTAAGGAATCTGAGGCTTTGTAGTTTTACCCAAGTATTTACTGAGAGTAGTACGTACATGTATATCTCATTGCTCACCATGATTGGTCTAGGCCATTCATTGGTACAGTCACCCTGTGCTAAAGCATTTAGACTAGTACATGTAGTACATTAAACCAATCTGATATTAAGCTGTAGCGAATCTCTGTTACTACTCATGCCATGTAACTATGGCAGTGAAGTAATAATTTCATGTTATGTTTTCAGCACCCCCACAACACCCAGAGCTTCTACATCTGCTGCAATAAATCCTGAAAGTGAGCCAACAGGTAACAAAGCCTAATGTAACAGTTTTACTTCAAGAATATTTTTCAAAATTGTGATCCAGAAAATATTCAATTTTGATTTCTTCATTCTAAACATTGTGTTCTTTTGAGACAAATTGATTGATGATTATGGCATCCTTTTCGCATTTTTTTCTCATTCCATTTACGTTTAGCTTGGGATCTAGCACTTGCCGTTGCTTGAAATATGTGTTTAACTTCAACGCAACATGAAATGTAATGAATCATTTGTCGCAATTGCCTTAATGCATTATACATGTATGTGGGTGAATAGATGCAAATTCTAAGCATAGTATTTAAAAATGTGGAATTGTGTTATCTTGCTACAGGATTCCAGAGCAGGATGCTGATGCGTATGCAAAACCTTGAAGAGTCACAGGGGGAAATCCTTAGAATGCTGCGCTTCTTGACAAGTGCCAGCAGAGCAGCAGGAGAGGAGTTGGACGATGTACTACCAGACCCTGTCAGCAGTACTGAGGAGCTGGATAGGCTTTGTGAGAGGCTCACAGATAAGGCCTTCAAGAGACAATTGGTATGTTCCATTGTGAAAGAAAAACTTATTTTGTTAAGAATCGCTTACATTTTATGAAGAAGTAACTCCATCTTCCAAAGAGACAGATTGGCAGACACCAAGACAGACAGGCAGGCAGGCAGGCACACATACAGACAGGTATACAGACAGATAGGCAGACAGACAGGCAGGCACACAGACAGCTAAACAGGCAGGCAGACGGACAGTCAGGCAGACAGGCACCTAAGCAGGCAGCAGGCAGGCAGGCAGGCATAGATAGATAGATAGATAGATAGATAGATAGATAGATAGATAGATAGATAGATAGATAGATAGATAGATAGATAGATAGATAGATAAATAGATAGATAGATAGATAGATAGACATAATTGGGACCACTGAATTATTTCAAAACTGTAGTAGTTATATTCAATGCTGCCTTTGTTATATATATCTGACAATTTAGCTTTTTCACTTGGATGTACTCAACGGTTTTTTACTAAGAAAACTAATTATCTACATTGCAGACATGCTATATGACTTCCTTGGGTGGCCACAACATCGGAGACACCATCCGGAGGATGCTCTCCAAGTTGGGAACCAATGCCTTATGGTCAACGTATAGCCTCAAGGGAAAGAAGGGCAAGAACGCGTTGATTGACCTGTCGGTCACCAAGGTCCTCATCAGTAAGTGTTTAAGTCATAAATGGCATGCAATTGCTTCTTCAGTATTTTATGAAGCTCGCCTGATGCACTCCAGAGATACTCAATATAACATGTTGATTATCATTTATTATAACCGAAACGACCATTTTGGGGATGTTATGTTTCATGTGCATGAGTGGGTACGTGTCTGGGTCTGCATCTTCGTTAGTGGATCTTTCAAAAACTTTGTGACATTCTAATTTACTTATTTGTATGAGTATTGGTCATCCATGGGCCAAGAACACTCATGATTTTGGTGATGATTCTATTTTTATATCTTTATTGTTGTGGCCATCTTGGATTTTCTTAATTTTCTCCGGGGTTTGGCCATACTACCGCGTACATTTTTCAGCTGTTCATGGGGGGTAATCATCTCGGTTAGCGATAATGGTCCCAGGTGGGTGATAATGGGGGATATTGATCCTACATCGGCGCTAATGGGGATATTGGTCCCAAGTGCGAGATACTGGTCCCCAGTGGGTGATCATGATAATGAGGGAAATGGTTCAGCAAGAAACCCATTTGTCTGGCCATCTTGAATATTTGGTGCCAGTAAAGATTTGGGGGATGTATCCTGTGTTCGTCTGTGAATACCATTCTAATTACAAATATTAAAATATAAAACTGCCTTAGGATTATTTAGTTTAGATTTGTGAGGAATAGTTGTTTTAGTGTTAATTCTTTCACCAGTACATATACTTGTTACTCTTCCTTTCTTCCGTGCATTGCTTGGGGTTAGCAGTTTGGTGCTACTTTTCCTACAGGAGCATGCTTGAAAAACCATCCTAAAGCCAAGGCTTCCGAGGTGGAGGAGCAACTGTCCGAAAATCTCAAATATGCACCGAAGAAAAAAGGAGGGTGATAGTGGATTCTAGTGACTTACTTAAATATTTGGTCCATCTCTCCAAATGTCTGTCAATAAAGCATTTACATATCACATACATTTACCACTTTGACATATAGTATGTGTCATCAGTACTTAAATCTTTGCATTCTCACATAGTTAGTTATCATTATCACTACTCATCAATTAGGAACAATTAAGGATTTTATTTTCTAATATACCATGTATTCCCTAATGTGCGTTCTTGCTTTTTAGGAACCTGCTGCAAAGAGAAGGAAGAGCGTCGCATCTGCAGTCAATACAGATACAGATTCAGATTAACATTTCACATATTATGCCTGGTCATTGGTGCACGGACGTTTCGGCCAACGGACGTTTTGGCCAGGTATATTTGTCGGGGCGGACGTTTCGGCCAGCTTGTACAAAAAATATAATAACTGAATAAATAAATATTTTATTTCATTTAAATTCACCTACGTAGTAGATACATGTTACTGCCATTCATATATATAATAACTGAATAAATACATATAGCGCCACCAACGTAAATGTTCATTTAGTCTACAAGGTCTCGGTTCGAAAGCCACAAATGTTCAGCTGGCCAGCTATTATTGTATTACCTTGGAAAATGTTTTATCTATTGTTAGGTTATTTCCTTGAGGTACTTAGAAAGTAGTTTAGGTAAACCTGTTATGCCTTCATATAAAGAGATTGCAATTGATATCATTTATATCCCTCTTTGTGTTACTACATTTGACCATGGCTTCATTATGTTCTTTTGTTCAGGAACATACAAATTCAACTGGTTACTTATACACCTTAAGTTTGCAGAGAATATTTAAATTTCCATAATTGTAGAAATATGATAAAAAATATCATTCTACTGTCTACATGTCCTAAAATTAATTATGGGTATATGGAATTTCTTATTGATATATATCTATCTGTCAATTTGAATCATGTCATGATGTATTATGCATTTGAACCATTGAAATGCAAATAAAATTGTCTAAGAAGTGTATTATTAAAATTTGAGTTGTGTTGATTACTTTGACATAATTAAAGCTAATCGAAAGAAAATATAATTGCAAATAGAAAGTGGTCTAAATGTGGTGTGAACGTTACATTTCAACATTACATTTCAATGCGGTGACCACGTTATTTCAACCATACAAAATCACGTGGCCTCCACGTAAATTGCCACGTTGTCACAACAACAGCATCACGTGGCTGTAACGTGGCAGCCACGTGCAATTGTTAGCTGGGTTGCTACTTATTTGATTGCACTTATGCAATACACGTTTGCGTCAGTCTCATAAATTCTGAACAAAATGTGTGGATGTAAATAATGTAAGGGAACATACATGGACACGTCTATATGTTGTCTACCGACAAATTGACATGTCACATCACATGGAATGTAGACACAAATCGGGAGAACAACATCGCAAAAACAAAACCATAAATGGTTGACTGGATAAATACCACTATTTCTCTGCTATTAACTTTGACTGCACAGTCCTATGACATGACGAGTATATTTTTGACCCTGTCTGGAAACATACCTTAAGCACGCTGTATTTCTTATTTCTAGATATATGAGTTAACCTCTTTGTCTTAAGCAAGTCAAGACCAACATTTGTTTAACTTGCACAGGTTGGACACAGGACTCCACTGACCAGGGGGTTGCGGAAGATCCTGAGGAAGAGACAGTCACGCTGAACCTCACACCCTGTGACCCATCTGAACCAGAAAACAACTGGTAGGAGGCAGGGACCACAGAGAGCCAGGTGCCAGAGACAAGCACCGTGCAGGTGGAGGTGCTGAAGACCCCCCCCCCCCCCCGTGAAGCAGTTCACCATCATAGAGGTGGGGCAGGAGGAGCAGCCCCAGCGGGATGATGTGAGACAGGCTGCCACCACGGAGGGGCCCGGTAATAAAATAGATAGATAGAATCGGAGGGATGAAACCCTCTTTAATGGTCACACATGCAGAGCACACAGCACACAGTGACATTTGCTCACTGAGATTTGCAGCTTTTATATTTATAAAAGTCAAAAGTGTTTTCCGATATTTTCCTGTTGTAGGTAACTTGTTGACAAGTCATGCTTCTACAATATCTCAAAACACCTAATTGCACTTCTTGCATTTTTGGGAATAATGATTGTTCCAATAGGTAAATAATAATAACAACAATAGCTTAATCTAAATAACAATTTCACCTACAGATGAAGCGATTCATTTCAGACAGTTTGAAACGCGAGGGCCGTGATTGGTACGTGATCTGCCCTCGCTCAAGGGAAAACCTCCAGCTTGACTTGAGACCGCCCCCGTGATAGATACATGTAATTATAATGAAGCCAGCTGCAATGGATCATTGATCCACCAGGGGGTGCAGTGGGGTTCCACACTGGAGCTCATGTGAAATAAAGTGAGATACAGTATGCTGGATGTACAGCGGAACTTTGTTAAGATCCATATGTCACGGATATCATACTACTGTGCTAAATAAGAGACATGTAATCATTTACAAAACATCACCATGTTGTTATTTACAAAATAATTTTGTTATTCGAAAAAAACGAACGGGAGGAAATGCAGCCCGGATCTCGATTTTTAATCCTAATTTAATCATCATCTTCACCACGATCATTTATGTTTATGTTCGCCGAATTGACATGAAATCACTGACACATATGAATATACTGTATTCAACTTCATTAAAACGTTATTAACGTGCCTAAACTCAGTAATTCACCAAAAATATGTATATTTTAATGGAGTTTCGTCGGTCGATCAGGATCCCAAAGTGTAGCGGAGGGATCCTCATCTGGATGAAGGGTGTTATTTTCCCCATAAAGAACAAGTCGCTGCAAATTATCCCGCTTATTACATGGCCACATTCTCAACAAAGTAACGACATGACTCCCAATATTAATTGAAATGCTTTTATGGATTTAGAAAATGTTTTTATTGATTTAAAAAATAGTTGGATGTATTGATTTAAAAAATAGTTGTATGTATTGATTTAAATTGGCATGCATCCGCTAAGAAAAATAGTCCGTTGTTACAGTTTTTTAAACAGTCTGAATGAAACGGCAGCTCTCAGCTGTGTATTTACACAACTAATGGCCCATCAACCACAGCTCTCTCTCCCACTCCCCCCTTGATCTTTCTTCTCCAGCAGCTACATTAACGGTAGGTTACTCTGAGTGACAAGCTTACAGTTAGACACAACACTGTCATTGCAAGTGACCCTCAGTTAGTTGACTTTTATGTTCAACTGCTAAATTCGTTACTGATAAAAAAGGGCTTCTACTGTACCTAATTACCTTAACACTAGAACCGCCAGAGGTTTTTGTATAGGCCTACCTAAACCTGTCAAATCCCGCTATTAGAATGCAATTTTTAACAACATAGGGTGCTACATAACACACTTTCAGGAAAAGTCAGGGACTGGGAGACTTGAATATTTTATTGAAAAAAAGTTACATTGCACACACACAACACAACACACATCACACAAATTGACCCGATTGGCGGTTCTAGTATTAAATAAACTCACTAATTAATGAAACCAGTTCAATACGCATTATTCTTATTCTTATCATTCTTTATGAGCGCAGAAATAGTCTTAAAATCAGATCTGTTTTTTAAATGAAATCTGACGGCAGGCAGTTAGCTCTGATCACCTATGACAAATGCGCCGCACCTAATCGCTGGCCATTCAGCCACAGACACTGTTCGAAATGGGGGGGAGCTAGGAGGAGCTTGGCTCCCCCGAAGAGGGAGGGAGCTCCCCTGAAGGCTGACTTTGAGCTAAATAGGGGGAGCCCAAAACAATCGTGCATATTTTTGTCACATAGATTAGAAATGTTGAGTTTCTGTAAATAACAGTTCTTGAAATAAATAATAGTTATTGTTCATTACAGTTTCTGAATATTTGTTTTATATTTGTGAATATGTCTGGGTGTTGCCATCTGTATGTGGCGGCGCTGCATTCTTACTTACGTTGCTATGATTATGGCGGTGATGCCGGCGCGGTATTTGAAATGTTCATATTGATATTTCTTTAACTCTGGCTGTGTAATAAAAAAATATGGCAAAACGAAAACAGCCAAGCGTCACAGCTTTTGGATTCACAAGCAAAGAAGCGAAGGAGTCTAAAAATGACAACGTGAACGGAAAACAACTTTTAGTTGGCCGGCTGTAAGCGGCGTTAGGGTCGAGTTTGACAGCTCCACACCGAGGGAGAGGCCTGCCGATGCGGAGCCTGAAGAGGCTTCAACAACGGCCACATCCGCCGGCATAGTGACACCGTCTGTATTAGTAGAAGAGTGTTTTTATAGCAATTGATCGCATCCGCGCTGCTGCGCCAGTCAACAGAGCGTGCGTGTGACATATTTAGTAGCAGGATGTGCTCTGAAAAATAGGGCTCCCCGAAAGCAAATGGGTAATTCGAAAACTGACAGAGCTCCCTCTATACAAATCAAACTGTAGAAGGTGTGAAAGCACCTATTGTTTTAAATAATGGTCGGAATGGGACCTGTGAGCCTTCTGAATTACCGTGGGACAGCACATTCTAAACTAAAATGTTCAATCAATAAAGTAACATCTTATCTTATCTTAATAATATCTTCATATTAATAATAATAATAAATCATACAGTATGTGTCCGAAAGGGAGCAGGAGGAAGCAAACACAAAAATATAATGCATATTAAAGCAAACGATTGTAAAGGTTAAAGTATGAGCATAACAAATAAAGAAATGTAATGTAAACATTTACATTATAATTATGATTATTTAAAATATCAAGACTATATATTATTGAATTACAAGATTAGATATACTTTAGTTGATTTAAAATATTGATGTGTTCAAATGCTCTTCAAGACACAACTGAAATTCCATGAAACTTGTCTTTCTGTATTTGTGAATGAAGCGCCATCTCCTGGTTAAAACCTGAAATTGAAAATCTGGCAACGCCCTCTTGGAAAATAGTGGGAGGGCTTAACATTCCTCTATACTGGTCTTTGGCAGGCCGTAGGCAGGAAGCTGTAAGCTGGAGTCCGAAATTCAGTGCTACATCTGTACAACTTCATAAATATGAAAGAAAAATGGGATACTTGGGTATGTGTATATCCTTAGGTACTCGGATATAAATAAATATTAAATGTTTAGAAAAATACAGTCTTTCATTCCTGAACAGACATGTGGTTACTATATGGTTATACCTTTTTCACACAAAAATGCAAAGCAACAGCAGGCTTACTTTACATTTGATAAATCACAAAATAAAACTCCTATGTGATTTGGTTTACACACAGAAAGGGTCTTACATTGTAGCGTTGGGCAGTAGGTCGATTACATCAAAATGATTTGGCTCATGTCCATATATTGTACGAGAGGTTGATATCATTAATATTGTGGTCTACCTAAAGCAATCCCTGACCATAGGGGTAAACTTCGAAGCAACTCATGCAACAACATCATGCAGCATATTTAAACTTTATACTCAAGAACTGCATTTAGATACGACACTGTCCCATAATGAACATACGGGGAATAAACTTAGGTTTTGGAATCAAAGTTAAATTCATTTAACGTTACAGCACAACATGTTAATATTTATCAAACTATTCCTTACACATAAAGTATGAATTCAATTATATAAGCAAGACAACAAAACACCTAGACTTCATAGATCAACCTCAATTAAATCGCAATAACAAAAAAATATCTGTACCTAACACCTATTGCATCATGTGATGCTGCATTTGTGGGATGTATTTTGAAACTTGAGTTTAAGCTTAACTTGGTGTACTGTATGTATAAAGTAATATTCCTTCTTCAACCCACAGCTGTCAGGACAGGGTCCGTGAGGGACACAGTACTTGGTCCTAGACGCAAAAAGAAAAAGTCAGGTATATTAACAGTGTTAAGTATTTTGACTGATTATAAACATTTGCATGAGTCGAATTGATTGGTATTCTAATAAATATATCGACATGTACTTTAGCAAAGTGCATGTAAACGCAGTGATTGATGCTTCTTCAGTGAGTTAACAATGCTATATTGTGACTAATAACTATAACTGATAGATTATCCAAAAATCCAAAGGGCTTTAATTGTCTAATTAGACTAAAATACATACAGTCATAGTTGATAAGGTGGTGATGAGAATGCTAGGCAGTAAAGGAAGCAGCAGTGCAGTATTTTCTTTGGTCATCTCAGGCTCAGCAGTGGTATGGCCATTCAAACAAGCATCCCATGTTAGGACTGACAGCAGCTTGGTTCGATTTCAATGATGTATACAGTAACTTTTGACCAGTGATAACAGTGTGGTCAAATCGTGCAAGTCTGGTTGCTACTTAAATGTTCATAGTTGTATTTATTTTATTTCTAATATGACTAATACTGTATGTGGAACCTGCTTTGATGTTCACAGATTGCTCCTACCACACTCGCCTAGAAACTTTCCCCATCAGGAGTGTAATAAAAGAAAGAATGAGAAAGGTTAGACGGGAATAAAAGTAATGCATAGGGTGTGCTTTATGATTTACAAACTTCCAACACAATTGTTTGCTAAATAGCTAATATGCGTTTGGTCTTTCCGAAATTAGAGATTTGTTTTCTTCTCTTGATAGGGAAAAGCAGAAATGTTGGTGGAGTGGGAGCCCTGTCCAGTATGGTATATATCTTCCAGTTACTTGGCTTCATGTCATCTGATGTAGTCCCATGTTGGAGAACAAACACATGATATTTAACAAATGCAAAACATCCAAATCGACAACCAGTCCTCTTATATATTTCACTGCTGTTATTCTGAAGCAGCTGAAGTAGTGTAGGAACAAATGATTGTTTAACTTCATTGTTGTTAATGTATGTGTTTTTGTTTGTTTTTATTGTTTGTTAGAACATTTGTTTTCATTTCTATGTTCACTTTTTCTAAATGGTAAATGAAACATTTACTTATATAAATTGAGTTATAAGATGTTTGCTTCACGCTTTTCGGAATGACGAAACCAGTAACTGTAACTAACATTATTCCATTCTGTTTTCAGTGGCAAGGAGTGGGCTCATTCCTGGCAGCCGAAGAATTCTCCGGGATAATGCATAAAAATAAAATCTGTTATTTGAACACCAGTTTGGTTTTTGCACGTTTGTTCTCTTGTTTATATGCTCCATTTGAGTCATATTTAATATGTTTCTATAGAAATAAGATGAAAACCTCCACCAAAATGCATTTGACTTTTTAGGAAATTACAGTTGAAATACATGATTTCATTGTCAGTGATAGGAACACAATAACCTATTTTAAGCATATTCATGTGTGAAATCTGGTACTTTGCCATCCACTGCCTTATCTAATTTGTTTAACTTCTGAAGTATAATGCTTTGGAGGTAGGCTTGCATATAAAGCGTCTTTGGGTTTCAGAAAAGCGCTCTAAAAATAAAATGTATTATATCATTTAATTATAGGCCTAATTAAAATGATCCTGATCTGGATCACTGGTTTTGCTACTACATTTGAAAGCTTTTGGGGACAAATGCTTGAGATATTAAAATGGTAGTGATTACTTTGAATTTTCTTTTTCACTTATTGAAAACCACAACTCGAGTATCAGGCTGGTCTTTATCTGGAAAGTTATCCACATCTCATCATCACGTTGTCACGGCGACCCTTTGTCACGTCACAGATACGGTACCCCAACTCAGATCGCCACCCAAACGATACTGCCGTTGCTAAGGAGGCAAAAGTGCAAATTTGTATTTTATTTATTTTTTAAACACAGGGTTTGGTTTTGGATCGCGCCCGATTGACGGATTTCTGAAAAGGAATGGAGCCAATACGGCCATCAACGCAAGACAAGTCGAACGAGTCCACGCACACACGCCGGAAGAACTACAAATATGTCAGGTCTGTGTACTTCGTAACGATTGTTGGGCGCGTATCTAATGGGAATTGTAGTTTGTAGCACTGCTCTCATATTATTTCAATGGGTTAACTTTCTATTCTTCTGTGTTTTTGTCACGGTTTGTGAAACAAGCAGGACCCAAATGCAGATATAAACTGAAACTTCCTTTATTTCAAGGCTATGATATATATAGACAATGACAAAACAGAACACTCACCGCAGAACTAGTCAGGGAACAAGACGAACCGACCAAGACAGACAGACAACCCAGAACTTAAATACACACAAGACTCAATCACACAACAAGACACAGGTGAGGAGGGAGGAGAAAACACAGGGGCCCAGGTGAACATAATCAGACAATTAGACACACCAGGGAAACTAATGACAAGACAATAACCCAAAGGAAAACATGACATGGAAAACAGCAAACACACCCAAACCTACAAAACTATAAACGTGACATAACATGAGAATCGTGACATAACCCCCCCCCTCAAGGGACGGATTCCAGACGTCCCAAAAAAACAAAAGTCCAGCAGGGTGGGTGGAGGGGGTCTGGAGGACGGGTCTCGGGCGGACGGCCCGGGGGCAAGGCAGAGTTCAAAAAACTCTGCGTCGGCCGATGAGTCAGCAGGTGACGAGGAGCTGGCGTCGGCCGGTACGCCGACAGGACTCGGGGAGCTGGCATCGGACGGACAGCCATCAGGACACGGGGAGCTGGCGTCGGACGGACAGCCAATCGGAGACGAGGTGCTGGAGTTGGGACCATGGTTACTGGAGCCGGCACTGAAGCCGGGACCATGGCTGTAAGGTCCGGTTGGAGGTAGGCTTGCATATAAAGCGTCTTTGGGTTTCAGAAAAGCGCTCTAAAAATAAAATGTATTATATCATTTAATTATAGGCCTAATTAAAATGATCCTGATCTGGATCACTGGTTTTGCTACTACATTTGAAAGCTTTTGGGGACAAATGCTTGAGATATTAAAATGGTAGTGATTACTTTGAATTTTCTTTTTCACTTATTGAAAACCACAACTCGAGTATCAGGCTGGTCTTTATCTGGAAAGTTATCCACATCTCATCATCACGTTGTCACGGCGACCCTTTGTCACGTCACAGATATGGTACCCCAACTCAGATCGCCACCCAAACGATACTGCCGTTGCTAAGGAGGCAAAAGTGCAAATTTGTATTTTATTTATTTTTTAAACACAGGGTTTGGTTTTGGATCGCGCCCGATTGACGGATTTCTGAAAAGGAATGGAGCCAATACGGCCATCAACGCAAGACAAGTCGAACGAGTCCACGCACACACGCCGGAAGAACTACAAATATGTCAGGTCTGTGTACTTCGTAACGATTGTTGGGCGCGTATCTAATGGGAATTGTAGTTTGTAGCACTGCTCTCATATTATTTCAATGGGTTAACTTTCTATTCTTCTGTGTTTTTGTCACGGTTTGTGAAACAAGCAGGACCCAAATGCAGATATAAACTGAAACTTCCTTTATTTCAAGGCTATGATATATATAGACAATGACAAAACAGAACACTCACCGCAGAACTAGTCAGGGAACAAGACGAACCGACCAAGACAGACAGACAACCCAGAACTTAAATACACACAAGACTCAATCACACAACAAGACACAGGTGAGGAGGGAGGAGAAAACACAGGGGCCCAGGTGAACATAATCAGACAATTAGACACACCAGGGAAACTAATGACAAGACAATAACCCAAAGGAAAACATGACATGGAAAACAGCAAACACACCCAAACCTACAAAACTATAAACGTGACATAACATGAGAATCGTGACATAACCCCCCCCCCTCAAGGGACGGATTCCAGACGTCCCAAAAAAACAAAAGTCCAGCAGGGTGGGTGGAGGGGGTCTGGAGGACGGGTCTCGGGCGGACGGCCCGGGGGCAAGGCAGAGTTCAAAAAACTCTGCGTCGGCCGATGAGTCAGCAGGTGACGAGGAGCTGGCGTCGGCCGGTACGCCGACAGGACTCGGGGAGCTGGCATCGGACGGACAGCCATCAGGACACGGGGAGCTGGCGTCGGACGGACAGCCAATCGGAGACGAGGTGCTGGAGTTGGGACCATGGTTACTGGAGCCGGCACTGAAGCCGGGACCATGGCTGTAAGGTCCGGTTGGAGGTAGGCTTGCATATAAAGCGTCTTTGGGTTTCAGAAAAGCGCTCTAAAAATAAAATGTATTATATCATTTAATTATAGGCCTAATTAAAATGATCCTGATCTGGATCACTGGTTTTGCTACTACATTTGAAAGCTTTTGGGGACAAATGCTTGAGATATTAAAATGGTAGTGATTACTTTGAATTTTCTTTTTCACTTATTGAAAACCACAACTCGAGTATCAGGCTGGTCTTTATCTGGAAAGTTATCCACATCTCATCATCACGTTGTCACGGCGACCCTTTGTCACGTCACAGATATGGTACCCCAACTCAGATCGCCACCCAAACGATACTGCCGTTGCTAAGGAGGCAAAAGTGCAAATTTGTATTTTATTTATTTTTTAAACACAGGGTTTGGTTTTGGATCGCGCCCGATTGACGGATTTCTGAAAAGGAATGGAGCCAATACGGCCATCAACGCAAGACAAGTCGAACGAGTCCACGCACACACGCCGGAAGAACTACAAATATGTCAGGTCTGTGTACTTCGTAACGATTGTTGGGCGCGTATCTAATGGGAATTGTAGTTTGTAGCACTGCTCTCATATTATTTCAATGGGTTAACTTTCTATTCTTCTGTGTTTTTGTCACGGTTTGTGAAACAAGCAGGACCCAAATGCAGATATAAACTGAAACTTCCTTTATTTCAAGGCTATGATATATATAGACAATGACAAAACAGAACACTCACCGCAGAACTAGTCAGGGAACAAGACGAACCGACCAAGACAGACAGACAACCCAGAACTTAAATACACACAAGACTCAATCACACAACAAGACACAGGTGAGGAGGGAGGAGAAAACACAGGGGCCCAGGTGAACATAATCAGACAATTAGACACACCAGGGAAACTAATGACAAGACAATAACCCAAAGGAAAACATGACATGGAAAACAGCAAACACACCCAAACCTACAAAACTATAAACGTGACATAACATGAGAATCGTGACATAACCCCCCCCCTCAAGGGACGGATTCCAGACGTCCCAAAAAAACAAAAGTCCAGCAGGGTGGGTGGAGGGGGTCTGGAGGACGGGTCTCGGGCGGACGGCCCGGGGGCAAGGCAGAGTTCAAAAAACTCTGCGTCGGCCGATGAGTCAGCAGGTGACGAGGAGCTGGCGTCGGCCGGTACGCCGACAGGACTCGGGGAGCTGGCATCGGACGGACAGCCATCAGGACACGGGGAGCTGGCGTCGGACGGACAGCCAATCGGAGACGAGGTGCTGGAGTTGGGACCATGGTTACTGGAGCCGGCACTGAAGCCGGGACCATGGCTGTAAGGTCCGGTTGGAGGTAGGCTTGCATATAAAGCGTCTTTGGGTTTCAGAAAAGCGCTCTAAAAATAAAATGTATTATATCATTTAATTATAGGCCTAATTAAAATGATCCTGATCTGGATCACTGGTTTTGCTACTACATTTGAAAGCTTTTGGGGACAAATGCTTGAGATATTAAAATGGTAGTGATTACTTTGAATTTTCTTTTTCACTTATTGAAAACCACAACTCGAGTATCAGGCTGGTCTTTATCTGGAAAGTTATCCACATCTCATCATCACGTTGTCACGGCGACCCTTTGTCACGTCACAGATACGGTACCCCAACTCAGATCGCCACCCAAACGATACTGCCGTTGCTAAGGAGGCAAAAGTGCAAATTTGTATTTTATTTATTTTTTAAACACAGGGTTTGGTTTTGGATCGCGCCCGATTGACGGATTTCTGAAAAGGAATGGAGCCAATACGGCCATCAACGCAAGACAAGTCGAACGAGTCCACGCACACACGCCGGAAGAACTACAAATATGTCAGGTCTGTGTACTTCGTAACGATTGTTGGGCGCGTATCTAATGGGAATTGTAGTTTGTAGCACTGCTCTCATATTATTTCAATGGGTTAACTTTCTATTCTTCTGTGTTTTTGTCACGGTTTGTGAAACAAGCAGGACCCAAATGCAGATATAAACTGAAACTTCCTTTATTTCAAGGCTATGATATATATAGACAATGACAAAACAGAACACTCACCGCAGAACTAGTCAGGGAACAAGACGAACCGACCAAGACAGACAGACAACCCAGAACTTAAATACACACAAGACTCAATCACACAACAAGACACAGGTGAGGAGGGAGGAGAAAACACAGGGGCCCAGGTGAACATAATCAGACAATTAGACACACCAGGGAAACTAATGACAAGACAATAACCCAAAGGAAAACATGACATGGAAAACAGCAAACACACCCAAACCTACAAAACTATAAACGTGACATAACATGAGAATCGTGACATAACCCCCCCCCCTCAAGGGACGGATTCCAGACGTCCCAAAAAAACAAAAGTCCAGCAGGGTGGGTGGAGGGGGTCTGGAGGACGGGTCTCGGGCGGACGGCCCGGGGGCAAGGCAGAGTTCAAAAAACTCTGCGTCGGCCGATGAGTCAGCAGGTGACGAGGAGCTGGCGTCGGCCGGTACGCCGACAGGACTCGGGGAGCTGGCATCGGACGGACAGCCATCAGGACACGGGGAGCTGGCGTCGGACGGACAGCCAATCGGAGACGAGGTGCTGGAGTTGGGACCATGGTTACTGGAGCCGGCACTGAAGCCGGGACCATGGCTGTAAGGTCCGGTTGGAGGTAGGCTTGCATATAAAGCGTCTTTGGGTTTCAGAAAAGCGCTCTAAAAATAAAATGTATTATATCATTTAATTATAGGCCTAATTAAAATGATCCTGATCTGGATCACTGGTTTTGCTACTACATTTGAAAGCTTTTGGGGACAAATGCTTGAGATATTAAAATGGTAGTGATTACTTTGAATTTTCTTTTTCACTTATTGAAAACCACAACTCGAGTATCAGGCTGGTCTTTATCTGGAAAGTTATCCACATCTCATCATCACGTTGTCACGGCGACCCTTTGTCACGTCACAGATATGGTACCCCAACTCAGATCGCCACCCAAACGATACTGCCGTTGCTAAGGAGGCAAAAGTGCAAATTTGTATTTTATTTATTTTTTAAACACAGGGTTTGGTTTTGGATCGCGCCCGATTGACGGATTTCTGAAAAGGAATGGAGCCAATACGGCCATCAACGCAAGACAAGTCGAACGAGTCCACGCACACACGCCGGAAGAACTACAAATATGTCAGGTCTGTGTACTTCGTAACGATTGTTGGGCGCGTATCTAATGGGAATTGTAGTTTGTAGCACTGCTCTCATATTATTTCAATGGGTTAACTTTCTATTCTTCTGTGTTTTTGTCACGGTTTGTGAAACAAGCAGGACCCAAATGCAGATATAAACTGAAACTTCCTTTATTTCAAGGCTATGATATATATAGACAATGACAAAACAGAACACTCACCGCAGAACTAGTCAGGGAACAAGACGAACCGACCAAGACAGACAGACAACCCAGAACTTAAATACACACAAGACTCAATCACACAACAAGACACAGGTGAGGAGGGAGGAGAAAACACAGGGGCCCAGGTGAACATAATCAGACAATTAGACACACCAGGGAAACTAATGACAAGACAATAACCCAAAGGAAAACATGACATGGAAAACAGCAAACACACCCAAACCTACAAAACTATAAACGTGACATAACATGAGAATCGTGACATAACCCCCCCCCTCAAGGGACGGATTCCAGACGTCCCAAAAAAACAAAAGTCCAGCAGGGTGGGTGGAGGGGGTCTGGAGGACGGGTCTCGGGCGGACGGCCCGGGGGCAAGGCAGAGTTCAAAAAACTCTGCGTCGGCCGATGAGTCAGCAGGTGACGAGGAGCTGGCGTCGGCCGGTACGCCGACAGGACTCGGGGAGCTGGCATCGGACGGACAGCCATCAGGACACGGGGAGCTGGCGTCGGACGGACAGCCAATCGGAGACGAGGTGCTGGAGTTGGGACCATGGTTACTGGAGCCGGCACTGAAGCCGGGACCATGGCTGTAAGGTCCGGTTGGAGGTAGGCTTGCATATAAAGCGTCTTTGGGTTTCAGAAAAGCGCTCTAAAAATAAAATGTATTATATCATTTAATTATAGGCCTAATTAAAATGATCCTGATCTGGATCACTGGTTTTGCTACTACATTTGAAAGCTTTTGGGGACAAATGCTTGAGATATTAAAATGGTAGTGATTACTTTGAATTTTCTTTTTCACTTATTGAAAACCACAACTCGAGTATCAGGCTGGTCTTTATCTGGAAAGTTATCCACATCTCATCATCACGTTGTCACGGCGACCCTTTGTCACGTCACAGATACGGTACCCCAACTCAGATCGCCACCCAAACGATACTGCCGTTGCTAAGGAGGCAAAAGTGCAAATTTGTATTTTATTTATTTTTTAAACACAGGGTTTGGTTTTGGATCGCGCCCGATTGACGGATTTCTGAAAAGGAATGGAGCCAATACGGCCATCAACGCAAGACAAGTCGAACGAGTCCACGCACACACGCCGGAAGAACTACAAATATGTCAGGTCTGTGTACTTCGTAACGATTGTTGGGCGCGTATCTAATGGGAATTGTAGTTTGTAGCACTGCTCTCATATTATTTCAATGGGTTAACTTTCTATTCTTCTGTGTTTTTGTCACGGTTTGTGAAACAAGCAGGACCCAAATGCAGATATAAACTGAAACTTCCTTTATTTCAAGGCTATGATATATATAGACAATGACAAAACAGAACACTCACCGCAGAACTAGTCAGGGAACAAGACGAACCGACCAAGACAGACAGACAACCCAGAACTTAAATACACACAAGACTCAATCACACAACAAGACACAGGTGAGGAGGGAGGAGAAAACACAGGGGCCCAGGTGAACATAATCAGACAATTAGACACACCAGGGAAACTAATGACAAGACAATAACCCAAAGGAAAACATGACATGGAAAACAGCAAACACACCCAAACCTACAAAACTATAAACGTGACATAACATGAGAATCGTGACATAACCCCCCCCCTCAAGGGACGGATTCCAGACGTCCCAAAAAAACAAAAGTCCAGCAGGGTGGGTGGAGGGGGTCTGGAGGACGGGTCTCGGGCGGACGGCCCGGGGGCAAGGCAGAGTTCAAAAAACTCTGCGTCGGCCGATGAGTCAGCAGGTGACGAGGAGCTGGCGTCGGCCGGTACGCCGACAGGACTCGGGGAGCTGGCATCGGACGGACAGCCATCAGGACACGGGGAGCTGGCGTCGGACGGACAGCCAATCGGAGACGAGGTGCTGGAGTTGGGACCATGGTTACTGGAGCCGGCACTGAAGCCGGGACCATGGCTGTAAGGTCCGGTTGGAGGTAGGCTTGCATATAAAGCGTCTTTGGGTTTCAGAAAAGCGCTCTAAAAATAAAATGTATTATATCATTTAATTATAGGCCTAATTAAAATGATCCTGATCTGGATCACTGGTTTTGCTACTACATTTGAAAGCTTTTGGGGACAAATGCTTGAGATATTAAAATGGTAGTGATTACTTTGAATTTTCTTTTTCACTTATTGAAAACCACAACTCGAGTATCAGGCTGGTCTTTATCTGGAAAGTTATCCACATCTCATCATCACGTTGTCACGGCGACCCTTTGTCACGTCACAGATACGGTACCCCAACTCAGATCGCCACCCAAACGATACTGCCGTTGCTAAGGAGGCAAAAGTGCAAATTTGTATTTTATTTATTTTTTAAACACAGGGTTTGGTTTTGGATCGCGCCCGATTGACGGATTTCTGAAAAGGAATGGAGCCAATACGGCCATCAACGCAAGACAAGTCGAACGAGTCCACGCACACACGCCGGAAGAACTACAAATATGTCAGGTCTGTGTACTTCGTAACGATTGTTGGGCGCGTATCTAATGGGAATTGTAGTTTGTAGCACTGCTCTCATATTATTTCAATGGGTTAACTTTCTATTCTTCTGTGTTTTTGTCACGGTTTGTGAAACAAGCAGGACCCAAATGCAGATATAAACTGAAACTTCCTTTATTTCAAGGCTATGATATATATAGACAATGACAAAACAGAACACTCACCGCAGAACTAGTCAGGGAACAAGACGAACCGACCAAGACAGACAGACAACCCAGAACTTAAATACACACAAGACTCAATCACACAACAAGACACAGGTGAGGAGGGAGGAGAAAACACAGGGGCCCAGGTGAACATAATCAGACAATTAGACACACCAGGGAAACTAATGACAAGACAATAACCCAAAGGAAAACATGACATGGAAAACAGCAAACACACCCAAACCTACAAAACTATAAACGTGACATAACATGAGAATCGTGACATAACCCCCCCCCCCTCAAGGGACGGATTCCAGACGTCCCAAAAAAACAAAAGTCCAGCAGGGTGGGTGGAGGGGGTCTGGAGGACGGGTCTCGGGCGGACGGCCCGGGGGCAAGGCAGAGTTCAAAAAAGGGGAATTCGGGCGGACGGCCCGGGGGCAAGGCAGAGTTCAAAAAGGGGAATTCGGGCGGACGGCCCGGGGGCAAGGCAGAGTCCATGGAGGGAATCTCGGGCGGACGGCCAGGGGGCAAGGCAGAGTCCGAGGAGGGGTGAAGACCAGAGAGCTCCGGAGGCCGGTCAGGAGCCGGTGTCGGCAAGATCCCCCATGGAAGAGGACACAGGACCGGCAGGACCCCCGGCAGGAGAGCAGTCGGCGGAATCCCCAACGCGACAGGACATGGAGTTGGCAGGAACCCCAGCGGAAGAGTAGTCGGCGGGACCTCCAACATGGCAAGACATGGAGTTGGCAGGACCCCCGGCAGAAGAGCAGTCTGCGGGACCTCCAACGGCTCAGGACATGGGGTTGGCAGGACCCCCGGCAGAAGAGTAGTCTGCGGGACCTCCAACGGGACACGACATGGAGTTGGCAGGACCCCCAGCAGAAGAGTAGTCTGCGGGACCTCCAACGGCACAGGACATGGGGTTGGCAGGACCCCCGGCAGAAGAGCAGTCTGCGGGACCTCCAACGGGACAAAACATGGAGTTGGCAGGACCCCCGGCAGAAGAGTAGTCTGCGGGACCTCCAACGGCACAGGACATGGGGTTGGCAGGACCCTCGGCAGAAGAGCAGTCTGCGGGACCTCCAACGGCTCACGACATGGGGTTGGCAGGACCCCCGGCAGAAGAGTAGTCTGCGGTACCTCCAACGGGACAAGACATGGAGTTGGCAGGACCCCCGGCAGAAGATTAGTCTGCGGGACCTCCAACGGCACAGGACATAGGGTTGGCAGGACCCTCGGCAGAACAGCAGTCTGCGGGACCTCCAACGGTTCAGGACATGGGGTTGGCAGGACCCCCGGCAGAAAGGCAGTCTGCGGGACCTCCAACGACACTTGAGTGGGTTGGTTCGCCAACAGAACACGGGGAGCTGGCGTTGGCCGGACAGCCAACAGGAGACGAGGTGCTGGAGTCGGCCGGTACGCCGACAGGACTCGGGGAGCTGGCGTCGGACGGACAGCCATAAGGACACGGGGAGCTGGCGTCGGACGGACAGCCAACCGGAGACGAGGTGCTGGAGTCGGCCGGTACGCCGACAGGACTCGAGGAGCTGGCGTCGGCCGATGAGTCAGCAGGTGACGAGGAGCTGGCGTCGGCCGGTACGCCGACAGGACTCGGGGAGCTGGCATCGGACGGACAGCCATCAGGACACGGGGAGCTGGCGTCGGACGGACAGCCAATCGGAGACGAGGTGCTGGAGTTGGGACCATGGTTACTGGAGCCGGCACTGAAGCCGGGACCATGGCTGTAAGGTCCGGTTCTGGAGCCGGAAACATGGCTGTAAGGTCCGGTTCTGGAGCCGGAAACATGGCTGTAAGGTCCGGCACTGGAGCCGGAAACATGGCTGTAAGGTCCGGTTCTGCAGCTGGAAACATGGCTGTAAGGTCCAGTTCTGGAGCCGGAAACATGGCTGTAAGGTCCGGTTCTGGAGCCGGAAACATGGCTGTAAGGTCCGGTTCTGGGGCCGGAACCATGGCTCTTGGGGCTTGAGCTGCTAGCTTGGCCTTGCGACTCCTCCTCTTAGCAGCCGCCTGAATACTCCGTGGACCTCCATAAGCCAGACGAGGTCCAGAATATGACTACTGGACAGGAGCAGGAACTGGGGCAGAAGCACTGGTTGACTTCAGACGGAACCCACCAAGGCGTATGGTGCCAGGTTGGGAATTGGGAGACATGGAGCTAGCATGCCTGGGGCTAGCAGGCCGGGAATCACACACTGAGAGGAAGTCCAAAATCCAGCCAGGTAAGAATTTAACTAAACCTGGTTTCTCCATTGCCCTCTGGTGTGCCTCAGCCCGAACAGCCTCTCGCTGCTGACCCCTGGACGCTCCCAACCATCGACTAGAGCAGACAGCCAAAGCAACGGTTAACTCCAATATCTCCTGCTCGAAAGGATCTGCTGGGCCCATAATTCTTGGTCGGTTCGTACTGTCACGGTTTGTGAAACAAGCAGGACCCAAATGCAGATATAAACTGAAACTTCCTTTATTTCAAGGCTATGATATATATAGACAATGACAAAACAGAACACTCGCCGCAGAACTAGTCAGGGAACAAGACGAACCGACCAAGACAGACAGACAACCCAGAACTTAAATACACACAAGACTCAATCACACAACAAGACACAGGTGAGGAGGGAGGAGAAAACACAGGGGCCCAGGTGAACATAATCAGACAATTAGACACACCAGGGAAACTAATGACAAGACAATAACCCAAAGGAAAACATGACATGGAAAACAGCAAACACACCCAAACCTACAAAACTATAAACGTGACATAACATGAGAATCGTGACAGTTTTTGTATGTTTTGAGCTGAGGTGCCAACTCAACATACAATGTTGATGAAATGAATGAAATTTGGTGATGATTCATGGTTTTTGTGTTAATGTAATAGCAGTTAAAACAGGACTGGTCAAATTTGACCACGAACACCAAAGTAAGGGGGGGAAACGAATACAATAGGAGGGTTTTAATGTAACCATTGCTTATGACATTGATGATATTTTAAATCAAAAAACATATTCCCTAAAATGTGGAAGCTCTGGATGCCATCCAAATGAATAGTTGATATTTTTTTAGGGCCACAACTTTGGCACTAGAGCACCTTGTGTTATCAAACGTATTTCAATGGTGAAACTATCCAAACATATTGCATATGACAACATTTTCCACTACGATGAAAGGCGTGTAAGCCAACAAACCTTATTCTGGTTCCATCATGGGTAACCCCACCCATCCTCTCCACCTGCAGCTGGACAGACAGATAACTGCATATTTACAACTTTTACACATGCTGATGTAACGCAAATGTTTCCAACTTGGGATCAATAAAGTATATCTTATCTTAAGATGATCGATGGCTACTGCCATATTTGCTAAATTTGCCTCTGAACCTTGACAAGTGCATGTTTCAGGCTTATCAATTTACAACAGGAGGGGTCACAGACATAAGACGAGCTGTTAAATAAAGCTCTTCTGACCTTAGCTGGCATGTGGGTATACCCACATGACAGCTAAGGTCAGAAGAGCTTTATTATTTATATTATATTATATATATATATATATATATATATATATATATATATATATTATTTATATTATATATATTATATATATTATATTTATTATTTTATTATTTATTAATGCTGCCCATAATGGGCAGCATTAATATATATATATTAATGCTGCCCATTATGGGCACAAGCAATTTTCCCCCATTTATTAATTATATGTCTTAAATGTGAGTGTTTCCTATCCCCTAAACCTCCAGGGATGTACACAGTTTAATACTGGCAACTTCTTATTATGGGAAATATGAAAACGTCTTTAAAACTACAATTCCCAGCAGAGACATGCCATGGAACATGTTGCGAAACACACAATAGTGTGTAGTTACTACACAGTTACTACATTTGTAGTTCTGGGGACGGGGTGGGGGAGGGGGTGGACCCGTTCAAATCCAGTTTTGGACAGTCTGCCGTGGTTCCATCCCATTTCAAAGTGCTGTTCGACGCTCTGCGTAACCCTCGGCGCACACTCAAACATCCAATCAGAGCTTGAGGACTATCACGGGGTTTGTCTATGGATGGGTTTGTCAAGCGAAGCGGAGAGAATACCTGCTTCCGGGTGTAAAATTCTCTAAAGCAAATGAGCTGCTCCGACCCTCGGTCCTGACCATACTTGTCAACCCTCCCGATTTTCGCATGGCCCTCTCCCGATTTCCTCCCGAGGTTATATTTCTGCCGCATATCTCCCGATTTCTGACAAAATCAGATTTATTCACGACTCGTGAGCAAATCTGATTTGTCAGTCACTCACGACCTGTTTTATTCTAACATAAATAAAGCTCCAAATGTTACTGTTTCCACTCTGACTTAATACAGCTACACACTTGTTTGGTTTCCGTGGTAACAAGTCCTTTCAACTGAAAGTCTCCCATTATACCTCTCTGACGCCGTTCGCTGATAAAATGAGCTCGAAAAATAAATATTTATGTAAATTCCAGCCCTCGTGGAATGAAGAATGTATATTTGTCACGGAGAGTTTTAGGGGAAAGGGGAAAGCTTTTTGTAAATACTGTAAAGTCGATTTCAGTATCGCGTGGTGGTCGCACAGACGTGAAGCACCACGAAGATTCTGAAAAACACAAGAAGTCAGCGAAACAGCTCCAGGGTAAAAAAAGCACCGCCAGCCTGCTAGGAAAAGGTAGACCTGATCCAGTTGTGTATGCTGAAGTAAAGATGTCTATGTTGGTGGCCAAACAGAACATCCCTTTCACCTTCACGGATGAAATAAACAAATTAGTGAAAGACATGTTCCCAGACTCATAGATCGCCAAGCAATATTCATGTGGGAGAACAAAGGCTACTCAAATACTGAAAGGTAAGCTAACGTTAGCCATTATAACAAAGTTCCCCATATTAATGTTAATATGTTAAATAATAGGTATGTATGACCCAATTTGTATATATGTCCATCTTCATTTTAATTCATAGTTTATATTACCCAATATGTATATATGGTCATTTTTATTTGTTGTATTATTTTCTTATTTCATAGTTTCTCATTATTATTATTATTTTTTTTTTTAACTTTGATCTTATTTTTTATGTTATTAATCTGTGTGAATCTGTGCTATCCTGTTTTTTCACCTTAACCCTGTTGCTGTTTGAACAGCTGAATTTCCCCACGGGGATTAATAAAGCTCATCTTATCTTATCTTATATGTAATGTGTGTGAGAAGAAGGAGTAGGTTATGACTTCAAACTGTAGGCTATTTTATTTTGGCTATTTATTTTGGCAGGTGCCATTGCCCCAGCACTGGACAAGAAGGTAACAGAGCTGTGCCAAAAGCAACCGTTTGGTCTCATGTGTGATGAGGGTACCAACAGAAGCACAGAGAAGGAGTTTGTGGTATTGGTCAGAGTGTTTGAGGAGGACACGCTGGTCACCAAGTTCCTTCATATGCCAGTATGCAACATTGGCACAGCAGAGCGCTTATTGACATCCCTGACCAAAGTGCTAAGGTAATTGTAAAATCAATAGGCCTACTGTCCAACAAATTAAAATAGGCTACTGTCTCAAGAGGCTGACCACTGACCAGTAATGTTGTACTTTGATTTCCAGTGAGAGAAACATCGACTGGAACAACCTAGTCGCCTTCAACAGTGACAATGCCAGTGTTATGAAAGGCAGACATAACTCTGTTGCAAGTCGCATCAAAGAGCTGCAGCCAGGCGTCGTCGATATAGGCTGCATTTGCCATCTAGTCCAGCTGGCAACTGGATGTAGAATCAAAGCGTTCCACCAGCCCATTGAAGAGGTTCTGCAGGCCATATACAGTCACTTTGACATCAGGTAGGCTAAGCATATTGATATGTTGATATGTATCACAATACACTTAGGGTAGTATAGTCTCTGTGACACATTTTGACAGATATTGGATGTAATAATAATAATCAACCCCCCCTCTTTATTTATTTTTTTATAAACCTTAGTGCCAAGCGATGTGAGCTCTACAAAGAGTTTGTTGAGTTCACAGATACAGACACTCTGAAGCTTCTCAGGGACTGCGCGACAAGGTGGCTCAGCCTGCTGACCTGCATCAACCAAGTCCTGAATCAGTGGAATGCACTGCTGGCATATTTTGAGAGTCACAAGGATGTGGAGAAGCCTGGGAAAGTGAGGATGCTGGCAGGCCACTTGTCCAGCAAGGAGACAAAGTTATTCTTCTCCTTCCTCTCCCACGCTCTGAAACCACTGGTGGATTTCAATGTTGCCTTTCAGGTGACCATAGATAATGTAAACATATTTACAGCATTAGGGTCTCCATGTTCAATTATTATCATTACCAACTGAAGGACCCCTCTTGCTAATGGCATCATGTTTCATAACTGATAAATCCATCATGTGTTCCTAGGCTGAGGGGGTGATGGTGCATAGGCTGCAAAAGGAAATGTGCAGCCTTGTACGGCGATATCTAGGAAGGTTTCTCCCTGCCCACCTCATTGCAGATGTGCCTCTGAAGGAAATCCAGTTCCAGGACACCAGCCTGCAGTTTCCTGATGAAGATCTCTTTATTGGGGATCAGGCACAGACCTTCCTGGAGGATAACAAAGACGAGCTGCCTGTCCCAAGGATGCTTCAGTAAGCTAAGTGTCCAAAAAACAACTGCAATCCTATCATTAGATTACAGTAGATTAGATTTCCTTCGTTGTCAATGTACTGAGACAACAACATTAAGTCATCCCGGAGCTCCAATATTAAAATAGATACTAATATAAACAATGGGGGCTCAATATACTATTATATGACAGAAGTACATATAAAAACACACACACACACACACACACACACACACACACACACACACACACACACACACACACACACACACACACACACACACACATACACCTATATAAAATCACTAGGTAACTGAATCATATTGTAATTGTGCATCTGATCATGTCATAGGGCAGTGAGAGGCTTCTTTTTAGCTGTGACTACAAAGATGCTGAGAGTGTTTCCCCTGGACAACATCGTCCTACAAAATCTGATCGTGTTGGACCCAGAGTCACGGCATAAGTTCACCCCAAGCTCAGGTGCAGTAGTGAAACTTTTATTTAGTGTGTTTATATTCTTTTTGTATTTAATTGAGGTTGGTTTCAGAGAAAACATAATATTCATTTATTCATTTTTATTTACAGTGGTAGAGCTAGGGAAGAGGCTGCATCAGCTCAGGTTGGATCTGTCTAGCCTTAGGGAAGAAGTGGTGGAGTACCAGGTCGTTGATAGGGCAGAACTTCCTGAGGAGACACGAGTGGACAGGTTTTGGGCTCTCATTGGAAAGGATGGAAGGTTCAAGAACCTAACACAGTTGATGATGGCACTTTTGTGCATTCCAAACAGCAATGCCTCATCAGAGAGGGTGTTCAGCATGGTGAGGAAGATAGTGACAGAAAACAGAACGAGAATGGACAACTCTACCCTCTGCTCACTCCTTTCCTGTAAAATAAATTATACAGGTCCAGCCCACACATACGCTCCATCAAGGATGGTGCTAGAGGCAGCAAGGCATTGCACTTACAACTACAATAAGCATGTGTAGATGCTTATTGTAGTTTTAAGTGCTATAAACATTTGAAGTTAAAATCATAAGAACATCGGCATTTACGATTGGTAGAAGACAGGAAACAAACTACAGTCTCCAGTTCCTTTTTAATGTCAAGTTATCTGCTAGGTTACAATGGATGGTTAGGGTTGGGGTTAGAAAGACACTTTAGCCATTTGAGTATCAGAAAAGCCTTTTTGACATTACTTGACATTTTGAAAATGACATTTTCACATTTCTTGAATCTAGATGAATTTCATTTAGCTTTTTGTAGATGGCCCATTCAATAAAATGTTTTAACATATAAATCCTGTTGCAGTGTGCTTTTTATTCTTTTCATCTTTAAAAGTCAGTAGGATGCAGGAAAATGTCTCAACCCGCCGCCGGGCGGCGCGGGGGCGGCGCCGGGCGGTGGTTTTGAAATGCTCCCTATTTCTGAGGTCTCAAGGTTGGCAAGTATGGTCCTGACGGACTCCAACTTGTGTTTATTAATCAAACAAATAAATACACCCGAGGATACTTATGTGTTGTTGAGTAAATAACAGTGTGTGGTTTAGAAAAGAATACAAAATTCGAAGGAAAAAACGATGAAACAATACAGATTTCAGTATTGTGAGCCCCTACTCCCCCCATAACTGACGGCAAGAAAAGTCCTACATTATTCAATTAAAATAAAGAAGTAAAAACAATAAGTGTGGCTTGATATTGAGTAAGAAAAAGGATGATAAACGCTGTGAGAATGGATCTGCGGAGAGCATTTTGCTGCGATCCCAACGTGTCTATTACCAACGTTCAGGGAGCTCTATGCAAGTCGGTGACGGGGAGGGGCCCTGACCGTCCGTCAACATGTGACGGGTTGGGAGTGAGAACGTGTTGCTGTACAACAAATCACCTCTGGCTGGAAGAGAACTCTCTGCTCCATAGTTTCTCTCTTCACTGTACATTTGACATATTCAGTGTAATATTTAATATTCCATCTGTCACATATTTATGTAAATATAATACTTTGCATATCTTGTTATTGCTCATTTGTAAATTCAACATGTATATTTTCTTCTTTATTTCTTGTCTTTTTATTTGTATTGTATAATGCCATGTGTTTTAATGCTGCTGCAACGCAAAGATTTCCCAAATTGGGATCAATAAAGTTCTATCTTATCTTAAACCAACAACCAGTGTTCCGGATGAGGATCATCTCTTTACAAGAATATTCAAGTGCTAACCCATATTGTTACTTCTAAATGAATTTATTTCCAAACACATTATAATGCAGTGTGATGTAAACAACAAAAAGTACCACAGACGTATGCTTAATTTATATTTATTTATCAACCAACCACATCAATAACATTGTTTTTAAAACAATAAAATGGTCCTCTCTGGCAATGGTTATCATGGTATGTGTTTCACCACAATACAAGTAAAAGGCCACCATAAGGGTGTATGTCTTGACTCTAGAGCGTTGGGGTTAGCCTAACATGAAAAGCATGGACAACAGAACATAAAATCAAGTTATGCAAACGGTTATAACATACAGTATTAAGAAATCATACAACACAACCATTTTATTATTATTTAACTATGTATATTAAACATGTACATTCTATGTGTAAATCAAATATAACAATTTATAACAATGTATTATTTGGTTTTGAGAACAACAATGAGGTGATTCACCAAATAAACTATTTGTTGTTTATGTCAATGTCCCTAATTATACATCCTAAAAGACTGTGCATTGTACATGTTGATTGAAGTACTTCAATCAATCAGGTTAATAGCTGGAGACCAAAAAGGAAATATAACTGACAAAGCAATTAAAGCAAGTAACGCAAAAGAAACAAAAATGAACAATTAGAGGAAAGCTGTTATTGGCCTGCGGTGTAACAGGTGCAGTCATATAAAGTTAATGACAGGTAAATCCTATAAGAGGTCGAAAATAATAATGCATAGGCATCCCTTTCTGGCAAAAAAGGGAAAGACCTCCTGCTCTTGGACAATGATGTGCTCACCAAGTTGTATGGTAACCAGCAAGATATACTTGGAGATTTAGGAATTTACATTCTAGTGTTTCAAAAAGGATCAAAAGTGAATGGCTCAGGATGCATTCCAGGGACGCTGAGCATTTTCTTCAATACAATTTAAGTTGTGTACAAGTGAAATGTTTGGCCTGATGCTGCGGCATAGGGAAAAGTCATATGGTCAACATATTCAAGGATGATCTTCCATTGAGGAGTATGAATACAATCTCTAAATATAAAGTCAGTAAAGTATTTACATTTCTGATAGCACATCAAGTCTTGGCGGATATTCATGCTTGAGAGCATCAGCAATCTGGGGAAATACAGAGAAACAAAAAAGAGGGGCGGATCAGAAACCAAATTTGAGATTTTTTATTGTATGTTTAGCATTAATGAATACAAAAGTAACAGCAACATGTCTAGGTTGAGGCTAAATCAACAAAGATACTGTACATTAATTAATAAGTAAATTACCTAAATTATGTTTCCTTCTTCATCTTCACTGGTGTCTCGACTGCTTAGGCCACTTTGACTTTCCTCTTCATGTTGAAGGAAACAAGCATCAGGACCTAAAGCAGTCTTGTACTGCTGCAGTACCACCTGCAACCTCTCCAACGCCTCAGCATGCTTCCTTCTTAGGGTGCACCCAAGTCCTCCATTCCCCTTGTCTACATCTGAAAATACACAACATATTGTTATATGGACATACTATAAAGTAAGATTGCTTCACGAGGCCAGAGCACTTCAATGGAGTATATTCTCTCCCATGTACATATAAAGATGATTGTCACTGTCAAGGGACTTCATTATGTAAAATGGCCGGGTTGAATGGGCAAAGGCCATTATACTCCATCCAATTTCTGTGACCAAGAATGATTTGGGCTGATTTTTTTTCCTTTAAAACTCATACTTTACAAGGTAGGTTAAGTTTTGCTTTCAACTTACCTTCCTCAGCCACCTTATTTTTTAGAGCAACTGCCATGTTCTGCAACCATGTGCAATGCCGCGCCATCTCCCACAATAGGATGCCTTTCTCCTCTTGCAGTCTCCGTGTAAGCATGACTTGATCAAGTATCTTTTTCTTGGTCTGTAAAGTTAGCTAAAATCCAATCACAGTTATGTATATACATGAATCACATTTTCATTATAGCATAACAATGTGTTTAAAACTCCAAACATGTACTTTCAAAATAATCAAATGTATACACAATAAGAAAACTTAAGATATACCCTTACACTAAATGAACGTTCTAACACTCTACAATGTAGAGTGTTAGAACGTGAGGTATACCTTGCTGAGTTATGCACATATCATGTAGAGTCTACATGATATGTGCATAACTCAGCAAGGTATACCTTCATATAACAGAACTTCAAATTAATTATTTTGAAATATCTGAAAACTGACCCATGCCATGAACTTCCCACGGCCACAGCGCGGACATGATGCTCCCTCCAGAGAGGGAATGCTCCACCGCAGCAACATCTATGCCTCTGGCAGAGTCGTGTACCAGCTGGTTGTACTTCAGTGCCTCCTGATTAAGGCGCTTTTTGTCGTCTGCAAGCTTCCTTCAAAGTCGATGGCGGAGCTTGCTGCTGTCTGAAAAAGACATGAAGTAATGGGATAGGGATATGTGACAAACTATATTTGCAAGTGCAGAAAAAAAAATATATAATTCAGTAGGTTGAATCTGCAACCTAAAACATTATATTGTTATGCCATTCTGTCGGTAAAGGGATTGCTTCCGCTGCCTCACACTTAGGTAAAGCTCCTCAATGCTTTGCTGCAGTGTTGTTTAAAGGATGTCTTCAGAAGTACCCAATGTTTCTGATGTTCCTGTAGAAATAATATTGGCAGTAAAATGTACTGTTACACAACACGTAACGGTTTTGAGAAACAAAGTTGTGCAACATATTTAACACCTTTTAACACACATTGATGGTACAACTATGGAAACTGGAACATATCAGAGATAAACATGGACACATAGTTGGCTTGCTATTGCTTGAAGATTATGTCCCTGTCTACTGAAATCCAGTGAGGGTCCCATTACGTGGCATGAAAAATCAGCCTTATTGCCTTAAAATTGGCTGCTCTTTAGGATCAAATCTATAAATTCAAACAGTCATGGACAATGATATGTAGCTGGTGTTATCTCGTCGTGCTTACCAGATGCCCATTCCTTCACGTCGGAAATCCACGTCGACACCATGTCATCTGAGACACAATGTAGCTCCGTCTTGAGTTCCTCAAGACTTGCAGTCTCTTCCAGGAGCCTCTTACTAGTCTGATAAACAGTAGACGATGGACATTTATCAAGATTACAACTTGCTATGATTAACAACAAGCCATGTGCAAATGACAAAGGACACAACAACACCTTTAATAGGAGGCTCACCTTCACATATCTTGTGGAAAGTGCCTGATGAACAGAGTCACCTTTTTTCCTGTTCCATCCCATTGCATGCACTGTGAGCATGTCCAGTCGTGCTTTTGAAAGCAATAATGAGGTTATGATGTGTCATTTAAAAAAGTATGCAATAATAGGGCAAAACCTTCCACTCACCTGCTTTGGACATGTATTTTGTTGTCAGGGCACAACGGGATAGGTAGCTGTTGACCTGCTCCACCTCTTCCCCAGCGGTCATCCCTGCTCCCTCCTGGTTCTTCCCACTCCATATAATCTGATGGTAAAAGGTTGCTGGAATTGTTGTGCAAAGAGGCTACATACTACTATACTAAACAGTATAGCTTAGATATTTACTACTTCAGTATTATAAATATAAAAAATATAAATGTACGTGATACAAAAATATTTCACATACCTCGCATTTGGTAGCATGGGCTCGAGCATGCATTACACTGAGGAATGGCTTCATGGTGGTCAGCTCCTGGAGAGCAGGAAGGACACTTGCAGCTTTCTCCATGTACGGCCAGTACTTGCAAGCCACATCCATTGCGAAGAACTTAGTTTTGGCTGGCATGAGTTCCTTTTGAAGATATAGGGGGTAGGCGAATATCTCCCCCCTGTACATATTTAAGGCCTTCAAAAGAAACCCATGGCGACATACAGCCACCTCCATCCCTTCTTCATCCAGCTTCGAAGCCCTCCTTGACGTCTCCCTCGCTGCTGTCCACTGGGAGTCCCCACATGTGCCTCTTCCCTGGGTCTAAGACATACATTACATCATGCCAAATCAGTTAAAAGCAATGGAATCACGATCTACACCATTTGTTCTAATTATCTGATTTTGGAGTAGATGGTAAGGAGAAGTAGCTGAATTTGAAGAAAGTCAGGGTCGGATATACATGGCTATTTTTGTGATATACCTATAAGGTAAAATGACGAATAAAAACTTGCATTTTTCAGTGATCTCTGTATTTTGTCGACAAATGCAGCCACCGCGCTGTCTTCTGCTACAAAGAGCCCATTAAAAAAGGCGCTGCCATCAGAACTGAGAAAAAAAAGATTAGCAAATATATCCATGAAATATAAACAGTAATCAAAAAAGTTAAATAACAACATTTTAAAAACAGCACCTTCCACTTCGCCGAAAGCGATACAGCTTCCTGTTTCCATCGGCAGAAACAGCCAACATCTCCGGCGTGCAGGCAGGGCAGATGAAAGGAGCACCACAGCAGAGCTGGTCTTCCTCATACGAGGCATAGGAGAACTCCAGAAAGCTGCGCTGCAGTGCATCTCCGTTGACAGGTCCAGACTGGAAGATAATTACATATATTGCTATGATTTTGTCTATTTACGGAAATGTTATAATGTATAATATGGTAAATAATATTTACACTTACTCTTCCTCCACACTTTGTGCGATGCTCCAGCAGCTTTGCAAAGGCCTGTCTGGAGAATCCCGGAGAGATGACCTTGAGCTCTTCAAAGGAGCTCAGGAGGTCCAAGGTGTAAAGTGTGAAAATACTGACCGAAGCTGGCCAGTATTCACTCTTAAGGAGGACTTTCAAGTCGGGGGTCCACTGCTGCTGGCAAGTTTGACAGACATATAGTGGCAGATGCAAGTCATAACGCCCTTGGAACAAGTAAATAAACATAATTAAGAAACATTTTACAACAGTTCCATCTACAAATAGTCAAAGATGAACAGATATTACATGAAGGTTTTACTCCAAGTGGAAGCACAATCCCTCAGCCAACAAAAGTAAAGATATAACAACAATTCAATAGAAATCCAAATATATATATATATATTTGTTTACCATTGATGGTCATTAAAATCACTGGTTTGCCTGGTACCACAGTGAAGTTTGTGCCTTTACAGGAGCAGTTGGGTGCCTTCACAGTTGGCAATATGCAAGCTGTCAAAAAAAAAAGAAAAGCACTAATTACCATTATATGCTGGCCGAAGAGACATGTGAACATCAGAATGCAAGTTTGAGAGAGCATACCTTGGTCATGGGTGTCATATCCACCTTCCACTCTAACAACACACGTTGTTGGACTAATTGGTTTTAAAAAACCATTCATTAAACTGTCCCTGTTGTGGAGTGGCTGGTTCTTGTGATGAAGTACATCACAGTCTCCACAGAACCACTCCTCGGGGAGACACTCTCTACACCTTGGGAGGAAATACAAAATTATTGTAATATCCTAGAATTACTTTCATTTTCATGTGGGTTTTTAGGTATCCAGTTTTCTAACATCCCAAAAGTCATGCATGTTAGCTGAAATAGCAGGGCACTGAGCATTAATACTGAAAAGTTACAATTAGGTAAAGTAATTTAAATAAAGGTAAATGTTATCTCACCTAATAACAGCCGGCTCGTGGCAGAGGCCACACAGGGGATGACCAACAGCCTCTTTTTCTAGAAGGCATTGTAGGTGGTGTGGTCTCGCTTCTTTCCAGCGCTCTGAGGCTTTCTGCTGCCAAACAGACCAGGATGAGGCAGAGCTTTTTTTAGGCTCAGGAGGAGGACATGAGGAAAGAGTGTCAGAGAGTCTCTCCATATTCTTTTCTGTGAACAGAATGGGAAACTTTAACTGTAAATGACTATATTTAAGATGAACACTAAATATCAAGGATCATTTCTTTGCTCAGTATGGAACTGGCCAATATCTTTACTGAATTACATTCCTCGTTCGAGTCCTGAACTGTCAGTTGTGTATAAGGTTATTTTCTCTCACTAACACAATTTATTTAAAAATTGATTTTAGTTTTAAACTTAAAGCCATTTTTGTGATTTACCAAATTCGTGTTGTGCTGAAGGTTCAGGACGCAGCCAGCCGGCTGATTACATGTTACACTGGAAGACTGGAAGCCCTCAGTCGGGGGGGATGTGACTGTAAAACATCACACAGAGGGTTAACAACAGATAACTGATGATTTGTATTATCTACCTATTGTTTAAAAGCTTGTGAAATTAAATAAAGCATAGTTCTTATGACACCACAGTGGGAATGTCTCCGACTGTAGTGTCACTATGCGTTTATATATTGGAATTATTGTAGACCCTCAACAAGCAATTACTGTGTTTTAATTCGATTTTCCAACCATTTACTTAGTAAATTCATAAAAATGTAAAATAATTGGGATTTCAACCTGTAGCTGAGCCTTGGCGTCAACCTCCACGCCTCCCTCTCGGCTTGCCACGTCCTACACAGCCCCTTTTAGGGGACTGTAAAGTGTCTCCTACAGAGCGTGCCCGTTTCCTCTCCTCAGCTGCTTTCTGTGAACAAGTAACAACTCATGTAAGGTTGATGTTGCTGATAAACTGATACCATATGACAGTGGACAAATAAAAGTAAATTCATTCACTTGAAGAACATTTTTGCTTCAAGTTTTTCCAACCATATACAACTAATGAAGTAAAACAAGTTGAACAAGCTTTATTTAGTAAGCCTCTGCCCCCCATGTTTTAATGATGAACCGTTTTGCAAAGGCCCTATACATTGATCCAAAATCCAGTTACTCTTGGCCTGTTCAGCATTTTTTGGATAACAGATAGTGCCAAATTCAAGTGGGAAATGAATGAGGTCATATGGGTTAAAACACCAACCTTAGCTTCAGCTAGCTAGTTCATGCTTCAGCTCAAGAGCCATGCGTTTCCCTTCTTTGGGTGTGGGATTATTGGAGTCTGGGTTGTGTTTTGTTGTCATTGCAACACAGCCAGCCAGCCAGCCACCCAGACAGACAGACAGACAGACACAACAGATATGCAACAGCTGCTGTATGAGACAAAAAGAGATAGAGAGACAGACTGTAAGATTGAGATGGATAGATGAAGAAATAGATAATGAATGATAGAAAAAGATAGAGACAATAACTATAAGAAAGGTAGGTAGATAGACAGAGATATAGGTTGAGTTTGGCTCTTAAAAGTGCAGTTGGTTTTATGATGGTGTAGATCAGTGTATGGGTTTGTGGTGTGGGTACAGGAGCTGCAGGAGAGAACAGAAAAAGTGAATTATGTAGTGAAACTAGCTTTTTTAAATGCACATTGTGACGGTTTAACTACTTTAGACAGACTGAGTTCATTTACGTGTTTCCTGTTTCATACGCGTAACAAGCACATGGACGTGGACTATGCCCCTCCCCCCCAAACATATATTAAAATGTCGACCAGCGTTAGTACTGTCATGTGTAAAACAAAAGCGATTAAGATACGGTATAACTCACACTTTAACACCGACGTAAAGTAAAGGCTTAAAAAAAAGCCCCAATTATTAAATCTAAGCAAAACATGTATCAGACTTTAGTGACCCAACTTACTTTGTCAGAGGATGGATCCCAATGCCGGTGGCAGCGTCTTTGGCCAATAGGTGGTGCTCTGAATGATGTAATTTCCTGTACCGATTATACAATAAAATATTAATACATTTCCTATATTTTGACACGATAACTCTTTAATAACCTAAGTAGCCTACGGACAAAAACAAAAAAGTATATATTGCCTTATGAAATGCAGAAAAGTTTAAACATCTAACATGATAATAATAAACAAAAAATAATGATATCTTAAACCAAAATAAATAAAATGGAAAATTAACCGACAACAACAATTTAACATAAATAAAACAAGGATTAAAACAAGGATAAGTTTGACTCAATGTTGTGTAAAGTACCCGTTATGGTTAAAAAATATATTTTTTTATTTTTATTTTTTGAAAATAATACAGCTTCCAGCTTCCCGAGACACGAAGAGGAGACACGAACAATTCTTCCACTTGAAATGCGTTTAAACTGTGTCAGAGAGATGTTTAATTGGTTCATTTTAATTGGTTAATAATTGGTGTTTAATACTGGCAACTTCTAATTGTTGGGGGGGCGGCGTTCGATCCAGTTTCGATTCCGTAACCTTGGCGCACTGCCGCTCCAACATCCAATCCCGACTTTGAAATTCAGTTCGTGAAGGACGGCAAAAACGCCAGAGATTATAGAATTAAACAAATAAATAAAACTTGGATAATTGTGTGTTATTGTTGACTAAATAACAGTGTGTTATTTTGAAAAGAATAACAAATTAGAAGGAAAAATGAGCCCCATTTATTTTCCTCACAGACAGCAACAAAAGTCCGAAATGATACGATTTTAAATAAAAGCAATAATCGTGGCTTGATATTGAGTAAGAACATGTTTTTATGAACCACACAGCTTCCGGTCTTCCTATAACACGTAATGCCGTGAGACTACCAACAGAAATACATTGCTTTTAAAATCGTGCTGTGCAACACGAAAAAAAAGGGGAAAGACTACCAATAGAAATACATTGCTTTTAAAATCGTGCTGTGCAACACGAAAAAAAGGGGAAAATCGTGTTGGTGAACACAAATCAATAGATACAAATTTGTGTTGGTGAACACGAAATGCCGTGAGACTGGGTTGGATAATCCACCATCATATTTATGGCAATATACTGGGTATAAAGTTTTGACGTCCAGGCTTGTACTTTCAGATGTGCTTTGTTTGCTTCTCTATTCTTCTATGGCAGGGGTCGGCAACCTTTTTGATATGAAGTGCCATTTAAAAAAAAAAAAATGATCAGCGTGCCAACGATCGAGAATTATCAACGGAAGGGGGGGGTTGAGGAGCTTGACGCTCATCAACTATCAGCAGGAGGGCGGGGGAGCCTCGCTGCGTCCCTTTAAGAGAAAGAGAGAGAGGGGTGTGGCTTGTGCATGTGTGTGTGTGGATGGTACAGCGACAGTGAGGGAACGTGTGTATGTTTCTGGAAGTGAAACGAGGAAGCAGAAAAACAGAGGTCTGTGATGTATTTTGTGAAACAGAAGAACAGCTAAATAAATGCAACGGCCTCCAGAGAAGAGCTCGCCTCTCTCCAGGCATTTAAGCTAAAGTGGGTTATTGAACCTGAAGCTTGTTGCTGCTGCCCTCCTCGACTACGGTCTGGGAGCCGACAGGAAGGTTCAACACACAGATGGCCAGTCCGCCCCTTTGTAGCATATTATTTCGATGAGAAATGAGCTGATCGCCACTGGGCTTTCAACTAAATACACAGCCACGCAAAAACTGCGGCATTTGTACAGCTCCTTATGGGTACTGCAATTAGAGAAGTGCTTTCCTCCGTGGTGAAACGATCAGCACTGCACCACGGAGGAAAGCGGCAGAAAGTCACCTGGAGATAAAGAGAGCGGGGCTGCGTTGCGTGCATGGCTTCCTTCTGCAGGTAACGGGGAGACGCGCTCTGGCGGCGGTCTCGTTCAGGATCCGAAAATACAATTTAAATATTTTGCACACTTATTCCACTTATTCCTAGTGTGCCACTGGTTACGGTGCCGCGTGCCTATGCTGGCACGCGTGCCAGGGGTTGCTGACCCCTGTTCTATGGTAATGTTTACGTGGATTTGGGAATTGCCCCTCGATTCTATTGGATATTTTGGTTAAGAAAAAGGTGTAAATCACCCAAATCGACCAATGGGTTCCATTGATATGGTCCTGCGTAAAGTATGAAGAATGCCAGCCAGCGTAAGAACATTACGCAGCCGACTTCATTTATTGTTTACTACCGTAAGGAAGCAGGAATTGCAGGACCCAGAGTGCACGGAGCACAGAGCGGACAGCAGATAACGGAATTGCAGTTTTATTGCTTATAGATTATCAGAACATTTCAAAGGGGACACAGCCACATTGGATATTAACCTATGGATTAACTACATCATTGTTGTTATCGTTTTAATGCCATTGAAGACCAGTTTAGACCAGACAAAGACAAAGGTAGGCCACGTTAGCATTGTGTAGCTACCTAGCGCCACTTCTTTTGATTTACGTTTTTGTTGATAACGTTGCAAGTGTGTATCTTTCAGTGTTGAGGTGGGCACCGTTAGATTCTGTTTCTTTACGATCATAAACGATGTGTTGGATGTGCAGCTGGGATAAGTAATAAGGGAGCTAGGAGTGATTTTCGGTGCAGTAACAGGTTAGCATTTTTCGCTCGGGGCTAATCCAGAGGCTCACTGTTAGCATTGTGGGGCCTAAGAGGATAACAGAGTATGTTTTTTTTCGTTTTTTTTCTTTTCTTTTTCACAACAGTTGTATTTGGATGGAATGAATACCTATAGTAATAATTCAAAGTAATACAATTATTTTTACAGTGAAAAAGGTCAAATGGAACCGATGGTTCCCAAATTATCCAGAGGTGAGTCCGCCTGGACTTTATTTTTCTAAACCTCTCTAAAAAGGTCAAATTTCACTTGTTTTGCATCAATCTTGATACAGGGTGCTTATTATATGTTATAGTTTGGATTCCTAAAGCTTTTAGTCTACTAACTGAAGGATTATTTGAATTATTTGAAGTATTAAAGTAACGTGGTATGACAGGAAAGTTAAATCTGGTATATTCCTTTTAATGCCACCTTATTTATATTCATGTGTGTTAAATTAGAAAGGACAAAGTATCTTTTCCCTCCCCCAATATATTGAGGTGAAGTCCTTGTGTATGGAGAGAGAGGTGAGAAGGGGACACCATATTTGGGAATAGTGCCAGACGCTGGAATGTTCCCCTCGTAAAAGAAGGGGGTGCTTACACAGGCTTGAAGCAGATGTGTGTGTGTGTGTGTTTTCATTGCAGTAAATAGATCTGCTACATGATTACTGGTCAACTATACCTCTGTTCTTATTCTTTCATGTGTGGGTACTAAATGGCTACAAACATTGTGGAGAAATTAGCTTAAACATCTTTTATTACTCTATATGAAATGGAAGCAGTTTTTATGACAGGGACGAGAGAGGTGGGGGAGGGACACATTCCGAAGAGGTTCAGCAGGTCAATTGTCAGGGGAATCGACTTGTTTTCAATAGAGGTGTGTGGTTAGTTACTTTGTGTTAATAATAGCAGTATGTGTAAAGGAAGCTGGAAATATACAATGTGAAACCTTTTATTTGAAGTAAAGATGTGAACAATAGCTCAAACAAATGGAGGGGCTATAGGTAAGCCTGTGAGAAGTTTGACTATTTGAAAAGCATCTCTAATACTGCTTAAGAGCATAGGTAATGTGTTCCTCGTTGTTATTGATATGAAAGTAATTAACATGTATTACGTATATTTAGCCAACTATAACAACTATATCTTAAAACATACTTTTAACTTGTGTGTGGTAACCTGAGGGGGGGAGATGGACTCAGGGACCAAGGGCCATAAAGGGGATGTGTGTGTGCTGGCTGCAAGATGTGAAATAAGATAAGGAAACTTGTTGTTGAGAGCAAGTTCGTACCAGACACCAAAAGGTGTCTGGTCTTCGTCAAACTGAATGAGACTTTTTGTTTCCGGGTTTCTTCTGCTGTGTCGCACTGATTGGGTGCGACAGGCCATGTGTTGGTCTCTGCCAATAAGATGACCTCTGGGGGAAAGCACGTACACACCTCCTCCTGTGTTTTAGTATGAAAGACTGTGTTTTCCTTTGGTTCGCGCTCTTGTTTTTTCACCGGCCGTTCCTGAGACCTGTCTCACACGTGGTAGAACCTGAGCCCGGAGTACTCTGCAGAGTGCTTCGTGATTTCTTTGTATTTGTATTTTGTATCGTTACTGTATATCATTAAAAGCAGGATTATTGTTTAACTTGTATTCTGGTGTTTCTTAATCCCTTCCTTTTTTACGAATTCACCCAGTTTAGCAAACGACACGCGGAGACGAGGTTGGTTTTCAACATCCTCTAAATCTCCAACATAACCCATCATTCAAGGGTGGTTTTCACTATAAGTAATGGTTTTGTTTTAGGCGAACATTATAATTTACATGTTTTTACGATGTTCCATCTGAATTTACTTTAAAATAAAAACATCTAGATTGATTCTGACACTTCTACATCCAACTCACATATGTAACCTTGCTTTGAGAGAAAAGATTATTAATTTACCCGTTTTTAGAAGTGAAGATATAGTCTTTGCTGTGTTAGTGGCATTTTGGAGCCTGAAACCTGAAAAACAGGCTCAGGGCTTAAGAGGTTAATGATTTATTTCATTTGCTTTTTTGTTTATTATAGTGATGAAAGTTTGAAACATATACAGATGTAGCACTCTCGAACAGACTCCAGCCAACAGCTTCCTACCAAAGACCCAACGGATCCCAGCGGCTGGGAATGTTAAGCCCTCCCACTATTTTCCAAGTACAAATACAGAAAGACAAGTTTCATGGACTTTCAGTGCTTCAGTTGTGTTTTGAAGAGCATTTGAACACATATTTGTTATGGTTTTCACAGACTACTACAGTAGGCCTATAACGAAAAAACATCAATATTTTAGATCAAATAAAGTATATCTAATCTTGTAATTCAATAATAGTCTTTATATATTAAATAATCATAATAATAATAATGTAAATCTTTACACTTCTTTATTTGTTATGCTCATACTTTTACCTTTACAATAGTTTGGTTTAATATGCAGTATATTTTTTGTATTGTTTTTTTGGTGTTTGTTTCCTCCTGCTCCCTTTCGGACACATACTGTATGATGTATTATTATTATTATTATTAATATGAAGATATTATTAAGATAAGATAAGATGTTACTTTATTGATTGAACATTTTTGTTTAGAGTTCTCTGGCTCACATTCCGAACATTATTTAAAACAATTGGCTCTTTCACACCGTCTACAGTTTGATTTGCATAGAGTGAGCTGTGGCTGAATGGCCGGCGATTAGGTGTGGCGCATTTATCATTAGGTGATCAGAGCTGCCTACCTGCCGTCAGATTTCATTTAAAAAACAGGTCTTGACTTGACCTTAAAATCCAAGGGTGTAACTTTGGTTTGAGAAGTGGGGGGGGGACACAAAACACAATTAAACATTTTACCGATTTAATTCAATTTCCTGCCTTTCTACAAATATATTGGGGACTATGGTGTTAAAAAATCCAAGAAAAATGTGTAGTTTAGGGTTGGGAGGGTTACTTTGTAAATGTAATCAGTTTCTGATTACTGAATACAGGAGACACAAAAAGCAAAAGGAAACTGAACGTGTTTTTACTGTTGTAATGGCTTATCAAGAGCACAACTGAAACATAACATCTGAAACGATGTAACAACTAGACCCTCCAGAAAAACGCGGGCAAAAATCCTTGATTATGCGATTAAACATGCAGGGTTTTATGTGATTTTATGTGGTGAAACTGCGGGAAATTGCGAACTATGCGGAAAGTTGCGAAATATGCGGAAAAAATTATCGATTTTTTTTTAAATATTGGGCTGTCTTATTTATTCTCTCTCACACACAACCTGCCACTAACGCTAAACCCCTTTACTATTCAATTAAACACATTCAATGTTTATTTATTGTAAAAGCAATTGGGCTATTTTAATCTCACGCACACACACACACACACACACACACACACACACACACACACACACACACACACACACACACACACACACACACACTTCTCCGCCTCATTCTGTTTTCATTTACTCGTTCGTTATCTGCAGCTTCAATCTTGTAGGCTACTCACCTCGTTTCTTGTAGCCCTCGAAAGGGTTTTGGAGGTTGATGCCTCGTGAACGTGAGTTGTTTGGCTTTCTTGTCCGCAGCAGCAGAAAGCATTTTCGAATGTTTGAATGAATCAAAGTGGGTCGTCACCGTCGATTTTCTCTTATGCTCCAACACACAGTTGCACGGGGTGCAGAATAGTTTCCCCCCACTTTTTGCCCGGTCTTTAGTAGAAATGTTCGTCGGTAAATGAGATGGATTAGATATTTTCATTTTGGTGTTTTCTCTATCGTGTGAGCTCCACACGTTCACTCTATACAGTGTTGTTTACATTCTGTGATGCGCGAGCTGATGACGTCATGTCAAGACGAGTTAACTTTTTTTTTTTCTCAACTTTGTGTGGAAAAATGTGGGGATTATGCGGCCTTTTGATAAATATGCGGCCTTTTAGAAATCTGCGCCATTTTGCTGATTATGCGGTAAATTCTGCGATCGCAGAATCGCGTTTTTCTCGAGGGTCTAACAACATAATACACTTTTTGGGGATGCAGCTTGGGATGTGAGGAGTGAGGGATACGGCTTAGAACGGGCGTGTCGCCTTCTGTCCTGTCAGTGTTGGCAGGACATGAATTAAAATGTCGAACTTGGACTTCATTTTAAGGACATTTCCGCCAGGGGTGTAGAGCTAAATTTGTTTAAGCCTGTTGTATGATAACTGTGTGATTACTATTACTTTTCAAATGCATATATGCCACCCACTTACACCGCTCTTCCCGTCAATAATTTGAATTTGAATAATTACAACGGAGTATTTCTAAATACAAGTTGTAAAAATACTTATAAGTATACAAATAACATAATGATTAATTTGACTTTCAGATGATAATATTTTTCAGGGTTAGGGTTAGGTCCGGTCTGACAGCGCTCAGCTCTCTGCTGCAGAGAGGAAGAGAAGATCACTGCTCTAAACAAAGTCAAAATTGTACATCCAAACGGAATAAATATAATTAATGATTATTAGTACGTTAAGTCTTGTTCATTGTTTTTCACTTTTATTAAATGTTTGATATTTCCGGCACAGACCCTTTCATACCGGCAATGCATGATAGAAACAACAGGAACTGCGACAGCATAAATATGCGAACACAAACCAGACTGCTGGAGAAGAGAGATCACAGGGGGAGGTTGGGACACACACATTCCGATGGCCAATTAGTTTTAAACAAAGAGTTTGCAACATACATAGGCATAGGGGGGTGGGGGCTGGTGAACGGTATGGTCAATGTTTGTAAACACTGTGAAATGTTGACTTTATTTGATAATTTCAGTTAAAAACTAACGTTCATATTTCTCTTTTTGAGAAGAGAAATATGAATATGTTCGTGGCTGACCCAGCCCCATGGTCTGTCACAGTAGTGCGGGAGAGAGAAGTGCACTGTTTTGCCTGGCTGGACCTGTATTGTAGAGGAAAGGAGTGAGCAGAGGGTGGAGTTTTCGATTCTTGTTCTGTTTTCTGTGAACAATCCTCACCCTCTCAGACTTTCAGTTGCGCACGCTACTAAAGAGACGCGCTACCATGGAAACCATGGTGTAGCTGTAAGATTAGGGGGGGGGGAGAGAACTGTGCCTGATGGGCCATTAGGTGTGTAAACCAAGCGGCAAACTCTGGGGAAGAGCCGGGATGCCAATACGGAAGTGGCACACACTGCAGTTCATATATTGGCCGATAGGCGATGGCTGCAGAAAGGAGCAATTTCCATAGACCCCCATGTTAAAATGCCCAATTTTAAAGCAGAAAAAAACATGTTTCTAACCCTGGCTCCATACATTTTATTATCGATATAGTTAGATTCCACCTTCATGATTATGGATCTGTGATTGAATTGTTTTCTAACAGGACCCTTTTATTTATATTAGGTCTTAACGTTTTTGCATAAATTAGGGCGTGGTCACATTGAGTGACGGCTCTGTGAAGTGACTGCTGCTGCTAGCTTCTTGTCTCTCTGCTAGTTGCTCCGTGAAGCTAGCTACAGGGACTCTGCCTGCTCAGTTCATCCAGGAAACACAATTTGAAGCCGGCCGTGATTGTTTGTTCTTCATGCTTATATATCGGGCTATTGTGACTCGCTCTGCGGTTAAAACAGACGGTGCATGAATGCGGTTTTGCGGTAATTAAAATTCATTTATTTATGTGTTAATGATTTTAATCTACGTAATGAATGGGCTTGGGTTGCGAGTGGTAGCTACATCGGTGCTAACGATGCTAATCGTAGCCTCCAAGTAAAAATCATAGACTGTATATATAAAGGTTAAAACAAAATAGAGAAGTGTTAAGCGTAAAGTGGGATAATACTGTTGAACAAACAGCTTCTGTTTGAGGTTGATAAAATAAGGTCATCCTTGTAACTTAGAGAGATATTTTATTATGTAGGTAGGAACTGTATGTATCGCTAAGGTTAATTGAAATTGGCTATGCTCAAGTATGTAGACAAGCTAATGTCGAAGCAGTAGTGTATGTGAAATCAACCTCACAATAAGATGTGTGTATATTACAATTATTAATGTCATATTTCAAGATTACTTAGATATTACAATATGGTTGGTTGAGCTGGAGTTCATTATTGAGCTTACACGTTAACATCACAGTCATCTGAAGAACGAACCCAAACCTTGTGGTTTTTATTAATTGCATTACCAAATGGGTATCAAATAAACAGTAAGCATTGGTAAGACATCTTCCAAAGTTACAGTAAAAATAAAAAGGACCCTGACTCGGACAATACACAATCCAACATGTTCAAAAGAAGAGAATCGGTTACCGTATATTGTTTGTGCACATGGTACTTTACATATACTGTATCTGTTTGTTTAAGGTGTCCAGGTGATGCAGACAGGCTGGACCAGAGAGTGAGAGACATAACTGGACTCCTCACAGCAGTGAACTTCAGCACAGGTACAGAGTCTCTTTTTTCATACTCTACAAAGAATCAAGAAAGATATTTGTTTAAATGAACGGAGTATTGACTTTAATACACTGATATACATTCCATTAAACAATACTAGATCACCTACACATCAGTGAAGTTGAGGGTTTTTTCTGTGCAAAAAATTACATTTAGATGTTAACAAGCAATATGATTTTGTCAGCTTTCTAATTTAATGTATTAAAGGCAAAGATATTTAACACATAGTGAGAACTGCTACTATTTATCTCTGAATATTTTTCAAAAAAAGTGGTAAAATATATTCTTTCAGTGAGAAAACAGAGCAATTTTCTACAGTTACACTACGTTTTGATAACAGTTAAATATTATTTTGATAATACCATACATTTCAATGTTGATGAACTTCATACTGTTCATTCATAATCTGATTGCCTTTGTAGCTCACTGTTGAAATAAAAAAAAAACATTTCAATTACAAAATAATTATATCTACAGCCCCTAAACACAAAAACACACCGCTTTCATAAATAACACACTTGTTCTGCAATAATATGTTTTATGTTGTATGTTGAATGTGTAATCTAACATTTTCAGTAAGAATCATGGACAAAAGGAGTGCAAATACAAATACAATTTATTGAAATGTGAACCAAAAGTTAATCAAACATGTTTTAAATAAAAAGCATATATGGACAGAAGGTGTAAACCTATTAAATGTATAAGTAAACACATTTAGTCAAATAAAGTGACAGACTAGGCCTGTGCAGTTGGTATCAGGGGTACCAGGTGGTCCGCGGAGGTACTGCAGGGGGGTCGCAAAATCTTTGGTTGATTGGACAAGTTTTTTTAAGAAAAAAAAATTCAAATTTTTTTTTTCCCACAAATTGAAATGTCTTTAATACACATTAACATGAATCCAACATATTGTAGCGAATGGAGAAATCGAGGCAGAAGACGTTATCTTCTGCTCCACAGCCTTTCTCCGCCAGATCGTCAAGTATCAGCCGTATCTCGCGTCTCCCCTCCGGTACACAGCACCGTAGTGTGGAGTTGCATTAGGTAACGCAAGATACGGCTGATACTTGCGCATTAGTTTCTGTTATGGATCAGTATCAACAGTCCTGCCAGTAACATTACTATATTATCAATACTACTTTAGTTATAGCCTGATATATGATTGTGTTAACTGTGTTCATTATTCTCCCGACCAGGAGAGAAGCTTTAAAAGGAGACTAAATGGAGTCTCTGTGAAAGTTCAATTGGGTACTTTAATTAAAAAAGGCGCGGGTTGGTCACAAGCATGATATTGTTCAGTCAGACAAACAGCTGTGATCCGCTCCTCGATAGGGAAGAGAAGAGCATGGATCTCTCCTCCGGTGCTTTTTCATCACTTTTCATGTAACACATTCTAAACGCTGTAATCAATACTCTAAACAATACTTCTCGGCTCGTTTGGTTTCCGGTCATTCCGGATGTTGTCACATGCTACTCTCGTCTGTAAACAATAATGTATTCAAATAAACTGTACCTTCATTTAATATTCAGCATGGTAGTATCTCGACATCTATAGTTGTAGTGTTAAATCAGTAGGCTTCGGTTTGCACCACTCCATATCATTTCGCTACTAAATTCACCTCTTCAGGAAATCGTATATTAGCCACATGCTAAATGCTAACCGTAGATGAAGGATTTTCAGAATAAAAGCTTAACTGCTTGTGCACAAGAATTTCTGGTTTTTCAGTATAAAAGAGCATTAAAATTGACGGCATGTTTAAACTACATTTCTCCATTAAAACATTGATTTTAATTTCTAACAGTCCCTCCTTACACACCTAAAAGGTGTTTATAATACTGAAATCAATGAGTTCTTCATCTGAACTTTGCATATTACATATCTCATATTAACAAACATACAATCAAATGGAATGGTTTTACAGCCGGCTTTACAAAAATACAAAATAAATTCTTGTCTGTGTTCAAACATAAAAGTTTTCCCTTGTGCATAACTTCTAGTGTTTACATTCAATATCATTCTTCAAAATAGCAGCAATGGCTTGGCATCAGAACATTTCTTCGTCCCTCCTTTCACAGAAACCGTTCTCATACCACGCTCAGTGTTAAGGCACTTGTTTTTACAAAGTGAAAAGAAATAAACCATTTTAGAATAGCAATGATTTTTACAACATGAGATCCACCATATTAGAATAGTATAAAGTAATAAAGAATAAAATAAAATATCTTGGATTGGCAAAGTAAATTGAAAAATAAAAATAAACTATCTTGGAATAGTGTAAAGTAAATTGAAATGGATTCACTCCATTTTAGCATTTTATTTTGCTCACTTCTTCACATGATTTCATAATGTAAAGAATCACATCAGCTGGACATTCATTGATCAATCTCATCTCCGAACATCCATATCATTTAAACTAACTCATCATTGTCATCAACATCTGTATACGGGGGTTGGTCGTCTTGTTCTGCTAGCATTTGTAATTATCTCCTCATGAGAAATGTACCCTCCCTCCTTTCATACCATTTAAGGTATGAAAGTAATATGTTCTCTAGAAGGGGCCGTTGTACGTTCTACTCTGGGGTACGGCATTCTAGACAGTCATTTCTGGGAGAAGATTTTGGTCAGTTACAACAGTTGTAGAGTTTCATCACTTAAAAGTTCCTTCTTATTACCTTTGGGTGGTCTGTTCTAATGCAGTGATAAAGTCCCTGAAATGGTGTGAGAACCAGTGGAATATCAATAACTCATTATACTAATTTATTTTCAATTCTTGTCTACTTAAATAGCTATGCTAACCCCTTTAACAGTGTGTGGAACCTTGGGTGCTAGAGCATGTGATAATTACTCCCTCCTTTAACAAGAACTTTAAAACAGAAGTCATTTCATTAATGGTTTGCAGTTCAATTCAGGAATTTACACCCATGGCAGATATGTTTCTCCTTTAAATAACATCTCTAAAAGTCAGGTCATCACTGATTGAATGGATGACCTTTAGGAGCTGGTGGCGCTTGTCTTTTAAAACTCATACTCCATCTGAAGCTGCAAGTAAGATTTAAAACATCTGCAGGGTGGATCGAGCGACCCCTTCTCCCTGAACGATATTTGTTGTAAAATATGCACCATCACAATGAGTGATCCAAGGCCCGCATGTATTACTCCCAATTATATTAGTTTTTTTTAAATTAAAATGTGCAATCTCTCTTTTGTCTTTTTAAAACTCTACATCTTGGACAAAAAACAACTGTTATTTCCACCTTAATCTTCCCTCCTGAGGTAATAACCATGCTACAATGGAGATATCAATACTCTAGATTGGAATACTATCTTTGGCTTGGTACTAGCTCTACCTTTAACATTTTCCATACAAATAAAGATTTGTCTGCTTTTATAGAGTGGTTACTAAAACCATCCCTTTAAACTGTAGGTCTATACTGTAACAAATTAAATCTTACCCAAATTCACACATGAATAAAAAAACTCTTAAAGAATAATTTGTTCATATGATGAAAAGATTGAATAATATGTTCTACCCTCAGTGTGTTTTTAGGGTTATTTAATAGTTTCCTCTTTCTTACTTTATAAATTCACCAATTGATTAATTCATGGCTAATAAACCTTTTTCTTTACGTATTTCTCGTTGGTGAATAAGTGTGTTTATGTGTAAACTCACTCACTCCCGTTTTCCTTCTCTCCCCCTCTGGTTGTCAAGCCACGACCCCCTCACGTTCTGCCGGACCATGCCAACTCCTCCGTCCTGTCCTCTTCTCCGTCCACCTTCTCCTCAGTCCATCCGCTCTTGGATCCTTCCGCTGTAACTCTTTTCAGTGTCCCATCTGCTTTGCATTTCATCTCCTCCTTTACAGTCTCTACTTTGTTGCATGGAGGGCATATTCCGCTCTCATGTCCCACACTCTGCTCTTGTGTCCAAATCTTGTGGCTCAGCTTGGAACTTCATGTCCTGTGGGGGACCGATGAGAGTGTGCCTTTTATGTCACCTGTAGTTCTGGATTCTTCAGGTGGAGATGGTTCTGGATAAAGTCTTGTCATTGTTGGTTCAGCTCTGCTTCTCTGTCTGTTCGATGGAGGAGGAGGAGTCTTCCGTGGTGAGGTCTTTTGTCTGCTTGGAAGTTGGGGTCGTAGCGTTCTGACAGGCGGAGAGATAGAGAGAGAGAGATCTCGGGACGCATTATCTATAGTCAACACACTGAGGTAAAATAAATCCAATCTTTCCCACTCTATTTTCCTAACCATACTATCTTTCTTTGATGTTAAATGTCATCTAAGCCCAGTTAATGTTTTCTAATAATTGTACCATATCCCTAAACATTGTTTTCACCCACTGTAACATGTTTACTCCAATTAACTAAAACACTTTCTTCCATAAATTTAAATACCTAGATGCTTCAAGCACCACATATTTCACACACTATAAAGGAACGTCTCCATATTTTCTCCATCACTTTAAATCTCACTGTTATTTAGAACATAAGTAACTTTGGTGACTGGACATATCTGCAATGTCGCCACTGTCTGCTAGGAAATTTTGTTCAGAGAGTTTGTACGTACAAAGCTGTACTTTTGGGTTAGTAGCCTGTTTCAACTGTAATCATTTTCAATAATTCTACTCAGGTCACCGGTCGGTTGTTCATAAACTTAACAGGGGGTGTTTCTGGTACAGACTAAAACATGGATCCAGTGTATTTAGAGATTCCCCTAATCTGTAAATCCCCATCACTTACATATCCCGATCACTTAAACCCATCTCATCATTTGATACAAGAACTGCATATAGGGGGGGTGAATCATCTTGATTATAACCGCCTCTTGTTTGGGACCGAGTATTTCTAACTCCTCCTCTTGTTGCTCAGCTGATCTTTTGGCTCTGGGGATAAGTGAAAGTCTGTGAAACACAGCTGGAGTCTTGTTAGTGATGTGGGCAGTCTCTATGAGTGAACTAATGGTTCCATGTTTTACTTGATATTGTACTCCCCATCCAACCAACAAGGTGCCAAGTGTAATGAGCACAATCAACAATGCTATTCCGACTCTTATCCCTAGGGGACCCCACAATTGGTTTGGCTTTGTTCTCGTCATCATCTCTATTTTATCCCTGGTTGTGTCCGTTACAGAATTTAAATAATGAGTCCAAAAATAACATACAAAAAATTAGACTCTTTTTCAGATGTAAAACAAAAAAATAGGTTTTCACATTAATGTACAATCTATACAAATCTATAGACAATTTGTCTTTTGAGCTGTTTCTATCTTTATCTTATTTCTATTTATTGTTTTGTTCCAGCTCTGCCAAATCAGTCCTAACTCCCAATAATGTTCTGGAAGTTGCCAGTGAAGGGTGACAATGTGTGAGGTGGTGTCAATTTGCTCCTTTTTCTTTACCTTTAAACCGGAGCGCGTGTGAAGTTTGTTACAACTTTTCACGCTTCCGTCCACCGGGGATGAGCCCACTGTCTTTTGTGAACTTTCACCCTCACCCAATCACCTGGCCGAACAGGAGTCTCTTCTGGTGTCTCTTCTGGTGTCTCTGTAGTTTTCCTAGCCTGCTGTGTAGACAAAACTTGCATAATATTACTCAGAGTTCTGACATATTCATCCACTTCTATTTGTCTAATATCTAAAACTGGACCACTCCCTCCTTGGAGAAGGCCCAAGCTTCGGCATACCTCTTGTTGTTTTATGACCTATTGTTGACTACATGTTATTATTTATTAACTACAACGTCACTGAAATCAACATATCTGTATAATCATGACACTCCCTCCTTTGAGCATAAAATGCTCAATTAATATTGTAATGATTACCGTATTATGAACAGGACATGGAAATCCCACAACGTTGCATTAAATAAATATAAATTCTCCGTGTACCCACAAGGCGTACAAAAATATCATATGATGTATGGCTTTCTGATGGCATAAATGCATATTCACAAAACATTTCCCATTAGCACTTCTAATAGTTTACTTGTTTCAATAATGGCTTTTGTCATGGTATTATGCATCATCGTTGCTGCGAAAAACAATACCCCTGGTGTCGCTAATGCGTCTCAATAACTCTAGGATTAGAGGATTGGTTGACACTGCTGAACTAACATATGATAAAATAATCATTCTCCAAACTGGAGGGAAAATATGAACTATTCTCACAGAGGGTGACCTGCATGAAGGGCTGGTGCCCCTCACTCAAATGAGATATTGCCTTACGCACTACACTATAAATCAGTAAAGTTACTCAAGAATAAATAAATAAAGACTGATTCTTGAAACTGTTGTAAAAACCCTACAACTTCTTCATCAGTGTTATGTTATTTAATCTGCGGCTCATGCCTTAAAACAGACACTTCAGACCGATTATAAAATTGTGTTTATGAGAAAAATGTAATCTGACTCCATAAATCACATAATTGTTTGATTAAAAACTGCACTTCTGGCTAAGAATAAATGAAGTTCCCCTTTAAACACAGCCCCGGTCTTCTGACGGGGTCTATCTATGTACTGGCTGGAAAATGTTGGGCCAGTCTCTGTCGCTCCGTCACAGTTCTCCCACTAACAATCACTCTCTAGTTCTGCTGGGTTCTTGTTGACTTCTTCACTGGTTTGAGACAAGCGACCCTATCGGACACCTCCCTTTGTAGCCAGACTTCACCACAGCAGAATCGAGTTTCTGTTTTCAGGTCTGGACAGCTTCACGTCAGGTGTATCGCCGCCCCTTGCATATTTTGGGTGGAAGCCCGTCTTCTTGACCTCACTAGTTGTGTGGACACAATAGTTTTCTGTGTGGGGGAACAACATCACTTGTAATCTGTATCCTTCTCATAATTACAAAAATAGTCTGCTAAATGTTCTACTCTGCTACTTCTAATTGGTGGATGCTCTGTGTAAATGCAAATTCAAAGCAAAAGGAGCAAATTGAATTTGCATTTCACGAAATGGCGATTGCCCTGTCTTTGTTTTTCCACATGTGGGGTGTAAACAAGATGGCACCCGATTATTTCGCACTCTGACCTGTAGACAAAGAGATTTGTCCATGCGGCTCTCAGGTGGGAGTTTAAACAATGGCGAGGTGATCTTTAAACGAACCGTAACAAAGTAAACCACTGGTGTGGTATTATAAACCCTGAAAAACAAGCCAAAACACTGCTTAGTTTAAAATAACAACATTTCTATCTAGTTTACTACGAAAAAATGGGCTTTATCTTATTGAAATTCATCACTTAAAGTTAGGAACCCTTACGCACTAGCTATAAACCTGTTCACGTAATATTTGACTTTATAGTCGACTATGGGCTTTATCTTATTGATATCATCACTTAAAGTTAGGAACCTTTACGCACTAGCTATAAACCTGTTCACGTAATATTTGACTTTATAGTCGACTATGGGCTTTATCTTATTGATATCATCACTTAAAGTTAGGAACCTTTACGCACTAGCTATAAACCTGTTCACGTAATATTTGACTTTATCGTCGACTATGGTTAACTGTTGCTATTTGGACAAGCCAAACCGGGACCAATATGGAGACCTATCAGCCACTGATAATAGACCGTCGTCTTATTACTGCACTGCTGTTGTAATTCCGATTACCGTAACCCACCCGCAATATCTTTTTTTAAACAGAACAGTTTTAACCACTGATAAAGGCTTAGACCTTAACCAAGCCTTTCTTGAAAAGGACTTTCTTTAAAGCACTGACTTCGGTCTTAACCCTGAGTTGATTCACTATGCCCCGCTGGTTTTCACTTACTCTGCCCTTAACCGATTCGCTATGTCTCCAGATCTTAACAAAAATCGTCAAATGGGCTATATACCCTTACGTCATAGGCTAACTAACTATTAACGTAACAAGAGACACCTATGTGAAAGCAGCAAGGCACCTATCCGAAGTACAATGTCCACACACATTTATATTTAAAATTTAACACCCACACGTGGTTAATAGCATGCAGGGTTAATGGAACAAAAGAAAGTGTGAACTCACCCTGCTTGTGACAAAACAACGCCTCGTGGTTTTAGAGTGATTATTTTATCAATTTGGGTTGTTTTAACATTAAAATGCACAGCTATTTTCAGGATCAGCCGGCTGCCGTCAAACACACAAATCTAACTTTGCCTAGTGAAGAATCTTTGTCATAACAGGCATCTCCGTACCGATTGATTTGAGCTCTTGTGTGTCGAATGGCTGCAAGCGTCTCCAGGAAACAGCCGGTTGTTTTTCTCTCCTCGGTCAGCGGGATCACGTCAGGGAACTCACCAGATTGTTAACTGTGTTCGTTATCCTCCCGTCCAGGAGAGAAGCTTTAAAAGGAGACTAAATGGAGTCTCTGTGAAAGTTCAATTGGGTACTTTAATTAAAAAAGGCGCGGGTTGGTCACAAGCATGATATTGTTCAGTCAGACAAACAGCTGTGATCTGGCTCTCCTCGATAGGGAAGAGAAGAGCATGGATCTCTCCTCCGGTGCTGTTATATATCCTCTGCTGGCTCCTCCCCGCCAGCCGGCTCGCCTCGTCTCCAATGTCCGTTATTGCATTTAAACAGAGGATAGGTTCTTTTCACATTCAATATATGCTTAACACGCCGTTTCTCCTCATATTCTCTTTCATCACTTTTCATTTAACACATTCTAAACGCTGTAATCAATACTCTAAACAATACTTCTCGGCTCGTTTGGTTTCCGGTCATTCCGGATGTTGTCACATGCTATTCTCGTCTGTAAACAATAATGTATTCAAATAAACTGTACCTTCATTTAATATTCAGCATGGTAGTATCTCGACATCTATAGTTGTAGTGTTAAATCAGTAGGCTTCGGTTTGCACCACTCCATATCATTTCGCTACTAAATTCACCTCTTCAGGAAATCGTATATTAGCCACATGCTAAATGCTAACCGTAGATGAAGGATTTTCAGAATAAAAGCTTAACTGCTTGTGCACAAGAATTTCTGGTTTTTCAGTATAAAAGAGCATTAAAACTGACGGCATGTTTAAACTACATTTCTCCATTAAAACATTGATTTTAATTTCTAACAATTGCTAACTTTACAGTGTTGTGATGTGACAGACGTTAGCCAACATTCTGTAGCTAACGCTGGTCACTCACCAAGACAGCTGCCCTGTTCTCCACTGGTTCTCCTCACACCAAAGCTCAATTTCTCGCTGATGGCCGTTATTTTTTCTAATCCTTGGCTGCTCCTGGTCTCTTGTACGCCTAGCAGGCTCATAATTATAATCATATGCATTTGGATATATATTTTCAACCTCTTCTGTGTCAAAACTGGCATTGTGATCCATGTTTATTCATACGTTAGACCGGCCGCTCTCCCCCATGTTACGTCACACGCGGGAGGTCACGTGCGGAGGCTTTTTTATGCGGAAGTGAAAATGTCTTACCAAAACAACGCCAGATGTCACTGTATTGTATATTTCTGTATATCTTTTTGAAAATCTAGTGTATTCATCATTTTCCTACACATTTATTCACTGGTGTCTCTAACCTGCAAGTTGCTCTTTAAAGTTAAAACTTGAATCTGTGAATTATTTTAATAGCTCTGTGTTGTCTTCAAGATGTATGTTTATAAATGGCAGTGGCACGGCCACCCTGTACCTTGCACATGTTTAAAATAAAAACATGAATATATTAACCTGTGTATTATATGAAAAGCTTAGTATTGTATGTACAATAACAGAATAGCTATGTTTATACACGGCACTAGGCCCTGTTTAATATGAAACACAATTGTATGCCATACATATAGTAGGGGGGTCCCTGCTCCAGCTCTCCATCAGTTTGGGGGTCCCTGGCCTGAAAAACGTTGAAGACCCCTGCTTTAGACAATAAGAAACATAAAGTTGACTGTTGAGTTGCTCAGTTTTTTTTAGATTGCCAATACTATGACTGTATAACTAATATATCAGGTTAAGAGGCACATTCAAATAAAGATTGGTCTTTAAATACATGTTGTCTTTTGAATTGTTTGTCTAAAGTCAAGGATCTAGAACTGGTACTTAGTTTTAATGATACAGTCTGGTTATTATGCTGTTTGGAGGAGGCCTCACAGGTAAGAGCACTAACTAGCTACCATGACATGTACCTTAGCTTGACTTAAATTTATTAAACGTATAATTAAGTGATATCAAAATATAAATAACTATTGTCAAGCAAACATATTAATATTTGCTTGATTCCAGTGCTGAATTTAGCACAATTGCATACAAAAGTTAAGGGATTTTAAGATTCTGAAGTATTATGCTAAAAATTCAATAACTTAGATTATTATTCATAGTTTTGCTGAATAGTTTCATGTCCGCTTACCTTAGAAACGTAAAATGCCACGGCAGTGTGCAGATGGGGAGCATGTTAGCTTAGCTTGGTAGCTTCAGCTAGCTCTGGAACTTTCAGCTCGGTGGCAGTAGGTCCTGCCTCGGCTCCGCCTCTTTGCCCTTATTTGGAGCAGGCTGGAGTAGGCGGTGTCCTGTGTAAATTACCATACAGCCAATCACAACGCATGACGTCATTGGGCAGAACGGATATGACGGATGCGACGGAAATACACCCGAGCAGATATTGTACCCCGAGCAGATATGGTACTGACACAGGTCCCGCCTCTTTGCCCTTATAGAGAGGCGAAGTCCCGCCTATCTACTTCCGACTCACGGGACCCCGGAAGCGGAAAATTATACATTGAAGTCAATGGAGAGAGAAAAGTCATCTTTCGATCCCGTTTGAATTGTGCCACGAATGACACATATGATGTTTGTCAAATTAAAAGAACATTTTGCAAGTCAAAAAAAAAAAAATGTGTCGTAAAACTGTAAAGTTACAATTTTTTTTGTGTGAAACCGCTTAGTGAACTACAGATCTCTGGTCTCTCACAGTATCAAAAAGATGGCCGTCACGTTAGCAAATTTCACCTGTTCCTTTCAGAATGAGGCGAAAAAGTATAAAACGAGGTGAAAATCACTACAAGTCTGGGCATGTTGAGAGCTGTACATACACGAATGGGGAGTTAGTCGGTTCTGTAAGAGCCAGCATGCAGGACCGGCTTTACAAGGTTTCAGTAAACATGTTTTAAATAATGAAAGAGAGCCGCTGAGACTTCAGGGAGAAACCTCCGTGTGATGGACGTCCTGTCTGTTTGTTTGGCCCGGAGAGGACTGAGTAATATGAGTGCAATATTTAACGTCAATGTCAGCTAGCTAACATTAGCTAACAAGGTACACTAACGTGTTTTGTTTTAGCAACTAGTTTTCTACTTAAGAACTTTTTGGTCTCTGTGTATGCTGTGGATAACATTAGTGTTCACAAGAACAAGATACACTCCCGTGTTTTGTTTTAGTTGCTCTTCAGATTGAAGCGGCCAGTTTTATATCGATTATATGTGTGTTCTCCTTTTACATCTCGTTGTGTCATCTGAGTTTATTTGCTATGTGTAGATTCAAGGATTTTGGTTATCTTGTCAATTTGTTTGGTTATCTAGAAACAGCTGTGTGTGACTCCCTCTGGTACACTGGTATGTGTTTTCCTAATGTAGAAAGCATTGATTGATTAATAAACTACACACTGACTCTAGATCCTGACCAAATCCTTTTTTGTTGATCAAATGTTTTTCAAAAATGTATTGTATATTATATAACAGCTGCACATCACAGACCGGAGTCTCTGCTACTGTGGACCACGAAGGAGGCGATCATCATCCCCATCCCCAAAGACAACACACTCTCACTCCATAAACGTCCAGGAGCGACGCTTGGTCAGGGTCCCGAGGCGTGCAGTTGGGACGCTCCTAGGCTCCTTCAGCTTCATAAAGGGACGCAAATAGCTTTCAACTGATTGCAATGTATTCCCATCTGCGGCGGGATTTGACGCTCATGGAAACACGGCATTCATTTGTGTCGGCTGCCCTTAAAGTCAATGTGAGCGTCCATTCCCATTGGATAACAGAGAATTGTACACCAGGAAGTAAGTATTCTCCTTACTGTCAATCGATTTGACAGTGTTATCTCCACTACTCATCAACTCAAAAACACCAGATTATCCTTGTTGATTAAACGACATTGATAGGTTTTGTGAACATTTTCTTGTTGCCCCAGCTGGTCGACACCTCTTTTAGCAGAAACAAAGGCTACATTAATGTATTAAATCAATGTTAATCCAGGTGGATGTGGAATTAACGGACGTGACGTTGTGTGATTAGCTTCGGTTCATGTTAATTTACAAACTCTTCAACTACAACCGTAGTTATATTTAAAAACATGTTAGAAGGCCTCACGAAATACTTTAATGTAAATTGAAATTGAAATGTGAAGGAATATGTGTACAACAAAATACATCCTTACGAAATACGAAACCGGAAACAGGCAGAGGCAAGATCCTCAGCTTGATTTAGCCGCAAAGCACGCTGGGATTTGGTGTTTATAAGATGTGAAATCCAAAAACATATTTTAAAAATAAAATAATACATTAATTCCGAGTGTGCTTGCTTTTCTCTTTGAAAGTCATCACATAAGGGCATTGTAATACACGGTTCGGCTTGAAGGATTATTTGAATTATTTGAAGGATTAAAGTAACGTGTTATGGCAGGAAAGTTCAATCTGGTATATTCATTTTAATGTCACCTTATATAGACTATGTGTTAAACTTGTGATTTCTGCATTGAGTGACTTCTGCCTAGCAGATACCAAGAAGAGGCCCCTAGGGTCTCTCTGTTAATTATCAATAGTCCTTGCAATTAACAGGGGAAGTCCCAGATACATTTTCAGATAATGTAGTTAAAGTCTTGTAGAATTAATGTTTATCGCCTACACATCCTGCAGGCCTGGAGACTTGGGTCACCCAGCAGTAACCAAGATAAACGTCCTTTTGAGCTTATCAATAAAATGTATTCATTCCTAGTAAGCTGACTTTGGGGTGAAGGGAAGTTCAGGGAAGCCATTAAGCCACAAGAACAATTAAACTTCTGTTAATCAACCAAAACTCATGACTTTCAGGGGACAGGACATTCGGACCTATAACAAGGGTCACTTCCTAGAGAATATGTGTGTGTGCTGGCTGCAAGATGTGAAATAAGATAAGGAAACTTGTTGTTTAGAGCAGGTTCGTACCAGACACCAAAAGGTGTCTGGTCTTCGTCAAACTGAATGAGACTTTTTTTTTCCGGGTTTCTTCTTCTGTGTCGCACTGATTGGGTGCGACAGGCCATGTGTTGGTCTCTGCCAATAAGATGACCTCTGGGGGAAAGCACGTACACACCTCCTCCTGTGTTTTAGTATGAAAGCCTGTGTTTTCCTTTGGTTCGCGCTCTTGTTTTTCACCGGCCGTTCCTGAGACCTGTCTCACACGGTAGTAGAACCTGAGCCCGGAGTACTCTGCAGAGTGCTTCGTGATTAGGAGATTGGGTGATGTATTTGTATTGTTACCTTGTATCATTAAAGCCGGATTATTGTTTCACTTGCATTCTGGTGTTTCTTAATCCCTCCTTTTTAACGAATTTACCCAGTTTAGCAAACGACACGCGGAGACGAGGTTGGTTTTCAACATCCTCCAAATCTCCAACAAGTGGTGACCCCGACGTGTCTGAGTGGGGTGTTTTCGGGGAAGAGACCACCAGCGGCAAGCGGACAAATGGTCCGGAGAAGAGGCCTAGAATAATCTCTGACAACTAAAACGAGGATCCTTCAATTGAAAGGTGAGCAGACAAGCCTGTTTCTATCGAAGGTCTGTAATTGGCTAAACTAAATTTTAGAGTTGTCAGAGACATATTCCGGTGTCATAGTTGTTGCGGTGGAATATACAAATACATATTTTAGATAGGTAGGAAAGTTATATAACATAAAAGTGAATCAACGAGGTATGTAAGACGAAGGTGAAAGGCCCCGTACTTTTTTCAGAAAGGAGACGGCTGAAGACTCGTTGGGGGACGTCCAGTGACCGTTTTCAGACGGCATCCAGGAGACGAATCTGAATAACAATTCTTAGGTTCATAGGAATCGAAGTTGAGTTATAAGTAAAATCCAAAGGAGAGTAACGCAACCTTCAAAAAGCAATTTTGAAGTGACCGGACCTCATTAATCCTTTGTTCTGTGGGGGTTGAGTCTGTGAATATTTACTGGTAACAAGGACAGTAAGTCAGATCAATAGATATGAAGTCTGTGAATATTTACTGGTAACAAGGACAGTAAGTCAGATCAATAGATATGAAGTCTGTGAATATTGACTGGTAACAGAAACAGCCGAAGTCAGATGAATAGATACGAAGTCATAATGAAGGGAAAATGTTAACGAGAGGAGCGTGAGTTGAGAGCTTACGAGGACAGTGGGTTCAAGCAAAAAAATTGAATAAAAGGATAGCAGAAGTGTTAATTGTTGAAAGAAGCCCCCCTTTTCCAAAGGAGAGGCTGAGAGCTACAGCGGGGGAGAGAGAAGGGGGTGTCAGTATTTGTCTGTGAGAGTTCCCCCCACCCTTTTTCCTCTCGAGAGCAGCAGCAGCAGCCCGGAGTGTGTCTGCTTGCTTTTTTCTCTAGTGATCTGAAGTTGGAGCGAAATACATAGAAAATTAACAGATCAAGGTGTGATTTGAAGTGGTAGATATATTGAAATTAATAAACAATGATTTGCTGTTATTTAAATATAGTCTTTGACAACTGATTGATACCGTTGCATTGCGTTGTGAATTTCATGGTATTTATCATTAACTAAGGATTGTACTTAATTATACTTCAAGGAAAATTATGTTACATACAGTAACCTTAGGGGAAAGTAAAAAGAGATTTACTGAGAATATGAAGTACATTAAAGTTAAGGTTTTATTCAAATTAAATATGATAGGTGGATTTTTCCATCTAGAATACGACATGGAAAGAGGAACATTTGTTAGACATGAAATAACGAACTCATTGGAAGAAATATATATATTGTGAGGTTATTTAGGAGTTGTTATCATATACAGTTACTCTCAGTTGATGGTTGTTTAAAGTGGATAGGAAACGGAAAACGTAAACGATTCACCACAATGGTGTTTTTTAGTTTATGAAGAAGAAGTAGACAGTAAAAATAAGGTTTTTGTAAATGTGTCAGTCAGAGGGAATCTGTTCATGTTTAAGCATGACAGAGGTCCTGCACGAGGTTTTGCTCCAGCCATCTCACACAGTTTCACAAAGGGGTGATTTGTGAGGGGCTGGAGCGGAGGCAGCTGCAGGGCGCAGTGAGACAGAAAGACAGGAGAAATGAGACGGTTTGAAGAAGTATAGAGAGAGTACAGGTTATATAGAGTTACTACTATTCTGGAAAATGTCATATTGTTTTGTGAGTAACATAAAATAAGAATATATTTACTAGATATAAGAACAACAGGCTTATCTAGGTTAACAGAACATTGCTATTAACCAGTTTCAGCTGCAACTATCCTGTCTTTGTTCTAAAGAGAACGTACGTTGCATTTACAATTAATATTAAGAAATGTTCACAATTGATACCATTAAAGACCGTTTGGGATTAATAGGACGAGTTTGTCATAAACATTCGTGCTTAGATGGAATAAAAGTGTTGAGAGATGTTCTCAAAAATGGGAGTTTTCACAATGCTTTTAGTTTTTATTGAAACAATTAAGTAATAAGGACAGAAAAATGTTCCGTGATGATTTATTTAGGTTTCAGCTTTAGTAATAATGAAGATTACATTTTGTAATAATTCCTTTAAGTGTTCCAAAATATATTCATTAACTGTAGTCAGATTACTTGTTTTAAATATATAGCGCTGGATACAGTTAGTTTTGTATTCTGTTACAAATCTAACCATGCTTGTAACACACAACTTAGATAAACAATTTGAAAAGAATAGAATAAGCAAGAAGATTAAAGATGAATCTATAGTGGTTAAGAAAAGTTGTTGTTTTGCCTATTAACTGAGAACTGAAGTAATGAAGAATAGGAAGACTGTTACCATTACTGGGTTTGGCATTCACATGTTTCAGCATTCCTGACCATATAGACACTCAGCTGTTTTATTTTGTCACCCGCTGGGGGAGAGATTTACATTGAGTTTTTCTCAGTAGCTGATTTGCTGTGATTACAGCAGCATTGGATAGTTGTGCGCCACCTTTGGGTTGTACTCTGAATCAGGGTGTTGGTGAAAAGTTGCTCATTGCAAACAGAAGAACTGTGCAAAGAACACATCTCAGAGGAGGGTTTCAAAGTTTGCTTGTGCCTCGTTGTCAAGGCAACCGTGGTGTGAAGAGGTACTGCAGTTTTGGGGGATTTCTGCGGCACAGAGGACAACGTGTGTCTGCTGATTGTATCACATTGATCCAGAGGTCCCTTCCCCCTCAGGACATCACAATGCCAGAGAGAGTTTCCTTGGAGCCCACTGACCAGGGCCGGTTCTAGCTTTTTGGGGGCCCTGCCACTGACTACAGCTGAAGAGGACAATGAATCATTGACTGTTCTCAATATGACAAGATCTTGAGACAGGCTGGTCTCAGTCTGTTCAGACTCTGAAGAAATCATGCAATGATTTTACAGCATAACTGTGCAAGAGTTTATCAGAAGGTGGTGTAGAACGATATGCTTAGTGTTTAGGAAAGGAGGCTGATTGTTTAATGATGGTCTGGAATGCTGAAAGGGTTAAGGTTTAATATCCTTGTTTGGCAAACAAGACATCTGATTATTATGTCACACATGATAATCTTGACATAGTGACTAGCTATGGGTAAACGTGTGGACGTTATACCATTATTATCATGAACTAAAAATAAATAGGGAAATAGTATCTGGTTAAAGATGAATGGATTTCATATCCTAGAGAGGATTAGTTATATTGTGAATACTTCACAAGGTATTTACTAATGTATTTTGAAGAACACATAACAAGAACACAGGTCCAGTTTTGTTTTTTTCTAGATTACATTTTCCATTACCAAAACTGTTCAGCTTAGGTCTAGCTTTAGACTTTGATAGTAAAAGAGTATTTAGGCTTATTTTTGTATATCTGACATTTTTTAAATATGTTGGCTATTCACTAGATAGAAAGATGGCATTACTCTCCATTTGTTAAGAACATTTCTGAAGATTAAATATTTGTTTCATTCCTAATATTCCTATTTAGGATGTAATTTGAGAGTAACAAGGCTGATGCTGAAATTGGGAAATATGTTAGTGGTTTACATGATGTAAACAAAAAAAAGGTTTTGTGTGTTCAACCTCCAGTTAGATCTGAAACAGTAATAATGATTGATTTGGCCAAAGCTTAGTTTAACATCCTGATGTAACATTATGAGGTATGTTCACTTCTAAGGGTAAACAAATTGATAAAATGGATTATTATTATTATTGATTAATTTGGAATATTAATTCAAAAGGCCGTTTTCTGCAGGTTCACTTAAGAATGCCTTGCATGAACATTTGTCAGAACATTTGTTATTGTGTTTCCTAGGGGCGGTATATTAATAAAGTGTATTGATCATTTGTTTGTTAAACATCTGAAGAAAATGGTGCTGCGAACACGAGAAAAACTTTGTTGCATTGGTTGACATCAACACAATGATGTCACTAGTACAACTCCAGCTAGTAGAATATTAAAGTCTCTGCAGAGCACGACAAATGGCCAATGAAACTGAGACCAAATGACCTTTGACCCTGACTGACAGTGTGACTTGAGAACAGCACTATCAATGACAGACTCTGGGGCTGACCAAACTTGACTTTACTACCTGACAGTGTGGGTGTGAATGAATTTCTGCATGTGATCAGTGTAACTGCATGATTCTAAAACAATAACTAACCGAGCATGTCTTTGGACTAATACATTATTTTGGAGCTCCATGGGAAACACAGGTTTCCTACAATTTCACACATTTGGAAAAACGCACATGTGACCCGTTTCTAATTCCCACAGGAGTTGGCGGTTTGCAAATGTAAAACTCAAACTAAAATCTAAAGATCCTGTTTCTTTTAGGACTGCCAGCTGGAAATGAACACTTATTTTCCCTGGAGTGTTTACTGTGAAAGATGATGGATGTACTTTTGTGAATGATGTTTGGTATTTTCTTATAACCACTGGTTACCTGAAGGTTTTCTTCCCATACAGGATTTTATTACACATGTTTACATGTGTAAAAAGGGGGAGTGTGGGACATTTTCATTTAGGGACTGGAAGAAACCTGCCGCCCCAACTCAGATGTTCAATCTGACCATTGATTGACAGTTTTAGATTTAACCTGCTCCATATCTGGGGATAAGATAATGTTTGATTAATGTTGACATGTTTCTAATATTGATTGAGTTATAACAGGTAACACAGATGCAGAATCAGTGGCCAAGGGGCTACTGAGAGAGGTAATTCCAGAATGAGAATGAGAAGGTGAACTGTGATAATGAAAACAATTTTGTAATATTTCAACAGGTATTAAAGTAACTGAGGTTTGAAATGTAGAAAGAACATATTACAGCTAACTTAAAACATAGTAATGTAATGAGATAGAATTTAATTTAGACAACATCTTGTAACTAGCCGGGTAAAGAAGTAAAAGCCATAGACTGTTTAGATCATTATTGGGATGTACATTTAATTTAAAGTCATAATAGATAGACACTTGATGACAGTATGTTGGATTTCTGTATTCATTTTTCAGCTTGATAATATCCAAGCAGTGACAGGTAGAAGCAGTCTCGCCTGGAAATTATTCACTTTGTCAGTATCATGATTTTAGTTGTTTTTAATCCATAACATTAGTGTGTTCCATTACCAGAGACATTAGCAGTTCATATTATATTTAGATTTTAAATGGGATCTCAAGGATTTCATTTAAAATAACACAGATGCTTGTCAGAAATTCAGAGCTATTGAGATATGTTATTTAGTTCAACTGAAGATGTTGGGGTTTATTTTGTTGACACAGGCCAAGTATTAGAATTCTGAAGTGGCCTACCAGTGGTGGGTCAAACCCCTGAGGGCCCAGAAGCCCTGAGCGTAGACTTGAGGGGTGGGTATCAGATTTCTCCACACAGGTTGCTGACGCCAAAAGGGGGACCCGAGGAGCAGGAGGCCGACACAGCGGAGTTCGTCAGGCCTACGTGACTCAACCCCAGGCTCTCCGGCCTCTACAGAGTGACCCAGAGGACATCTCATGCCGTCCGCCGAGGAGCAAAGGGGGACATCTGGTACTACTGGAGCCAGTGTGCGGCGAGGAACACTCCGGCTAGGACCTTGGAGGACATCAGGATGGACCTGGCTATCGTCAACGCGGACATCCCTACAGCAGACGACTTGGAAGCAGGCATCAGCGGACTGGAGGAGAAGGACCTCGCGGACATCCCTACAGCAGACGACTTGGAAGGAGGCGTCAGCGGGCTGGGGGACTTCTCGAGGCAGCAGAGGAGTCTACTTCTCTCTGATCAGATTAATCAGTTCCACCTTTGAAGGAAAGGCCGCATCTCCCCCTCCCTATCAGCTGCCCTTGTTGGCGTATTCCGCTGAGGGGGGGGGCCCTGATGATTCAACAACACGCAAGGATGCTGCTTTCTGGCACTCAGGCTCTCACTCTGATAGTTTCTTCACTGTCATTGGAGGTTGTTTTCTGTTCTCAAAGATTTAATGAAGGGGGACAGACACAGTATCAAAGAAGGACAGTAGTTTGTTTCAAATGTCGTATGTGTGTTGGTCTCGTGAGGCGAGACCAAAAAGGGGGAATTGAAGGATTATTTGAATTATTTGAAGGATTAAAGTAACGTGTTATGGCAGGAAAGTTCAATCTGGTATATTCATTTTAATGTCACCTTATATAGACTATGTGTTAAACTTGTGATTTCTGCATTGAGTGACTTCTGCCTAGCAGATACCAAGAAGAGGCCCCTAGGGTCTCTCTGTTAATTATCAATAGTCCTTGCAATTAACAGGGGAAGTCCCAGATACATTTTCAGATAATGTAGTTAAAGTCTTGTAGAATTAATGTTTATCGCCTACACATCCTGCAGGCCTGGAGACTTGGGTCACCCAGCAGTAACCAAGATAAACGTCCTTTTGAGCTTATCAATAAAATGTATTCATTCCTAGTAAGCTGACTTTGGGGTGAAGGGAAGTTCAGGGAAGCCATTAAGCCACAAGAACAATTAAACTTCTGTTAATCAACCAAAACTCATGACTTTCAGGGGACAGGACATTCGGACCTATAACAAGGGTCACTTCCTAGAGAATATGTGTGTGTGCTGGCTGCAAGATGTGAAATAAGATAAGGAAACTTGTTGTTTAGAGCAGGTTCGTACCAGACACCAAAAGGTGTCTGGTCTTCGTCAAACTGAATGAGACTTTTTGTTTCCGGGTTTCTTCTTCTGTGTCGCACTGATTGGGTGCGACAGGCCATGTGTTGGTCTCTGCCAATAAGATGACCTCTGGGGGAAAGCACGTACACACCTCCTCCTGTGTTTTAGTATGAAAGCCTGTGTTTTCCTTTGGTTCGCGCTCTTGTTTTTCACCGGCCGTTCCTGAGACCTGTCTCACACGTGGTAGAACCTGAGCCCGGAGTACTCTGCAGAGTGCTTCGTGATTTCTTTGTATTTGTATCGTTACTGTTTATCATTAAAGCAAGATTATTGTTTCACTTGCATTCTGGTGTTTCTTAATCCCTCCTTTTTAACGAATTTACCCAGTTTAGCAAACGACACGCGGAGACGAGGTTGGTTTTCAACATCCTCCAAATCTCCAACAGGCTGCATTAAATATGACATATCTGCCGTAGTTGTATATTTATAGAGCCCTGATGAGAAACATGAGGCTTTGTAGTGACAAACAGGAGGAAATGCCGCCAAACTGAAAACGTGACGTGGATCCTAAATATATCAGCAGTTAAACAACATCTTAAATTTCTTTTCACACAATACGCCTCCTTGCAATATCAACAATAATTTGGCTGACTTTAAGATTTTCTAAGGTTTATTGACATACAGATACACATATACACAACTACGGTGTAGTTAAGCAATGAATGAAAAACTTGGGTTGCAGGTTCCTCAACAATGCATCACAAGACGTCTACTGTATCAATATGTGTGTATACCTCCACCATTAAACTGTCATATCGTGCACATTTCTTATACTATCTACATACATCTTATAAGAGTATAATACATGAATAATATCAGTTAAAATAAGTGCTTAAACATAGTTAACATTGCTATGTTTAAGCACTTGTTTAAGCAGATCAAGTAAGTGTATTTCAAGTGTACTATGTATTAATTTATTGAGCAGTACTTAAATCAGGTTTTAAAATTGTTTGACTGATAGAGATCATGCAATGTCATTATTTGTTTATTGATTGTTATGAACCTGCATGAGGACCACAGATGGAAATGAGCTATTAGCTATAATCTGGCATATTGCATCTCTTCTCTTTGCTAAGATTAATGTTTTTGTATGCATGGTCCTTCTATAAATAAATACAAATACACCGTATTTGTGTATACTATGATATGTCAATAAACCTTAGAAAACCTTGAAAGGGATGTGCAAAATAGTCATTATATACAGTCTTTAATTAACTATTAGTAGAGAATAACGAGTAATGAATATACTTTATAGGGATTATATTACTATCTAATAATAAAAATAATAAAAATGCAATAACGCGCTTTAACCACTAGGTGCCAATTTCTATCAGCTGTCCACCGTTATGGTGTAAATACAGTCAATCTACCAATTGGATCAAATATAAAAGTCAGCTGAATTATTGTTGACACTGCAAGGAGGCGTATTGTGTGAAAAGAAATGTAAGATGTTGTTTAACTGCTGATATATTTAGGATCCACGTCACGTTTTCAGTTTGGCAGCATTTCCTCCTGTTTGTCTCTACAAAGCCCTCATCTTTCTCATCAGGGCTCTATAAATATACAACTACGGCAGATATTTCATATTTAATGCAGCCAAACCGTGTATTACAATGCCGTTATGTGATGACTTTCAAAGAGAAAAGCAAGCACACTCGGAATAATGTATTATCTTATTTTTAAAATATGTTTTCGGATTTCACATTTTATAAACACCAAATCCCAGCGTGCTTTGCGGCTAAATTGAGCTGAGGATCTTGACTCTGCCTGTTTCCGGTTTCGTATTTCGTAAGGATGTATTTTGTTCGTTGTACAGTCCGTTAATTCCACAACCACATGGATTAACATCGATTTAATACATTAATGTGGTCTTTGTTTCTGCTAAAAGAGGTGTCGACCAGCTGGGGCAACAAGAAAATGTTCACAAAACCTATCAATGTCGTTTAATCAACAAGGATAATCTGGTGTTTTTGAGTTGATGAGTAGTGGAGATATTACTGTCAAATCAATTGACAGTGAGGAGAATACTTACTTCCTGGTGTACAATTCTCTGTTATCCAATGGGAATGGACGCTCACATTGCCTTTAAGGGCAGCCGTCACAAATTAATGCCGTGCTTCCATGAGCGTCAAATCCCGCCGCAGATGGGAATATATTGCAATCAGTTGAAAGCTATTTGCGTCCCTTTATCCAGCTGAAGGAGCCCAGGAGCGTCCCAACTGCACGCCTCGGGACCCGGACCAAGTGTCGCTCCTGGACGTTTATGGAGTGAGAGTGTCTTGCCAAAGACCCTGCATGGCATGGAAATCTCCTCCTCCTGGTAAAATTCTACACCCAGCATATTCTCCCTGTGTTGGCCAGTAGAGAGGAGGACATTTAAATAAACACCCTCGGACTCTGCGTTGTGTTTCATATGTGTGATGGGGTGTTATGCTTCGCGTCGGGCCGAACCACGCCCCTTAGCTGTGATATAATGAGCATATACCACGGCCTGTCGTGAGCTATTGCTTAAGTATACATATCTGTAAATTGTATAATTTTATTTTTCGTATTTGGGATTTCTCTTTTGTCCACTCAAATACACTTGGCCATTTCTCTTTTCCATGTGGAAAATGGCAGCTGCATATTCTGCTTTTCTCATCTGGCTCCCTTTCTGCTCGTCTACAATGAGAAAATTATATAATTAATTACTAATAATCATTTAAACCTGTTATTACCAATATTTCACAAATGCTTCATGTAAACTTAAGAGCACAGCTGTATGTTGAGTGTCAACTTTGCTTGGTTCATCTTACTGGGGGGCAGCTACATGGATGTCGGTGCAGCCCACAATAATTTTGCAGTTGAAGGCAGAATGAATTTATTATTGACTCAGAATGAAGCACAACTTCATGTCAATACATTGACTTTATTTGTAATTGTGTAAAAAAATATGAGCATTGATTAGCAAGCAGGACCTGCAGGAACAGAGAATGGTGATGGATGGAGCTGGGAAGAGAGAAGAATAAAGAAAACAGATCAACTTTATTATCGGATATTAAAAATTCAATTTCAAAACAAGTTGCCGCTCCTACAGTTTTCTAGTATGCAAAGATGATTTCACATGACCAATGCAAAATATCACACTCAATACATGTGTCTCTCTGGGGGGTGCATTGTGCTTTTGATGTATATAAATAATATAACATAACCAAATACTATTACGTACAGTGGAAATCAGGTTGCCAGAGCAGGTCAGTCCAGTGTGCATGTTCCTCAGGGTTTCAGCAGTTACAGGTGAGGTAAAGAAAATAAGAGAAAAAGGTCAGTAACAACACTTTAAAGTAACAACACTGAATAATTATCTCTTTTAATGATTTTCTCTCAGTAATCACTCAACTACAGATGTAGCACTTCATTTCAGACTCCAGCTTACAGCTTCCTGCCTACGACCTGCAATGACCAGAAAAGAGGAATGTTAAGCCCTCCCACTATTTTCCAAGAGGGCGTTGCCAGATTTTCAATTTCAGGTTTTAACCAGGAGATGGCGCTTCATTCACAAATACAGAAAGACAAGTTTCATGGACTTTCAGTTGTGTTTTGAAGAGCATTTGAACACATCAATATTTTAGATCAACTAAAGTATATCTAATCTTGTAATTCAATAATATATAGTCTTTATATATTAAATAATCATAATTATAATGTAAATGTTTACATTACACTTCTTTATTTGTTATGCTCATACTTTAACCTTTACAATTGTTTGCTTTAATATGCAGTATATTTTTTGTATATTTTTGTGTTTGCTTCCTCCTGCTCCCTTTCGGACACATACTGTATGATTTATTATTATTATTAATATGAAGATATTATTAAGATAAGATAAGATGTTACTTTATTGATTGAACATTTTAGTTTAGAATGTGCTGTCCCACGGTAATTCAGAAGGCTCACAGGTTACATTCCGACCATTATTTAAAACAATAGGTGCTTTCACACCGTCTACAGTTTGATTTGTATAGAGGGAGCTCTGTCAGTTTTCGAATTACCCATTTGCTTTCGGGGAGCCCTATTTTTCAGAGCACATCCTGCTACTAAATATGTCACACGCACGCTCTGTTGACTGGCGCAGCAGCGCGGATGCGATCAATTGCTATAAAAACACTCTTCTACTAATACAGACGGTGTCACTATGCCGGCGGATATGGTCGTTGTTGAAGCCTCTTCAGGCTCCGCATCGGCAGGCCTCTCCCTCGGTGTGGAGCTGTCAAGCTCGACCCTAACGCTGCTTACAGCCGGCCAAACTAAAAGTTGTTTTCCGTTCACGTTGTCATTTTTAGACTCCTTCGCTTCTTTGCTTGTGAATCCAAAAGCTGTGACGCTTGGCTGTTTTCGTTTTGCCATATTTTTTATTACAAAGCCGGAGTTAAAAAAATATCAATATGAACATTTCAAATACCGCGCCAGCATCACCGCCATAACCATAGCAACGTAAGTAAGAATGCAGCGCCGCCACGTACAGATGGCAACACCCAGACATATTCACAAATATAAAACAAATATTCAGAAACTGTAATGAACAATAACTATTATTTATTTCAAGAACTGTTATTTACAGAAACTCAACATTTCTAATCTGTGTGACACAAATATGCACGATTGTTTTGGGCTCCCCCTATTTATCTCAAAGTAAGCCTTCAGGGGAGCTCCCTCCCTCTTCGGGGGAGCCAAGCTCCTTCTAGCTCCCCCCCATTTCGAACAGTGTCTGTGGCTGAATGGCCAGCGATTAGGTGCGGCGCATTTATCATAGGTGATCAGAGCTAACTGCCTGCCGTCAGATTTCATTTAAAAAACAGATCTGATTTTAAGACTATTTCTGCGCTCATAAAGAATGATAAGAATAAGAATAATGCGTATTGAACTGGTTTCATTAATTAGTGAGTTTATTTCACACTAGAACCGCCAATCGGGTCTATTTGTGTGATGTGTGTTGTGTGTGTGCAAAGTAACTTTTTTTCAATAAAATATTAAAGTCTCCCAGTCCGTGACTTTTCCTGAAAGTGTGTTATGTAGCACCCTATGTTGTTAAGAATTGCATTCTAATAGCGGGATTTGACGGGTTTAGGTAGGCCTATACAAAAACCTCTGGCGGTTCTAGTGTTAAGGTAATTAGGTACAGTAGAAGCCCTTCTTTATCATTAACGAATTTAGCAGTTGAACATAAAAGTCAACTAACTGAGGGTCACTTGCAATGACAGTGTTGTGTCTAACTGTAAGCTTGTCACTCAGAGTAACCTACCGTTAATTTAGCTGCTGGAGAAGAAAGATCAAGGGGGGAGGGGGGGAGAGAGCTGTGGTTGATGGGCCATTAGTTGTGTAAATACTAGGGATGTAACGATATACCGAATATCGCGGTATCGCGGTAAATAAACTTCCCAATACCGTCGTGAGACTGACAAAATCTACCGCGATTTTAAAAAATATATATTTTTTAAAAAATATATATTTTTTTTAAACACTTTTTTTTTTTTAAACCTTTATTTAACCAGGTGGTCCCATTGAGATCATCGATCTCTTTTTCAAGAGAGACCTGTCCAACATGGCAGCAAGTAGGTTACAACATGAAAATAAAACAACAGATAACACAAAAGGACATTGTATTTACAGAGCTACATTTACACACCTAGAGACATTGACAAGTACCAACCATATATTTATATCTCGCCATGTCAATAAGCCTGGCGTTAGACTTTTTCGCTGTCCGTCATTTTGACAGACAGGATCGTAAAATATCCGTCATAATCCCTTATTACCCGTCGGGTCTGAACAGTTCACGATAGAGCATGCTCGTGAACTGTCAACGGGGGGGGCGGTGTTATGCCGTGTGTGCATGCACCTCGCGGGACGCGCACAGCGTGAAGCAAAACCTCCCAGACATGTATTGAATCCATAAAAGCATTTAAATTAATATTGGGAGTCATGTCGTTACTTTGTTGAGAATGTGGCCATGTAATAAGCGGGATAATTTGCAGCGACTTGTTCCTTATGGGGAAAATAAGACCTGTCATGTGTGTGTAGAGGTGTGTGTGGTTAAAACACTTTCATGAAGTGAAGGAATTTCCTTCTATAAAACAGCTGTGGGCAGCAGTGAGTGTCACGGACATGAATTCATAGATCAAGGCAGACTGGTGCACACACTCTCCTGTCCTGCCAGGCGACACGCCCGTTCTAAGCCGTGTCCCTCACTCCTCACATCCCAAGCATCCCCAAAAAGTGTATTATGTTGTTACATCTCAGATGTTATGTTTCAGTTGTGCTCTGTCTATGTTCAGTGATGCAAACTTGTCACCTTTCGGCGAAATTCGCCGTTTTGAATCCAAAATAAGTCATTTGTGTGATTCATGTAGATCTGCAATAAAAATATGTTTGGGGTATGGGGGGGTCTGGAGCCGGAGTAATCTGCGGCCATGAGCTGTTATGTGCCATCATGACACGCATGGTGTTCTTTTTTTATATATTATAATGAAGTACGAGCTGTGTGCTCGAGTATTCCTGCCTGTCGGGTCTGCTCATGGATGTATAATAAGGCTCTGCTGCTCCGAGATGATGGTCTAGCTTCAGCAGCTACATTACCTACGGGTGCGTTCGTTAATATTAACTGTGCGTCCGGAGTCACTGTGGCACAGACTGGACCGCTGGTGAACAGCTGTTAGAACGGGCCGTTCAGGTGTTCAGAGCAGAGCTCCCTGTCGGAGCGGCAGAGCGTGATGTGAACTGAAACGTTTTTCTGTGGCAATATTATTTAAGGAATCGTTGAGCTAGCTAGCATACATTGTCACTATCTGCTAACGTTAGCTTTAGCCTTCTATTTGTAATAGTTGTTTTCATAGGCTATAAACAGAGGTGGTATAAGTATATATATATTGTACTTGAGTAAAAGTAGAAGTACTCAGATCTTGTACTAGAATAAAAGTAGAAGTACTCAGATCTTGTACTTGAGTAAAAGTATAAGTACTCAGATCTTGTACTAGAGTAAAAGTATAAGTACTCAGATATTGTACTTGAGTAAAAGTAGAAGTACTCAGGTCTTGTACTTGAGTAAAAGTAGAAGTACTCAGGTCTTGTACTTGAGTAAAAGTAGAAGTACTCAGGTCTTGTACTTGACTAAAAGTAGAAGCACACAGATCTTGATCTTGAGTAAAAGTAGAAGCACACAGATCTTGTACTAGAGTAAAAGTAGAAGCACTCAGGTCTTGTACTTGAGTAAAAGTAGAAGTACTCGGGTCTTGAACTTGAGTAAAAGTAGAAGTACTCAGGTCTTGTACTTGAGCAGTGGCGGTTATACGGGGTGGCACGGGGTGGCAGCTGCCACCTCAGAAAAATGCCTTGCCACCCCAGTTGGGAGCTTTGTTTTGAAAGAAAAGTTGTGGCTCATCGGACATTTATGAGAGAAAATCTCTAATGTCCGAGTGCAAGTGAATGCAGCACAAGACGCGAGCCTTGTAACCCCTCCCCCCCCTGGCGCGAGCTTGGAAATATGATTGGCGGCGATTTCATTTGAACGGGAGGACAGCGCAAAACGAGAAGCATTTCGGATACAAGTAGACAGAAGGAATGAGGTATTTGAGGTCAGGGTATGGCTGGGGTAGGCTACAGCCATACCAATAAATGGCTTAGCCCCACCATGAACAATGATGTTAAAGTAAGCAAAATAAAGTCTGCCAACTCGCGCGGAGTAAATTGCACAGACAGCAGTTAGTAAGATTGATTTCAGTAGCCACTTGTCTGGAAATACCGAAGACCAGAAACGGTTTTGAAAACTTTTGTCACGTAGTGATCGTCTTCTCAATAGAACATCTTTGATAATGTCTTCTGGCCAATCAGAATCAATATAACGGCGTGGTGTTGTTACAGGAAGTCCCAACGGAGAATACTTTTGCTGTAGTACATCTCTATATACATCGGTACAACATTACGTGTTGATAGAAATCAACACTAATGAAATAAGACCCCACGGTTTGATGAGTGATAGGTGTGTGGGCTGTCTTTCATTTTGACGCACAGAACAATGGGGGCTATCCACCCTTATCCGCAATGTAAAGTAATTCCCACAGCCTCTTCCCTCTTCTCTCTGTGAGGAGCAGCAGGTTCAGCTTTCAGAACAAAGTAACAAAAAACTAAAATGGCATTCATTTCTTTTAAATATGTCGTGGAGTAATAGATTTATTTATTTTTCTTCTCAAGAGAGTACCAGAATGTGTATTTTATGTTAGTATTTCAAAAAATCTCCTGGAGGAGAATCCCCCAGACCCCCCCTGCAGGGGTTGGGTTTTCAGCATGTCAACTCTTTCACCTTTGGGGAAATTGCAGGATTGGCTCCAGGTCGCCCTTTTTATTTACTACATGACAAATGTGCCTTTTTATTTCATACAGTTCAATTTGGATTGAGACAGGGAAATAATCTAAACCTCACGCGTGCCGTTTCACTGTCAAGGGGAGTGGGTATGTAATTACATTGCAAATACTGACTTGAGCCCCACCACTGTATGGGTTAGCCCTACCATAGATTACCCAACACAAATACTCTGGCGCCGCAACTGTTTGCGGTCTACTATGACAGAGAAGAGCCTGTCAAGTTTGGCTGTACTCAGCATTGAATCAAAACGCACCATAGCTTTAAATCTTAATAACTTTGTGTGGCGTTTTGCTGATCAAGATGGTAATTGCCACATTCAGCTGTTATAGACATGCCAACTTGATGCTCTGCTCACGGATGAGTCGATGAGAATAATAAACTGTTTAAGAAGATGACCTTACATGTGTAAATATATTTTTCTTCTTTGTGGGGGTCTTCCCCCAAAAAACAGTCTCAAGTCCTGAGAAAGTCAAATAAGACGGTGTGTAAACTTCACTGCCCAGCCAAAAAAAAGTAACCACTTTGATTTAACTAGGCGAGTAGGTAAGGACTTTCCACTGGACCATAACTGTAGCGATGTATATGTTTTAGCTGAATACACGTTGTTGTAACCCTAATTGATGCAGTTAGTCATTTATTTAATGTTTGTTCTTTCTGATGTAAAGTCAAGGTTGTAACTGTTTGCAATGAAGTTGTGGGGCGCTGAACTGTTCCTTTGATTCTTTTGAATTATGATAGTAATTACTGGTCTTTCAAATTCGAAGGAGGGTGAGCAAGCATCTTGAGGAACATTCATCATTAACTCCTCCAAAAAATATAGTTTATTTAATAATAACACTGAATATGTGAATCATAACAGTGATTGACAGCTGATAGGAATAATATGATTGTTAATATTATCATATTCATACAGAAACACATCGATGAGACAGTTAATGAATGTACTTATTGCAGCAGTCTGCATATTTGGTATCCCTGCTGGTCTAAGAGTTAAACCAACTCATTCAGTTAAAATTAATTAAATTACGTGTGCCACCTTATATATTTATATTTAAGGCTTTAATGATGTGCCACAATAATGTCACCTAATGTTATTGATTTAAAATATCAATATTGTGGCTTTCCAAGTTAACATTGATTGATATGACTGCGATTAAATCAGCATATACTTCTGCCAGGGGATGCCACCCCTGAAATTCTCCTGCCACCCTCTTGCCACCCCATGAATATTTGTCTAGATCCGCCCCTGTACTTGAGTAAAAGTAGAAGTACTCAGATCTTGTACTTGAGTAAAAGTAATAGTACCAGAGTGTAGGAATACTCTGTTACAGTAAAAGTCCTGCATTCAAAATGTTCCTCAAGTAAAAGTAGAAAAGTATTATCATCGAAATATAGCTAAAGGAGCGACAGTAAAAGTATAGTCATTGTGCAGATTGGTCCATTTCAGAATACTATATATGATATGTTTTTTATTATTATAAAAGTTATAAACTGACTGCTACACAATTTAAAATAAATGCTTTTATATATTTATATTAGATGTGACTCTTTGGTGTTTCTGTTATTATTAACACTGCTGCGTTTCACTCAGGAGAGACGTGATGTATGGAATACATGTTTATTATCGGGTCACATTATATAAATGAACATAATGATGACAGTTTATAACAAGTGAATGAAATGGTGTTTGGCGATTAGGCCCAGGTTTTGTAGGATGTCATTCGGGAAGGGAAGAACCGTTTCCGATGAACCCCCCCGGGTCTAGACACTGGTGGTGGTGATAAGTGGTTAGGTCCGGTTGGAAGGGAGAAGGTTGAGCTTGGCCCTGAGTTGGAAGCAGGAGGCGAAGGGGTGGAGGAGGGTTGCGCGTTGACACCTGGAAGACAGCTGATGGAAAAGGGGAGAGCATATATAGAGGGATTAACAGGTGCGATGATTAGGCTTGTGAATGGAGGGAAGTGATAGGTTAGCTGAGGAGTGGGGAGTGGCGCTCCCTATCCTTTAGTGAAGGGAGCGAGTATTGCCATGACGCGCAATACGAAGTGATAGGTCTTCCTGCCTGAACTTGCGTTGAGCTTCATTTCACTCAGGAGAGACGTGATGTATGGAATACATGTTTATTATCGGGTCACATTATATAAATGAACATAATGATGACAGTTTATAACAAGTGAATGAAATGGTGTTTGGCGATTAGGCCCAGGTTTTGTAGGATGTCATTCGGGAAGGGAAGAACCGTTTCCGATGAACCCCCGAAAGAAGTGAAGGTATGAAGTACTGAACGTGATGAAATCTTACCTTGTGGGATGCAGTGGAAATCTATGGATGAAAAGAGAGGTTAATACATGTGGGGATTTAGGCATCCTCCCTGGACGTACAGGGCTTCCTGGACGTACAGGGCATCCTGGACATACAGGGCGTCCTGGACATACGGGGCTTCCCGGACGTACGGGGCATCCCGGACGTACGGGGCATCCCGGACATACGGGGCGTCCCGGACATACGGGGCTTCCCGGACATACGGGGCATCCCGGACGTACGGGGCATCCTGGACATACAGGGCGTCCTGGACATACAGGGCTTCCCGGACGTACGGGGCATCCCGGACGAACGGGGCATCCTGGACGTACAGGGCATCCCGGACGTACGGGGCAACCTGACTTCGCAGGGACACATTTTATACAGACCCGAAGGTTACAACCTGGACGTTCAGGGTTAGACATGCAAGGATAACATGAGCCGCGGGGCGAATATACGTGCTGACATGCTAAGAACCACCACCAGTTATATGCATACGTACCAATTTGAAGGTTGGAGAGACCTTTGGATAGCCAGTCCGGCACTGGCGTTCGGACGAATGTAGGATGAGAAGCGGTTGTTGTAGGGAAGAGGAACAATTACCTTAATTGCGGCAGGTTTGCTGCACCTATCCTGAACGAGCCCTGAAATGCTCTTAAGACACCACCACCAGTTATATGCATGTTTACCAGAGGTAAACTGGAGAGATCTTGGATAGCCGGCACGAGCCGATGCCCGGCGAAGAGGGAGATGTAGACAATGTAATGCGGCTGTTAGCTTGAGTACAATGATGCATGAATATCATACCCTGCTTAACATAAGCCATGTGAGCATGAACCAAATATATGAGTGCAATATGAGCAGCATGAAATAATATTTGCTTAGTTAAATGCTGAGACATGACCCATGATATAGGCAGGGCTCAGCGCTAACTTTTAAAAGTGGTTGCCAGGCTGGCAACCAGGCATCCGCTTTTGGTTGCCAACTGAAAATACGGTTGCCCTTTTTGATACCTTACATTTTAAATAATTAAGATGCTATACAGTTATACATCCACTTAATAATGAACATGTGACGCGAGAATGTTCGAATGCTTTACAATAAGTAATTAACGCACTTATTTGAACCTAAGTGGTAGGAAACTTGTCCACCCTCGATTGCTGGTATGCGAAATACCAGTAGTGCTGCTGTTGTCCTGTCTTCATAGATCCCTCACAAATGAATTGAGCAAGTCACCAGTTTCTTGATCATCCGTTGTCTCCCTTTCAAATGTGGGTTTTCTTGACCTTTGTGCTGACCCCCACCATAGACCCATTGCCCTTCAGCATGAAGTCTTGGATTGGCCAGACTAATACATTTCTAATGTTAAATAAATGAAAACCATTCATAGTTAAACATTTGATATTAATTATTGATGCTGTAAATTACCTTTAATATGTCTTACTATATTTAAAATGTGTTACCTTTTTATAGAGTGATTATAATTTAATGCAACCATTTTCTATGGTAAAGTTTCGTTTTGCACTTTTATTTTGTAGTAATAAGACTCTTATTATTTTTGAAGGAACTTTTACCGGAAGTGAATAGAAAACATTCCTCTTTGTTTTTCGTTCGGGTTTTACCTTACGCTCCATCAGTTGAATCACTTTGAACATTCATTGGAGAAGTTGAGGTGTTGGCTGAACTTTTATCACAGTCAAGCAACTTATTTTTGCTTCGCCATTTTGTTGTAAAACAAACACACGGCGCACCGCGCACGCGGGTGAACGTGCATCGCTTCTGGCTCTGTAATCACGCCAATGCACGTGCATTTTAAGTATCAGGTTCCGACTGGTCACAACATTAAATATCACTCTTAAAAACGAATATGAACATTTATCTATTTTGGGGTGCACGTTTGCTGTCCTTATTTCTTATGTTAAAAACTGGTTGCCACTGATGGCAACCAAAGTCCAAGAAGTGGTTGACGTTTCCAAATGGTTGCCAATGGCAACCGTTACTATCGAGCCCTGGTATGGGACTAGCTTAATTAGCAGTTTAATTACGCCACGGTGAGACGTAGATGCTGATGTGCTGGTTGGGTGATTAGACTGTCTTCTATCATCTTACATGAACATCTCTTTCTCCCTGAAAGAAACCCCCAAAATCCACGGATGGGCAGCATCCGTGGCTGTGTGAAGCTTGAAACTGCGGTACTTACTGAGCATTGTGACGGGTAGTAGTTACCCGAACTGCATAACTCCATGCTGTAACGCGTTACACCCGACACTGCCTGGAACTCACCTTAACCCTAAACTAAAGCAACGATATTCTCTCTTTTTTCCTCTCTCCTTTTTCTTCTTCTCTTTCTCTCTCTTCTTCTTCGTTCTTCTCTTGCTTTTCTCTTTCTTCTTCTTTTCTCCTTCTTTCCTTTCTCTCTTTTCTTTCTTCTCTTTTCTTACCTGTTTTAGCGGTGAGGCGCAGGGAAAGGAGGGGAGCCTGCTGTGCGCTGAACCTGCTAGTAGTGATGTTACGTACTGCACCGAGGCTTCGGAGCGTGTGTCGAGTAATCCCCAATCTTTTTGTGAAGCATGTATCGAGGCTTGTATCATTTTGGGCCAGTGACGTCATCGATGACAAGCGAACCTCGCTGCCTGTCGATACCACGTGACTGCTTCGGGAAGCGATTCATTTGAACCGTTGAGCCACAACGCTCATAATGCCCATGGATGTATAACAAAAACCATATTACCCCTCCTGTACCCGGGTCCGCTGGTGACACGATGGAATTAAAAGAGCTCAGACCCTCACTTATATAGAGGTCGGAAAATGTCATAAGTATAAATAGATACAAGCATAAATAAATGTAGGAATAAAACATGAATAAATAAATGAATAAATGCAGATAAGATATATCCAGTGTTTTTTGGGTAGATTCAGCGTGTGGGCTGTGGCTCGCTGGAAAGCAGCCGACCCACGACCGCAGGGTTTGCTTATAGAAGCTACAGCTAAATGAGATAATGCAGTTAATAAATGTATTCCTGATATGGTTTAGCCTTCTCAGGCTACAACGTGGTTAAGTTTATGAATAATATTAAGGAATACAAATCCCTCTTTGCAATATTTACCAGCCTCCTATAGGCTTTTCAATCACACTCGTTCAACTGGAATGAAAACAATATTGTTAACATGAAAATAGGATTTTATGTCCGTTGTTTAGAGTTATTCTAAGGCTTTACTCATTGGGAACTCGGTATGAGATAGAGCGCAACTGTTGAGATTTCCAATATGCCTGTTTTACACGCTTTGACCAACAGGGGTTTATGTTCAAATGAAGCCCATGATGAAGCCTCATGACATGAACCCTTTGCGAACCAATTGCTGGAAAGCTTCAAAGCTTCATAAGGCTTCATCTCGCCATCACTACTTGCTTGCCACCTAAGACGCACTTAGAGACCAGTACTGCTACTGAGCCGGGAGGAGAAGTAGCTTCGATGAGATGTAGCTTGAGCCCTGCCTGCCTGCAAGAGGGGTTGTGGTTGAAGCCGGAAGTGGGTGAAGCTTCGCAAGCGATGAGGGCCCGTTCCGCGTGAAGGCCGGAAGCGCCGCATTTGAGCGGCCCTGATGCCAGTGATGCCCTCTCGAGAGACTGAAGGCGTGTGTCAATTGTTTGCCTGAAGTAGCCCATTTCCATTAAGCCGGAGGAACTTCCGTGGAGCTCGGTATCCTTGTCTTTTTCTTCCGCATCCGGGTTTGCGGGGTGGCCGGCTAGAACCGCTAGCCAACTGGGGAACGCCCCCTGTAGCTTAATCCGCAAGACTGCGGAGCTGATGAATTAATACCCGGAGCTGGGACGAAGCCCTGCTGCTGCTTGCGCGTTGACACCTGGAAGACAGCTGATGGAAAAGGGGAGAGCATATATAGAGGGATTAACAGGTGCGATGATTAGGCTTGTGAATGGAGGGAAGTGATAGGTTAGCTGAGGAGTGGGGAGTGGCGCTCCCTATCCTTTAGTGAAGGGAGCGAGTATTGCCATGACGCGCAATACGAAGTGATAGGTCTACCTGCCTGAACTTGCGCTGAGCTTCATTAGTTGTTCTGCTAATATCCTCTGTTATTTCTAATTTTAAAGCCGATATTCTGTGGGGTGGGGGAGCCGGGGGCTCGGATCCTTGTCACCTTTTTCATACCTGATGAGTTTGCATCCCTGTATGTTAAAAAGCCTCAGTCACCTTAATTCATGTAATAAAAACATCTCAGATCAGTAACACTCAAAGCTAAATGTGCAATACCATGTTCAGCTATGTTACTATTTATAATGTTATTGTTGTTACATCAGAAGATGTACATATTGGAATTATATATTTTTTACAATTTGTGTTGGAAGGATTTATTAAATTACAATGAATATTTTCATTGTTGAAGGCTTTTAGAGAAGGGTGAACTATAAGCCTGAATTATATAACATTTTATACCTAAAAACATAAAAGCCACAATAAATAAATCACAAGTATTCTAGTTATTTTCACCTCCCGTATTGCTTTCAACCCACCAGCTTTTATGGTGTTGTTACGTCACTAACTGTAAGCTTGTCACATACAGTCTATGGTCACTCAGAGTAACCTAGTTAATTTAGCTGCTGGAGAAGAAAGATCAGGGGGGGAGGGGGGGGAGAGAGCTGTGGTTGATGGGCACACAGCTGAGAGCTGCCGTTTCATTCAGACTGTTTAAAAAACGGTAACAACAAACTATTTTTCTTATCGGATGCATGTCAATTTAAATCAATACAACTATTTTTTAAATCAATAAAAACATTTTCTAAATCCATAAAAGCATTTCAATTAATATCGGGAGTCATATCGTTACTTTGTTGAGAAAGTGGCCGTGTAATAAGCGGGATAATTTGCAGCGACATGTTCCTTATGGGGAAAATAACACCCTTCATCCAGATGAGGATCCCTCCGCTACACTTTGGGATCCTGATCTGCCGACGAGGCTCCTTTAAAATATAAATAGTTTTAGTGAATTGCTGAGTTTAGGCACGTTAATAACGTTTTAATGAAGTTGAATACAGCATATTCATATGTGTCGGTGATTTCATGTCAATTCGGCGAACATAAACATAAATGATCGTGGTGAAGATGATGATTAAATTAGGATTAAAAATCGAGAGCCGGGCTGCATTTCCTCCTGTTCGTTTTTTTCGACTAAACAACATTATTTTGTTAAATAACAACATGGTGATGATGATGTACATTTACATGTACATATTTAGCACAGAGTATGATATCCGTGACATATGGATCTTAACAAAGTTCCGCTGTACATCCAGCGTACTGTATCTGACTTTATTTCACATGAGCTCCAGTGTGAAACCCCACTGCACACCCTGGTGGATCAATGATCCATTGCAGCTGGCTTCATTATAATTTCATTTATCTATCACGGGGCGAGGGCAGATCACGTACCAATCACGGCCCTCGCGTTTCAAACTGTCTGAAATTAATCGCTACATCTGTAGGTGTGTTGGTACGGATCTGGAAGAGTGGTGTCAGCTGAGAAATGTGTGTGTGTGTGTGTCTGGATGTACAGTGTGTGTGTACAGAGACAGCAATTTGCAGTTTTCACCTCATCTCTCTTTCTCTGTCTCTTTTTCTCTCACTCCCTCATTGCCAAACTCATACACACACTTACATATTAAACCTCCTTATACCTTGTACGTGTGTAAGAATGAGACAGGAGTAAGTGTGCTCTAATGGCATTTCTTTTTCATTTGTGCTGTTTCATGTGTCTTTGAGGTAAACATATGTATGATCTTGACCCAGCTTGACCTCGATGTTTTGAATTAGGTCAAGATCATACATATCTTTACCTCAAAGACACATGAAACAGCACAAATGAAAAACAAAATGCCATGAGAGCACACTTACTCCTGTCTCATTCTCACACACAATCACTCACACACATACAAGGTATAAGGAGGTTTAATATCAGGGATGCAAACTCATCAGGTATGAAAAAGGTGACAAGGATCCGAGCCCCCGACCCAACTGAATATCGGCTTTAAAATGAGGAATAACAGAGGATTTCAGCAGTCAGAACAACTAAAGCAGCAGTGGTAATAATCACGCAAACGCCATAGAGTCACATCTAATAGAAATATATAAAAGCATTTATTTTAAATTGTGTAGCAGTCAGTTTATAATTTTGGCAGCACTATTGAACATTTTGAAAATGTATTTTCATGCCTCTGTGCAAGGCTTAGTCTTTCTATCTGTATAGCCACATGGTGTAAAGTAACTAAGTTCATAAACTCAAGTACTATACTTGGGTACAATTTAGAGATACTTGAACTTTACTTAAGTATTTCAATGTGTTGCTACTTCTACTCCTCTAAAATTCAGAGGTACATGGTGTACTTTTCCTCCCCTACATGTATTTAATACCTTTAGTTACTTCACAGATGTGGATGAATGATGTGAAATATAACCAAGTGTTAAATCAGACTTTAGTTCCACCTGGAGTAAATCCACAAGCTACCCTGCAGTATACAAAGTCATTCAAACTATCTGCACCTTTACCAGCTTTGAGAACACTTTCATGATCAATCATTATAAAACACATCATATCTATTATTCTGAAATGGACCAATCTGCACAATGACTACTTTTACTCTCGCTACTTTCACTATATTTTCATGATAATACTTTTCTACTTTTACTTGAGGAATATTTTGAATGCAGGACTTTTACTGTAACAGAGTATTTCTACACTCTGGTACTTCTACTTTTACTCAAGTACAAGATCTGAAGTGAAAGACCCGAGTAATTCTACTTTTACTCAAGTACAATATCTGAGTACTTCTACTTTTACAGTTACTATTCACAAACGCACCCGTAGGTAAGCTGCTGAAGTTAGACGGTCATCGCGGAGCAGCAGAGTTGAGCCGACAGACAGGAAGACTCACGCTTCATTAAAAAAATAACACCATGCATCATGGCACACAACAGCTAGCGGCCGCAGATTACTCCGGGTCCCAGAAACCCCCCGCCCACCCCCATAAATATTTGTATTGCAGATCTACATGGATCACGAAAACTACCTATCCTGTATTAAAACATTTTTTTTGCTGAAAGGTCAAACATTTGCATCCCTGTAATATGTAAGAGTCTGTGTATGAGTTTGGGAATGAGGGAGTGAGAGAAAAAGAGACAGAGAGAGAAAGAGATATGAGGTGAAAACTGTGAATAGCTGTAAACCAAATCTACTGTATATTAATGACTCTGTACACACAGATTGTACATACATTCACACACACACACATTTCTCAGCTGATACCACTCTTCCACATCCGTACCAACACACCTACATCATATTAGTTGCATACATGTTTTTGAATGGCCTGCAGGGTCCCATTATACAACAGGCCCAGAAACCAAGAAATGGACTCCTCATTGCCTTACTCTTACTATCGTTTAAGTCAGCAAGATAAGAAACAGCAGATATTTCAGTTAGGTTACACATCTGCACAGTACTTTTCTAAAGTAGTAAACATGCAGCAAGTATGAAGCTGTATTGCATTGAAAGACAGAAGCACAAAGTATAGCCAATCTTACTAAGTTTGCAATTGAGCTCCAATTCATCTACATGATTACAAGAGGATGGGTCGCGGAGAGCAATTTCTGTCAGATGATCTGTTATACTTACACCCATGTCATGTTAAACACGACCAAAACTGAAGTTATTGTACTTGGCCCGAAGAATCTACGAAACAAATTATCTAAAGATATACTAACAATAGAGCTCCTGCGGTCACGTGACTTTTGGTTATCAGCCACCATTTTGGCAGTAAACATGACGACCGGCGCCAGCGTTTTCCTACCGTGCGAGTATACATCTCATTTTAATTCAAGTGAAATTCGGCTTTATAGTACAAAATTAGAAAGATTAAATATAAGCGACCCTTATAATGCACCCGGTGTGCTTTTCAAGAGCATAACCTCCTGCTCTGAAGACGATGTACCCGACTTGCGCTACGCGGACATCCACAGCTATCTTGTAAGCTTTCCATCAGTGTACTCAGGAGACTCCCTCAGAGCTTACAAAAGCTTGGAGGCTTACAAATGGTGTCAGTCCGGCTTCGTAAACAACATTCAACTGTGGAGTCTTACATCCAAAAACTTCGGCATCATCACTGCAAGGGTAAGTATTAAATTATTCCAGTTTGATAGGCAGTGTCACGTTAGCATTGTTTGTTTATTAGCTTGTCTAGCTACGGCAGTGTCACGTTAGCATGTTTGTTTATTAGCTTGGATAGCTACTGCAGTGCGTCTGAAACTAGTTTGTATTTTTGAACGTACTCAACCAAAGTGGCTGGCGTTTTTAACCTTTATTTATCTAATATATATCTAATAACTGGGTGCTAGATTCTACTTCGGTAAAAATTAAACTGACCAGAAACTTTTTGTAGCATTGTACTGTATTCCTTCACCCACCTGATATGAAGTGATCACTGCATAAGCGAAAGCAAACGGCCGGGGGGTCCCATCTTTCAGTCTTGTTCAGACGGCTCCTGGCTCTTTTAATCGCTGCGATCCACTTTTCCCTCCTCTCCGCGTCTTTTGGAATGCGATAATAAGATACACCTTTCTTCTTCCCACGCCTATTTGTGCAACCTGGTGCACAGCAGTTATCCACCATCCTCGACAGTCTGCCAGTGCCTGCCAATGAATTTACTGACGCGATTACTGCCAAAATGGCTGCCCCCTTCGTTTCTCGTCACGTGACCAGCATATGTGACATCATCCGCAGGAGCTCTATGGATGGCATTAATTTGGCCTCCAGCGAGACTGTAAGGAATCTTGGTGTTATATTTGAAGGATTTATCCTTTAACACCCACATACTACGCAACATTGCAAAAATCATGCATATCTTGCCTCAAAACGATGCAGAGAAACTAGTCCATGCATTTGTTACTTCAAGGCTGGATTATTGTAACTCCTTATTATCAGGGTGTACCAAGAAGTCAGTCAAGTCGCTTCAGCTTATTCAAAATGCTGCAGCTCGTGTACTAACCAGAGTTAGGAAAAGGGACCACATTACTCCTGTTCTGGCTGCCTTACACTGGCTCCCTATAGAACACAGGATAGAATTTAAAATTCTTCTTCTCGCCTACAAAGCCCTTAATGGGCAGGCGCCATCTTACCTTAAAGAACTCATTATACCCTACTGTCCTACTAGGGCATTGCGTTCCAAGAATGCAGGGTTGTTGGTTGTTCCTAGAGTCTCTAAAAGTACAATGGGAACCAGAGCCTTTTCTTATCAAGCTCCACTTTTGTGGAATCAGCTTCCAGTTTGTGTTCGGGCGGCAGACAGCCTATCCGTTTTTAAGAGTGCGCTTAAGACCTTCCTTTTTGATAAAGCTTATAGTTAGGGCTGATTAGATTCAGCCCCTAGTTTTGCTGATATAGGCTTAGTTTGTCGGGGGACATCTTACTTCTTCCTTCTCTCTGTCTATACCTGTGTACTCTCATGTTCCGATTAACCCAGCTTCCCCAAATGTCTTTCTTTTTGGTGTCTATATACGTCGGGATCCGGAGTCATGGATGATCCTGCGGTCCTGTGTCATGGATCGCGAGTCCTGGATCGCGAGTCCTGGCTGTGGTCCTGGATCATAAGTCCTGGATGGATATCCTCGTGGATTCATCTTCCTATTATACACACATGCATTTCCAAACATTTGGACTACCTATGTTGCAAATGTATTATCTTTTCAATTTAAACACGGCATCTATTGCACGTCTGTCCATCCTGGAAGAGGGATCCCTCCTCTGTTGCTCTCCCTGAGGTTTCTCCCATTTTTCCCTTTAAACTGTGGGTTTTCTCTGGAAGTTTTTCCTTGTACGATGTGAGGGTCTAAGGACAGAGGGTGTCGTATTGTCATACTGATATTCTGTACAAACTGTGAAGTCCACTGAGACAAATGTAACATTTGTGATATTGGGCTATATAAATAAACATTGATTGATTGATGTCTGCCAATTGCTGAACCAGTTGTGCACGCTTTACCAAATGCATGGCATGTTCTCTTTTAGCATGTTGTTCCTTCTCTGCAATTTGGTATTGATTGAAGCATTCCTGAGGGTTTTGTTGCAATTTGGTTGTTCGAGACTGTAATGAGAGCAATTCAATTAATAACTCATTAAAGCAAAGAACTTTTCAAAGCAACCTTAAATAACATTTCACAGCCACAAAATTAGCAATATTGTAATAGAAATTACATTATGTGCGACTGGAATGCTGCTTTATTTCTTCATGTCATTATATGTGTTGAATCCAGGGGGCTTCTAAAAGAAAAGAAAAAAACAAGAAATATAATAATAATAATAATAATGGATTACATTTTTTATTTAGAGCACTTTTACAGGTGCTCAAAGCGCTTTACGATTACATATTAGACATGTAAATGTCATTACTGTGGATATATCTATCATAGAAACATACATAACCTCTGTGTGTATATACACAGTCCAAGATATGTACATTCTATCGATACAGCTCATATCTCATGGCAGAAACTATGCTACGTGTGGGGGAAACTACTGTTGCAAGTGCAGGTGAGTCACCGACTCAAAAGGAGACACGAGGAGAGCTGGAGCTTTGATGGCAAACACTGATGGTTTATTACGAGCTTCGGCCGGAGAATTCACAAGACATGTCACAGGGCCACGGTTTGACCACACGGTTGAGATGCCACCGTCAAATTTGAGGATTCCTCTCTCCTGCAAAACCCTTTAACAGGTTTGCTTGAGAGTAATCAATATTCCTTACTAGGTAGACTAAACAGCTGGGAACAACAACAAAATACTAGGGCAGCCCCTCCTTATGGGAGGTAACTCAGAGGGCGAAAGGTAAACATATATGGGAATTATTCCCTAACACTATGTTTTTATTTTATTCAGTGTATGGGAATGTAGGTGGTCAAGAGACAGAGAGAGACTTTTTTTGACTTTTAATAAAACCTTTATTGAAGTCATTTTAAATAAGAACTTACAAATTCATCACATTCATGACACTTATTTTTTATTTTTTTATTTTTAAATATTCATTGCAAAGGTCACACGTAAAAAAAAACACGTTTTTTTTTAAAATTCAGCTCCAGCGTACCATCTTCCCTTGCCGTACATAGAACATGATTGACCCCCCAAAGAGTCCTGAAAGCAGGCAGGTTGTTGGTCACATTGTAAAAGGCATGTTCTACTTTAAGCCGAGCAGCCACCAAACCCTTCACACTCTGAACAACATCTGTCCAGCCCTGCCCTAGCATCTGGTTGTTCCTGGTCCTCCAAATTGCTAGCTTAGCAGTTGCAAAAATAGCATTAATCAGAGAGAGAGTTACTCCTCTTTTTGCCACATATTTAGGCCCATATACAAAGAGAGGAAGTGAAAACACTTCCCCTAACCCTTCCACCCATCCTTTCAGTAGCCCAAATAAGCCTGCTAGCCGCGTGCAAGAAACTACCAGGTGCTCAACTGTTTCACTCTGCTGGCAAAAAGGGCACTCCTCCCCAGCACTTGGATCAAGGTGAGCTCGGTGTCTGTTTGTAGCTAAAGCTCCATATAATCCTCCACTGGAGGTCAGCCATCCGTTTTTCAACAGGACGCTTATACAGGACCCTCCACCTGCCTTTAGGGGTAAAGTCTGAAGGGAAAAACTCGTTCCACCTTGACTCCTTGACCTCAGCTAGAAGACGGATGTTAAGCATCTTGACACAGCACTGGTACAGCTGCTTTTTCCCACAGGAATTGAAACTGCCCAGAATTGGAGTTTTTAGCGAGAGAAGTTTTCCACGCTCCTCTTGCCACTCTCCGACAGCAGGACCAATGGTGAGGGAGGGAAACTCGTAGTCATTTTCCTCTTTCCAAGTGTCCAATCTAGCAGGATCCCCAATGAATGCCCTCTCTGGCGCCGACAGGGACTGCATGATGTCTTCAACGATAATCTGTAGCGCTCTGGAAGACCTGGGGCCGTATTCACAAAGGATCTTAGGGCTAAAAGTAGCTCCTAACTGGCGAATTTAGGAGAAACTCCTGAACATAATGGGCGTGTCAGTCTTAAATGTAGGACTCCTAATGGTATTCACTAAGAGCAATTCACAAAGTATGTTAGGCCTAAAAGTAGCACCTAAGTTTAGGAGAGCTTACAAGTCCTCGAGAGGACTCCTAACTCAGTAAGACCTATTCACAAAGAATCTGAAAATGGCTGCGAGACGAAATGTTTTGGAGACAATGGAAGACTGTGAATTGATCAAGAGATATAGGCTAAATCGTGAGGGTATCAAACTTGTTGTGGAATTAGTGCGGGATGCAATAACATCCCCGACTAACAGGAATAACCCGATTAGTCCGGAAATAAAATGTTTGACAACACTACGATATTTAGCAACAGGGAAAATGCAACTTTGCAAGGCCGACGATTTAGGGATATCGCAACCATCAGTCAGCCGTGCCATAAACCAAACCATCAACGCGCTCTCTAGACCACATATCATCCAACAGTTTATCCGGTTTCCTTTGGACAATCAACAACTACACAGGATCAAAGCCAACTTCATGGCAATTGCAGGCATGCCCGGTGTGGTCGGTGCTATTGACGGGACGCACATAAAAATAATTGCGCCATCAAAAGATGAGGACGTGTTCGTCAATAGAAAGAAAGTACATTCCATCAACACGCAGATTGTTTTCATTCATCATGATAGGGGGACTTGAACGGCGGTATGGGCTGTTATTGAAAGTGTTTAAGTGCTGGAAATATGCTCATTGGATAATAGTTTGCAGGGTGCTTTTAATTGCCCCCTTGATTTAATGCAATTTACGTATTTTTATTGTTTGCTCTCTCTCTTTAACGTGCATATACAACGTCATTATCGTGGTCTGCATAAACTTGTCATCATGCGTGTATTCTGCTAACTTCACTGTCCATAACTATTTGATAGGAATAAATTTCTAGCCTAGGCTATTTCCTTGTTTTTCGGTGATTTAGTGGGCTCGTTTGTGGGATGTTGCGGATGAGTTTCAGCGAGACCGCCTGCTCTGAACAACCAATCACCGTACTGACCGGTTCTAAACTCATGCACGAGAATCGACGTAATCCATAGCAACGGCGCGTCACTCTTAGTTCACTCTTAGTGATTTATCCTGAGTATGAGTAGGTCTCAGCGGCTTTGTGAATAACTTTTACGAAAAAACTCCTACGTAAAATGTTTTAGCGCGAGTTAGGAGCACTCCTAGCGGTAAGATAAAATGCTTTGTGAATACGGCCCCTGATGTTTATGGTGTTACAAAGAGTTTCAACTGACGTTCTTTTTAGATGACCCAGCTTGGTGATTCCAGCCTCAACAAACTTTGTTCTCAAAGCTGCAGATGAAAAGGTTGAAGTTGGGAAGAGGTCATTCTTTTGGAGTGGCTCCTCGAACAACCACATTCCCGGTCTCTGGTCCGGGGCCCGTGTGACCTTTAGTGTCTGCCAGGCATTAAGAACGGATCTGTAGAAGGATGTAAGTCCCGTCAGGTCAGCTTCAGTCGTCCTGATTAGGAAAAGGTGTTTATCCATCCCAAGCCTTCCAGCCTTCCTGAGGAGCAGCCGAGCAGGATCCAACCAGCGCTGCCCGCTGCCGTACAGCAGTCTCTGAGCAGTCTGTAGTCTAAAAGCAGCTGTTCTGGACTGAATGTCTATCAGCCCTTGCCCTCCCTCTGCCACAGGGAGATACAGGGCCTTCAGCCTTCAGCCAGTGTTGTCCAGACCAGAAAAAGTTTATAAGGCACCGCTGTAGTTCTTTCACCAGCCCTGGTGGTGGTGCCAACACTACGAGCTTGTGCCAAAGAGAAGAGGGAACGAGATTATTCACAATCAGAGCTCTTCCCCTGTATGACAGCTGAGGTAATAACCATCTCCATTTAGACAACTTAGCTTCCACCTTGTCAAGCACTCCCTCCCAGTTCTGTTTTTGAAACTCCTCAGTCCCTAACTGCACCCCTAGGACTTGAATCCCTCGTCTACCCCACCTGATGCCGCCAGGAAGACTGGGAATGTCCCCTACTCTCCACTGGCCCACTAAACAGCCTCGCTCTTTCCCCAGTTGACCCTGGCTGAAGATGGTTTTTCGTAAAGGGCCAGGCTTTCTTTCAGTTCCTGTACATCTGTGTGACCCTGGATAATTATATCTATATCATCTGCATATGCTGACACAACAACAGGAGGGCTGTGAGACATCTCTGGTAGACAGAGACCCCTCAGTCGGCTCCTCAACCTGCAGAGAAGAGGCTCAATGGCAATACTGTAAAGCTGACCTGAGATAGGACAGCCCTGCCTGATCCCCCTCCCAACCGGCACAGGAAAACTCAACCCTCCCCCCACTTTTATTACACAAAACACTTCATGGTACAGAATCCTTACCCAGGACAGGAACCCCTCCCCAACACCAAAAGCCTGCAGTATTGTAAAGAGAAACTTGTGATCTACACGATCAAAAGCCTTCTCTTGGTCAATTGATATGATGCCAGCATTGATATTATATAATTTACATATGTCAAAGACATCCCTCATTAAAAACAAACTATTGAGCATAGACCTATCTGGCACACAGTACGATTGATCCACAACAATCAATTGACCAATAAAAAGTTTTAATCTGTTTGATAAAACCTTTGAGAGGATTTTGTAGTCCATACATAAAAGAGTCACTGGTCTCCAGTTTTTTAAAGAGGTCAAGTCTCCTTTTTTAGGAAGCAGAGAGAGAACTGCACGCCTGGAGGAAGCCGGGAGCATCCCTTCTTCAAAACATTCTTTAAAAACATCCAAAATGTCCTGTCCCATAAGACTCCAAAAATGCTTAAATAAGTCTGATGATAATCCATCTATTCCAGAAGCCTTTCCTGACGCCATCTGAGACACAGCGGCAGTTACTTCATCAAAAGTCAGCTCAGAGCTTAGCGTGTTCTGTTCCTCTGAGCTCAGCTGAGGAAGTCCCTGCAGAAGCTCTGCAGCAGACTCCACATCACATTCATCAGCCTTGAACAAATCTGTGTAGAAATCTACTGCATGCTTCCTCATCTCAGCCGGCTCCGTGGTCACCTTTCCCTCAGGACGCCGCAGACACAACATCTGTTTTCTCTTTACCACTGATTTTTCCAAACTGAAAAAGAAGGCAGTGGGTGCGTCTATGTCCTGGAGTTTGGTGAAACGGGGTCGGACTAAAGCTCCTTTGGCTCTTTCTTGCATAAAGGAGTTAAGCTCCTGTCTTTTTCCTTTTAAACTGGCATTATTCTGTGGATCAGCATATGAGACACTTTCCAAATCTATTATCTCTTTTTCTAAATTCTCCACTACTCTCTTAATGTTGGCTGTTGAATAGGAGGTGTATTGTTGACAAAAAACCTTAATTTGGGCTTTTTCTACCTCCCACCACTGAGTAAGGGAAGCAAAACTATCTTTCCTAGATCTCCAGTAAGCCCAAAACATTTTAAAATGTTCACAGAAATCCAAATCATGTAATAATCTTTTATTGAAATGCCAAAAAGATCTGGGTTTTCCGTTGGAAGATAAGATCAGCTCCATCAAAACTAAATGATGGTCTGTGAAAGCAACAGGGATGATCTGACAGTTTGTAACCCTAGCAGAAAAGGGCTTGGGTAAATAAAACCTATCCAATCTGGCTGCACTAACTCTACCATCTGATATTTTAACCCATGTGTATTGCTTGCATGTAGGATGCATCATCCTCCACACATCCACTAAATCACTTTTCTTTAGAACATGAGACAATACAGAGGAAGACTGAAGATGTGGCTCAACTCCAGTCCTATCCAAAGTAAAGTCAGTGCAACAATTCCAGTCTCCACCCAAAACAATAAACTCCCCTTGACCAATATCACTTATTTTCTGTTCCAATACTTTAAAGACCTCTTCACGCTCAGAGCCTTGGTTTGGTGCATACACATTAATAAAGCTAATCAGAAAATCATCTATTTCAGCTCTCACTAGAATAACTCTACCCTTCACTACCTCTGTGCTGGATATTATTTTTATATTTAAAAGCGGTGAGAATAGAATAGCTACTCCTGCACTCAAATTTGTCCCATGGCTAAGGACGTGCGGCCCCCCCCCCCCCACCATAGACCCCAGTCAGTTTCATTTCTGCTGTCACTGTGAGTTTCTTGTAGAAATATTACATCTAACTTTTTCTGTTGAATAACTTCTGTTACTAAGGCTCTCTTTTAAGCGTCTCTGCCCCCATTCATATTTAATGAGGCTACCCTTAAACCCTGAATGTGAGGAGAAGAGAGACAGGCCATTAAGAAAAAAGATAGAAAAAGACAGTAAGGAGGAAACACCCGGCGTTGTATGATCATATTCAATTATTTACGACTCCTTTTTTTAGGCGCTTTGGTCTTTTTGTTTAAAGCTTTCCTCAGTGTAGTGATGTGTTTCTTGAGGCGATACCGTTTTTTTTCATCAAGTAATTCTAGCCCAACAACCCTCTGAATTGTCTTGGCTGACTTAATAAACTTTTCAACATCTGGGAAATAAGTTTTTACATTTACTGATTTCCCGAAAGTTTCCTCCAGAAACTCCTGGATTTTTTCAAAAGAGTAGAGATCCTCACTCTGAGAAACACTGTTAGATACGGAGACACTATCCGATTCAGAGTCATACTCCATATCTACTCCATCATAACCAGCTGATTTGCCCCCCTGCCTCACTGTCCAGTTTTTGTGACAGCTGAGCCTGTTTCCCAGAGACAACCTGCAGCTGCAGCTCCTGCTCTGAGCACTCCATCACACCCTCTCTGCATCCAGCCCTGACCTGAGCTTCAGCCTCCACAACTGCTTTCATATTAATCCCCGCAAACAACGGCTTAACACCCACAGACATTGCGGCTTTAACGGCCATCATGGGACCAAACACAAAACCGCCTGGCATGTAATGTAATGAGAGCAATTCAATTAATAACTCATTAAAGCAAAGAACTTTTCAAAGCAACCTTAAATAACATTTCACAGCCACAAAATTAGCAATATTGTAATAGAAATTACATTATGTGCGACTGGAATGCTGCTTTATTTCTTCATGTCATTATATGTGTTGAATCCAGGGGGCTTCTAAAAGAAAAGAAAAAAACAAGAAATATAATAATAATAATAATAATGGATTACATTTTTTATTTAGAGCACTTTTACAGGTGCTCAAAGCGCTTTACGATTACATATTAGACATGTAAATGTCATTACTGTGGATATATCTATCATAGAAACATACATAACCTCTGTGTGTATATACACAGTCCAAGATATATACATTCTATCGATACAGCTCATATCTCATGGCAGAAACTATGCTACGTGTGGGGGAAACTACTGTTGCAAGTGCAGGTGAGTCACCGACTCAAAAGGAGACACGAGGAGAGCTGGAGCTTTGATGGCAAACACTGATGGTTTATTACGAGCTTCGGCCGGAGAATTCACAAGACATGTCACAGGGCCACGGTTTGACCACACGGTTGAGATGCCACCGTCAAATTTGAGGATTCCTCTCTCCTGCAAAACCCTTTAACAGGTTTGCTTGAGAGTAATCAATATTCCTTACTAGGTAGACTAAACAGCTGGGAACAACAACAAAATACTAGGGCAGCCCCTCCTTATGGGAGGTAACTCAGAGGGCGAAAGGTAAACATATATGGGAATTATTCCCTAACACTATGTTTTTATTTTATTCAGTGTATGGGAATGTAGGTGGTCAAGAGACAGAGAGAGACTTTTTTTGACTTTTAATAAAACCTTTATTGAAGTCATTTTAAATAAGAACTTACAAATTCATCACATTCATGACACTTATTTTTTATTTTTTTATTTTTAAATATTCATTGCAAAGGTCACACGTAAAAAAAAACACGTTTTTTTTTAAAATTCAGCTCCAGCGTACCATCTTCCCTTGCCGTACATAGAACATGATTGACCCCCCAAAGAGTCCTGAAAGCAGGCAGGTTGTTGGTCACATTGTAAAAGGCATGTTCTACTTTAAGCCGAGCAGCCACCAAACCCTTCACACTCTGAACAACATCTGTCCAGCCCTGCCCTAGCATCTGGTTGTTCCTGGTCCTCCAAATTGCTAGCTTAGCAGTTGCAAAAATAGCATTAATCAGAGAGAGAGTTACTCCTCTTTTTGCCACATATTTAGGCCCATATACAAAGAGAGGAAGTGAAAACACTTCCCCTAACCCTTCCACCCATCCTTTCAGTAGCCCAAATAAGCCTGCTAGCCGCGTGCAAGAAACTACCAGGTGCTCAACTGTTTCACTCTGCTGGCAAAAAGGGCACTCCTCCCCAGCACTTGGATCAAGGTGAGCTCGGTGTCTGTTTGTAGCTAAAGCTCCATATAATCCTCCACTGGAGGTCAGCCATCCGTTTTTCAACAGGACGCTTATACAGGACCCTCCACCTGCCTTTAGGGGTAAAGTCTGAAGGGAAAAACTCGTTCCACCTTGACTCCTTGACCTCAGCTAGAAGACGGATGTTAAGCATCTTGACACAGCACTGGTACAGCTGCTTTTTCCCACAGGAATTGAAACTGCCCAGAATTGGAGTTTTTAGCGAGAGAAGTTTTCCACGCTCCTCTTGCCACTCTCCGACAGCAGGACCAATGGTGAGGGAGGGAAACTCGTAGTCATTTTCCTCTTTCCAAGTGTCCAATCTAGCAGGATCCCCAATGAATGCCCTCTCTGGCGCCGACAGGGACTGCATGATGTCTTCAACGATAATCTGTAGCGCTCTGGAAGACCTGGGGCCGTATTCACAAAGGATCTTAGGGCTAAAAGTAGCTCCTAACTGGCGAATTTAGGAGAAACTCCTGAACATAATGGGCGTGTCAGTCTTAAATGTAGGACTCCTAATGGTATTCACTAAGAGCAATTCACAAAGTATGTTAGGCCTAAAAGTAGCACCTAAGTTTAGGAGAGCTTACAAGTCCTCGAGAGGACTCCTAACTCAGTAAGACCTATTCACAAAGAATCTGAAAATGGCTGCGAGACGAAATGTTTTGGAGACAATGGAAGACTGTGAATTGATCAAGAGATATAGGCTAAATCGTGAGGGTATCAAACTTGTTGTGGAATTAGTGCGGGATGCAATAACATCCCCGACTAACAGGAATAACCCGATTAGTCCGGAAATAAAATGTTTGACAACACTACGATATTTAGCAACAGGGAAAATGCAACTTTGCAAGGCCGACGATTTAGGGATATCGCAACCATCAGTCAGCCGTGCCATAAACCAAACCATCAACGCGCTCTCTAGACCACATATCATCCAACAGTTTATCCGGTTTCCTTTGGACAATCAACAACTACACAGGATCAAAGCCAACTTCATGGCAATTGCAGGCATGCCCGGTGTGGTCGGTGCTATTGACGGGACGCACATAAAAATAATTGCGCCATCAAAAGATGAGGACGTGTTCGTCAATAGAAAGAAAGTACATTCCATCAACACGCAGATTGTTTTCATTCATCATGATAGGGGGACTTGAACGGCGGTATGGGCTGTTATTGAAAGTGTTTAAGTGCTGGAAATATGCTCATTGGATAATAGTTTGCAGGGTGCTTTTAATTGCCCCCTTGATTTAATGCAATTTACGTATTTTTATTGTTTGCTCTCTCTCTTTAACGTGCATATACAACGTCATTATCGTGGTCTGCATAAACTTGTCATCATGCGTGTATTCTGCTAACTTCACTGTCCATAACTATTTGATAGGAATAAATTTCTAGCCTAGGCTATTTCCTTGTTTTTCGGTGATTTAGTGGGCTCGTTTGTGGGATGTTGCGGATGAGTTTCAGCGAGACCGCCTGCTCTGAACAACCAATCACCGTACTGACCGGTTCTAAACTCATGCACGAGAATCGACGTAATCCATAGCAACGGCGCGTCACTCTTAGTTCACTCTTAGTGATTTATCCTGAGTATGAGTAGGTCTCAGCGGCTTTGTGAATAACTTTTACGAAAAAACTCCTACGTAAAATGTTTTAGCGCGAGTTAGGAGCACTCCTAGCGGTAAGATAAAATGCTTTGTGAATACGGCCCCTGATGTTTATGGTGTTACAAAGAGTTTCAACTGACGTTCTTTTTAGATGACCCAGCTTGGTGATTCCAGCCTCAACAAACTTTGTTCTCAAAGCTGCAGATGAAAAGGTTGAAGTTGGGAAGAGGTCATTCTTTTGGAGTGGCTCCTCGAACAACCACATTCCCGGTCTCTGGTCCGGGGCCCGTGTGACCTTTAGTGTCTGCCAGGCATTAAGAACGGATCTGTAGAAGGATGTAAGTCCCGTCAGGTCAGCTTCAGTCGTCCTGATTAGGAAAAGGTGTTTATCCATCCCAAGCCTTCCAGCCTTCCTGAGGAGCAGCCGAGCAGGATCCAACCAGCGCTGCCCGCTGCCGTACAGCAGTCTCTGAGCAGTCTGTAGTCTAAAAGCAGCTGTTCTGGACTGAATGTCTATCAGCCCTTGCCCTCCCTCTGCCACAGGGAGATACAGGGCCTTCAGCCTTCAGCCAGTGTTGTCCAGACCAGAAAAAGTTTATAAGGCACCGCTGTAGTTCTTTCACCAGCCCTGGTGGTGGTGCCAACACTACGAGCTTGTGCCAAAGAGAAGAGGGAACGAGATTATTCACAATCAGAGCTCTTCCCCTGTATGACAGCTGAGGTAATAACCATCTCCATTTAGACAACTTAGCTTCCACCTTGTCAAGCACTCCCTCCCAGTTGTTTTTGAAACTCCTCAGTCCCTAACTGCACCCCTAGGACTTGAATCCCTCGTCTACCCCACCTGATGCCGCCAGGAAGACTGGGAATGTCCCCTACTCTCCACTGGCCCACTAAACAGCCTCGCTCTTTCCCCAGTTGACCCTGGCTGAAGATGGTTTTTCGTAAAGGGCCAGGCTTTCTTTCAGTTCCTGTACATCTGTGTGACCCTGGATAATTATATCTATATCATCTGCATATGCTGACACAACAACAGGAGGGCTGTGAGACATCTCTGGTAGACAGAGACCCCTCAGTCGGCTCCTCAACCTGCAGAGAAGAGGCTCAATGGCAATACTGTAAAGCTGACCTGAGATAGGACAGCCCTGCCTGATCCCCCTCCCAACCGGCACAGGAAAACTCAACCCTCCCCCCACTTTTATTACACAAAACACTTCATGGTACAGAATCCTTACCCAGGACAGGAACCCCTCCCCAACACCAAAAGCCTGCAGTATTGTAAAGAGAAACTTGTGATCTACACGATCAAAAGCCTTCTCTTGGTCAATTGATATGATGCCAGCATTGATATTATATAATTTACATATGTCAAAGACATCCCTCATTAAAAACAAACTATTGAGCATAGACCTATCTGGCACACAGTACGATTGATCCACAACAATCAATTGACCAATAAAAAGTTTTAATCTGTTTGATAAAACCTTTGAGAGGATTTTGTAGTCCATACATAAAAGAGTCACTGGTCTCCAGTTTTTTAAAGAGGTCAAGTCTCCTTTTTTAGGAAGCAGAGAGAGAACTGCACGCCTGGAGGAAGCCGGGAGCATCCCTTCTTCAAAACATTCTTTAAAAACATCCAAAATGTCCTGTCCCATAAGACTCCAAAAATGCTTAAATAAGTCTGATGATAATCCATCTATTCCAGAAGCCTTTCCTGACGCCATCTGAGACACAGCGGCAGTTACTTCATCAAAAGTCAGCTCAGAGCTTAGCGTGTTCTGTTCCTCTGAGCTCAGCTGAGGAAGTCCCTGCAGAAGCTCTGCAGCAGACTCCACATCACATTCATCAGCCTTGAACAAATCTGTGTAGAAATCTACTGCATGCTTCCTCATCTCAGCCGGCTCCGTGGTCACCTTTCCCTCAGGACGCCGCAGACACAACATCTGTTTTCTCTTTACCACTGATTTTTCCAAACTGAAAAAGAAGGCAGTGGGTGCGTCTATGTCCTGGAGTTTGGTGAAACGGGGTCGGACTAAAGCTCCTTTGGCTCTTTCTTGCATAAAGGAGTTAAGCTCCTGTCTTTTTCCTTTTAAACTGGCATTATTCTGTGGATCAGCATATGAGACACTTTCCAAATCTATTATCTCTTTTTCTAAATTCTCCACTACTCTCTTAATGTTGGCTGTTGAATAGGAGGTGTATTGTTGACAAAAAACCTTAATTTGGGCTTTTTCTACCTCCCACCACTGAGTAAGGGAAGCAAAACTATCTTTCCTAGATCTCCAGTAAGCCCAAAACATTTTAAAATGTTCACAGAAATCCAAATCATGTAATAATCTTTTATTGAAATGCCAAAAAGATCTGGGTTTTCCGTTGGAAGATAAGATCAGCTCCATCAAAACTAAATGATGGTCTGTGAAAGCAACAGGGATGATCTGACAGTTTGTAACCCTAGCAGAAAAGGGCTTGGGTAAATAAAACCTATCCAATCTGGCTGCACTAACTCTACCATCTGATATTTTAACCCATGTGTATTGCTTGCATGTAGGATGCATCATCCTCCACACATCCACTAAATCACTTTTCTTTAGAACATGAGACAATACAGAGGAAGACTGAAGATGTGGCTCAACTCCAGTCCTATCCAAAGTAAAGTCAGTGCAACAATTCCAGTCTCCACCCAAAACAATAAACTCCCCTTGACCAATATCACTTATTTTCTGTTCCAATACTTTAAAGACCTCTTCACGCTCAGAGCCTTGGTTTGGTGCATACACATTAATAAAGCTAATCAGAAAATCATCTATTTCAGCTCTCACTAGAATAACTCTACCCTTCACTACCTCTGTGCTGGATATTATTTTTATATTTAAAAGCGGTGAGAATAGAATAGCTACTCCTGCACTCAAATTTGTCCCATGGCTAAGGACGTGCGGCCCCCCCCCCCCCACCATAGACCCCAGTCAGTTTCATTTCTGCTGTCACTGTGAGTTTCTTGTAGAAATATTACATCTAACTTTTTCTGTTGAATAACTTCTGTTACTAAGGCTCTCTTTTAAGCGTCTCTGCCCCCATTCATATTTAATGAGGCTACCCTTAAACCCTGAATGTGAGGAGAAGAGAGACAGGCCATTAAGAAAAAAGATAGAAAAAGACAGTAAGGAGGAAACACCCGGCGTTGTATGATCATATTCAATTATTTACGACTCCTTTTTTTAGGCGCTTTGGTCTTTTTGTTTAAAGCTTTCCTCAGTGTAGTGATGTGTTTCTTGAGGCGATACCGTTTTTTTTCATCAAGTAATTCTAGCCCAACAACCCTCTGAATTGTCTTGGCTGACTTAATAAACTTTTCAACATCTGGGAAATAAGTTTTTACATTTACTGATTTCCCGAAAGTTTCCTCCAGAAACTCCTGGATTTTTTCAAAAGAGTAGAGATCCTCACTCTGAGAAACACTGTTAGATACGGAGACACTATCCGATTCAGAGTCATACTCCATATCTACTCCATCATAACCAGCTGATTTGCCCCCCTGCCTCACTGTCCAGTTTTTGTGACAGCTGAGCCTGTTTCCCAGAGACAACCTGCAGCTGCAGCTCCTGCTCTGAGCACTCCATCACACCCTCTCTGCATCCAGCCCTGACCTGAGCTTCAGCCTCCACAACTGCTTTCATATTAATCCCCGCAAACAACGGCTTAACACCCACAGACATTGCGGCTTTAACGGCCATCATGGGACCAAACACAAAACCGCCTGGCATGTAATGTAATGAGAGCAATTCAATTAATAACTCATTAAAGCAAAGAACTTTTCAAAGCAACCTTAAATAACATTTCACAGCCACAAAATTAGCAATATTGTAATAGAAATTACATTATGTGCGACTGGAATGCTGCTTTATTTCTTCATGTCATTATATGTGTTGAATCCAGGGGGCTTCTAAAAGAAAAGAAAAAAACAAGAAATATAATAATAATAATAATAATGGATTACATTTTTTATTTAGAGCACTTTTACAGGTGCTCAAAGCGCTTTACGATTACATATTAGACATGTAAATGTCATTACTGTGGATATATCTATCATAGAAACATACATAACCTCTGTGTGTATATACACAGTCCAAGATATATACATTCTATCGATACAGCTCATATCTCATGGCAGAAACTATGCTACGTGTGGGGGAAACTACTGTTGCAAGTGCAGGTGAGTCACCGACTCAAAAGGAGACACGAGGAGAGCTGGAGCTTTGATGGCAAACACTGATGGTTTATTACGAGCTTCGGCCGGAGAATTCACAAGACATGTCACAGGGCCACGGTTTGACCACACGGTTGAGATGCCACCGTCAAATTTGAGGATTCCTCTCTCCTGCAAAACCCTTTAACAGGTTTGCTTGAGAGTAATCAATATTCCTTACTAGGTAGACTAAACAGCTGGGAACAACAACAAAATACTAGGGCAGCCCCTCCTTATGGGAGGTAACTCAGAGGGCGAAAGGTAAACATATATGGGAATTATTCCCTAACACTATGTTTTTATTTTATTCAGTGTATGGGAATGTAGGTGGTCAAGAGACAGAGAGAGACTTTTTTTGACTTTTAATAAAACCTTTATTGAAGTCATTTTAAATAAGAACTTACAAATTCATCACATTCATGACACTTATTTTTTATTTTTTTATTTTTAAATATTCATTGCAAAGGTCACACGTAAAAAAAAACACGTTTTTTTTTAAAATTCAGCTCCAGCGTACCATCTTCCCTTGCCGTACATAGAACATGATTGACCCCCCAAAGAGTCCTGAAAGCAGGCAGGTTGTTGGTCACATTGTAAAAGGCATGTTCTACTTTAAGCCGAGCAGCCACCAAACCCTTCACACTCTGAACAACATCTGTCCAGCCCTGCCCTAGCATCTGGTTGTTCCTGGTCCTCCAAATTGCTAGCTTAGCAGTTGCAAAAATAGCATTAATCAGAGAGAGAGTTACTCCTCTTTTTGCCACATATTTAGGCCCATATACAAAGAGAGGAAGTGAAAACACTTCCCCTAACCCTTCCACCCATCCTTTCAGTAGCCCAAATAAGCCTGCTAGCCGCGTGCAAGAAACTACCAGGTGCTCAACTGTTTCACTCTGCTGGCAAAAAGGGCACTCCTCCCCAGCACTTGGATCAAGGTGAGCTCGGTGTCTGTTTGTAGCTAAAGCTCCATATAATCCTCCACTGGAGGTCAGCCATCCGTTTTTCAACAGGACGCTTATACAGGACCCTCCACCTGCCTTTAGGGGTAAAGTCTGAAGGGAAAAACTCGTTCCACCTTGACTCCTTGACCTCAGCTAGAAGACGGATGTTAAGCATCTTGACACAGCACTGGTACAGCTGCTTTTTCCCACAGGAATTGAAACTGCCCAGAATTGGAGTTTTTAGCGAGAGAAGTTTTCCACGCTCCTCTTGCCACTCTCCGACAGCAGGACCAATGGTGAGGGAGGGAAACTCGTAGTCATTTTCCTCTTTCCAAGTGTCCAATCTAGCAGGATCCCCAATGAATGCCCTCTCTGGCGCCGACAGGGACTGCATGATGTCTTCAACGATAATCTGTAGCGCTCTGGAAGACCTGGGGCCGTATTCACAAAGGATCTTAGGGCTAAAAGTAGCTCCTAACTGGCGAATTTAGGAGAAACTCCTGAACATAATGGGCGTGTCAGTCTTAAATGTAGGACTCCTAATGGTATTCACTAAGAGCAATTCACAAAGTATGTTAGGCCTAAAAGTAGCACCTAAGTTTAGGAGAGCTTACAAGTCCTCGAGAGGACTCCTAACTCAGTAAGACCTATTCACAAAGAATCTGAAAATGGCTGCGAGACGAAATGTTTTGGAGACAATGGAAGACTGTGAATTGATCAAGAGATATAGGCTAAATCGTGAGGGTATCAAACTTGTTGTGGAATTAGTGCGGGATGCAATAACATCCCCGACTAACAGGAATAACCCGATTAGTCCGGAAATAAAATGTTTGACAACACTACGATATTTAGCAACAGGGAAAATGCAACTTTGCAAGGCCGACGATTTAGGGATATCGCAACCATCAGTCAGCCGTGCCATAAACCAAACCATCAACGCGCTCTCTAGACCACATATCATCCAACAGTTTATCCGGTTTCCTTTGGACAATCAACAACTACACAGGATCAAAGCCAACTTCATGGCAATTGCAGGCATGCCCGGTGTGGTCGGTGCTATTGACGGGACGCACATAAAAATAATTGCGCCATCAAAAGATGAGGACGTGTTCGTCAATAGAAAGAAAGTACATTCCATCAACACGCAGATTGTTTTCATTCATCATGATAGGGGGACTTGAACGGCGGTATGGGCTGTTATTGAAAGTGTTTAAGTGCTGGAAATATGCTCATTGGATAATAGTTTGCAGGGTGCTTTTAATTGCCCCCTTGATTTAATGCAATTTACGTATTTTTATTGTTTGCTCTCTCTCTTTAACGTGCATATACAACGTCATTATCGTGGTCTGCATAAACTTGTCATCATGCGTGTATTCTGCTAACTTCACTGTCCATAACTATTTGATAGGAATAAATTTCTAGCCTAGGCTATTTCCTTGTTTTTCGGTGATTTAGTGGGCTCGTTTGTGGGATGTTGCGTATGAGTTTCAGCGAGACCGCCTGCTCTGAACAACCAATCACCGTACTGACCGGTTCTAAACTCATGCACGAGAATCGACGTAATCCATAGCAACGGCGCGTCACTCTTAGTTCACTCTTAGTGATTTATCCTGAGTATGAGTAGGTCTCAGCGGCTTTGTGAATAACTTTTACGAAAAAACTCCTACGTAAAATGTTTTAGCGCGAGTTAGGAGCACTCCTAGCGGTAAGATAAAATGCTTTGTGAATACGGCCCCTGATGTTTATGGTGTTACAAAGAGTTTCAACTGACGTTCTTTTTAGATGACCCAGCTTGGTGATTCCAGCCTCAACAAACTTTGTTCTCAAAGCTGCAGATGAAAAGGTTGAAGTTGGGAAGAGGTCATTCTTTTGGAGTGGCTCCTCGAACAACCACATTCCCGGTCTCTGGTCCGGGGCCCGTGTGACCTTTAGTGTCTGCCAGGCATTAAGAACGGATCTGTAGAAGGATGTAAGTCCCGTCAGGTCAGCTTCAGTCGTCCTGATTAGGAAAAGGTGTTTATCCATCCCAAGCCTTCCAGCCTTCCTGAGGAGCAGCCGAGCAGGATCCAACCAGCGCTGCCCGCTGCCGTACAGCAGTCTCTGAGCAGTCTGTAGTCTAAAAGCAGCTGTTCTGGACTGAATGTCTATCAGCCCTTGCCCTCCCTCTGCCACAGGGAGATACAGGGCCTTCAGCCTTCAGCCAGTGTTGTCCAGACCAGAAAAAGTTTATAAGGCACCGCTGTAGTTCTTTCACCAGCCCTGGTGGTGGTGCCAACACTACGAGCTTGTGCCAAAGAGAAGAGGGAACGAGATTATTCACAATCAGAGCTCTTCCCCTGTATGACAGCTGAGGTAATAACCATCTCCATTTAGACAACTTAGCTTCCACCTTGTCAAGCACTCCCTCCCAGTTCTGTTTTTGAAACTCCTCAGTCCCTAACTGCACCCCTAGGACTTGAATCCCTCGTCTACCCCACCTGATGCCGCCAGGAAGACTGGGAATGTCCCCTACTCTCCACTGGCCCACTAAACAGCCTCGCTCTTTCCCCAGTTGACCCTGGCTGAAGATGGTTTTTCGTAAAGGGCCAGGCTTTCTTTCAGTTCCTGTACATCTGTGTGACCCTGGATAATTATATCTATATCATCTGCATATGCTGACACAACAACAGGAGGGCTGTGAGACATCTCTGGTAGACAGAGACCCCTCAGTCGGCTCCTCAACCTGCAGAGAAGAGGCTCAATGGCAATACTGTAAAGCTGACCTGAGATAGGACAGCCCTGCCTGATCCCCCTCCCAACCGGCACAGGAAAACTCAACCCTCCCCCCACTTTTATTACACAAAACACTTCATGGTACAGAATCCTTACCCAGGACAGGAACCCCTCCCCAACACCAAAAGCCTGCAGTATTGTAAAGAGAAACTTGTGATCTACACGATCAAAAGCCTTCTCTTGGTCAATTGATATGATGCCAGCATTGATATTATATAATTTACATATGTCAAAGACATCCCTCATTAAAAACAAACTATTGAGCATAGACCTATCTGGCACACAGTACGATTGATCCACAACAATCAATTGACCAATAAAAAGTTTTAATCTGTTTGATAAAACCTTTGAGAGGATTTTGTAGTCCATACATAAAAGAGTCACTGGTCTCCAGTTTTTTAAAGAGGTCAAGTCTCCTTTTTTAGGAAGCAGAGAGAGAACTGCACGCCTGGAGGAAGCCGGGAGCATCCCTTCTTCAAAACATTCTTTAAAAACATCCAAAATGTCCTGTCCCATAAGACTCCAAAAATGCTTAAATAAGTCTGATGATAATCCATCTATTCCAGAAGCCTTTCCTGACGCCATCTGAGACACAGCGGCAGTTACTTCATCAAAAGTCAGCTCAGAGCTTAGCGTGTTCTGTTCCTCTGAGCTCAGCTGAGGAAGTCCCTGCAGAAGCTCTGCAGCAGACTCCACATCACATTCATCAGCCTTGAACAAATCTGTGTAGAAATCTACTGCATGCTTCCTCATCTCAGCCGGCTCCGTGGTCACCTTTCCCTCAGGACGCCGCAGACACAACATCTGTTTTCTCTTTACCACTGATTTTTCCAAACTGAAAAAGAAGGCAGTGGGTGCGTCTATGTCCTGGAGTTTGGTGAAACGGGGTCGGACTAAAGCTCCTTTGGCTCTTTCTTGCATAAAGGAGTTAAGCTCCTGTCTTTTTCCTTTTAAACTGGCATTATTCTGTGGATCAGCATATGAGACACTTTCCAAATCTATTATCTCTTTTTCTAAATTCTCCACTACTCTCTTAATGTTGGCTGTTGAATAGGAGGTGTATTGTTGACAAAAAACCTTAATTTGGGCTTTTTCTACCTCCCACCACTGAGTAAGGGAAGCAAAACTATCTTTCCTAGATCTCCAGTAAGCCCAAAACATTTTAAAATGTTCACAGAAATCCAAATCATGTAATAATCTTTTATTGAAATGCCAAAAAGATCTGGGTTTTCCGTTGGAAAATAAGATCAGCTCCATCAAAACTAAATGATGGTCTGTGAAAGCAACAGGGATGATCTGACAGTTTGTAACCCTAGCAGAAAAGGGCTTGGGTAAATAAAACCTATCCAATCTGGCTGCACTAACTCTACCATCTGATATTTTAACCCATGTGTATTGCTTGCATGTAGGATGCATCATCCTCCACACATCCACTAAATCACTTTTCTTTAGAACATGAGACAATACAGAGGAAGACTGAAGATGTGGCTCAACTCCAGTCCTATCCAAAGTAAAGTCAGTGCAACAATTCCAGTCTCCACCCAAAACAATAAACTCCCCTTGACCAATATCACTTATTTTCTGTTCCAATACTTTAAAGACCTCTTCACGCTCAGAGCCTTGGTTTGGTGCATACACATTAATAAAGCTAATCAGAAAATCATCTATTTCAGCTCTCACTAGAATAACTCTACCCTTCACTACCTCTGTGCTGGATATTATTTTTATATTTAAAAGCGGTGAGAATAGAATAGCTACTCCTGCACTCAAATTTGTCCCATGGCTAAGGACGTGCGGCCCCCCCCCCCCCACCATAGACCCCAGTCAGTTTCATTTCTGCTGTCACTGTGAGTTTCTTGTAGAAATATTACATCTAACTTTTTCTGTTGAATAACTTCTGTTACTAAGGCTCTCTTTTAAGCGTCTCTGCCCCCATTCATATTTAATGAGGCTACCCTTAAACCCTGAATGTGAGGAGAAGAGAGACAGGCCATTAAGAAAAAAGATAGAAAAAGACAGTAAGGAGGAAACACCCGGCGTTGTATGATCATATTCAATTATTTACGACTCCTTTTTTTAGGCGCTTTGGTCTTTTTGTTTAAAGCTTTCCTCAGTGTAGTGATGTGTTTCTTGAGGCGATACCGTTTTTTTTCATCAAGTAATTCTAGCCCAACAACCCTCTGAATTGTCTTGGCTGACTTAATAAACTTTTCAACATCTGGGAAATAAGTTTTTACATTTACTGATTTCCCGAAAGTTTCCTCCAGAAACTCCTGGATTTTTTCAAAAGAGTAGAGATCCTCACTCTGAGAAACACTGTTAGATACGGAGACACTATCCGATTCAGAGTCATACTCCATATCTACTCCATCATAACCAGCTGATTTGCCCCCCTGCCTCACTGTCCAGTTTTTGTGACAGCTGAGCCTGTTTCCCAGAGACAACCTGCAGCTGCAGCTCCTGCTCTGAGCACTCCATCACACCCTCTCTGCATCCAGCCCTGACCTGAGCTTCAGCCTCCACAACTGCTTTCATATTAATCCCCGCAAACAACGGCTTAACACCCACAGACATTGCGGCTTTAACGGCCATCATGGGACCAAACACAAAACCGCCTGGCACCACTGCTGCGGGCAACACAGGCACAGGCACGACTACACTGGGCACAGCGAGTGCGGGCACGGCGGCCACGAGCACGTCTGCACCGGGTGTGGGTACAGCGGGAGCGGGCACGGGTGTAGCAGGAGCGGGCACCGCGGCCCCCGGCGCTGCAGCCGCGCACACGGCGGCTGCAGACACGAGTACGTCAGCTCCGGAAACAGGGACCGTAACTCCGGTAGCTCCGGTAGCTCCCCGCACGGACCTAGCAACCCCGCTGGTTCCCTCTCCACTCTCATTCACAATATTTCCTTCCAATAGAAGTGCTGCTATCAGTCTCTGCGGACAAGCGATCTTCTTGTACCCCACATCACCACAACCAAAACACTTGACACTGCCAGCACTCGCATACACCATGTAGAAACCTTCCTCATATTTAATACGGAAAGACACATCCAGTGTTTGTGATGTGCAGTCCAAAAACATAAACACCCGTCTCCGCAGAGACTGAACGTGCTTCAGCTTGGTGTCTTTACAGCCCAGACTCACCGTGCGGAAACCACTCGCCATTCTCCCGTAGCGTTTGAGCTCTTTCTCCAGCGTTTCGTTGGGAATAAATGGAGGGACTCCCGATATGGTAATCCGGGTAGAAGGCACTGCCAGCGGGGACACTTGTATAAACTCATCATTTATGTTTAAACCACTTTCAATGAACTGGCTTACCAACTCCTGCTTCTTTACAAAAACCGCCACAGCTTTATTCATGCGGAATGCGTAGGAGATGTTTCCGTGTCCCACCTGTTCCCCCACCGCCAGCAGCACACTCTCCACCGTGCTGTTCTCCTGAGGGATCACCCTCACCCCGTGCCGCAGGGACGGCATCTCACAGGAAGCCATCCCTGCAGAGAAACAGGCTTCCCTCAAGTAAGAAAAACTAAACTACACTCACAACAAACAAGACCAATGAACAATCATACAATAAACAAAGTAGAGGAAGAAAAAAAAGAACTTTTACGAAAAGTTACCATCAAACCTCAACACGCTCTCAGCTCACTACCACCGAACTCCTCACACACTCACTCAGAGAGAGAGAAAGAGAGAGAGAGAGAGAGTGTACTGATCTGTTATTCATCTATCACAGATAAAAATATCAATGTAAAACCAAACACTAGTTAACCCATATCCATAAACCCAGTAAATAACACACTGAGATCACTGCAGAGCAGTGCCCAAACATCTACATCTTCTTTAAAGAGTCCTCTCCTGCTGATGTTCAGGTGTATATCAGTATGTAGTGTCTCTACTTTAAAGAGTCCTCTCCTGCTGATGTTCAGGTGTATATCAGTATGTAGTGTCTCTCCTTTAAAGAGTCCTCTCCTGCTGATGTTCAGGTGTATATCAGTATGTAGTGTCTCTACTTTAAAGAGTCCTCTCCTGCTGATGTTCAGGTGTATATCAGTATGTAGTGTCTCTACTGTGACATGTCTCCATGCTTAATGTTCAAAAAGCTCTGATTGGTTAGCTTGCAGGTTCTGTTGTAATTGGTCAACAGCTTAGATATGTCCCACCACTTAGCCAATCATGTTAAATGTGATGGAGCCCTAGACAATATAAGTGCAAGATTCGCACGACAAAGTGTGGTCACTATGTCGCGGAAGCACATAAAACTTGCACTGTTTGCACAACAACTTTAACCGGCATTAGTAACTGCACACATAAATGCAAATATATTTAACAATCTGGACTCAAAAATTGATATATGTTCATTTAATTTATTTTCAGTTTTAACAGTTTCTTTGAATAATTACTACCTGTATATAATTGTAATATAATCTTTAATTTTACTATCCGTACTGTCCTGTTTTTCATTCTCACTCTGTTGCTGCTTAAACTCCTGAATTTCCCCACGGGGGATAATAAAATTACATCTTATTTTAAATAAGCAAAGGATTTCAAAACGAGGTATTTCATGCAGTTGATTTATACATGGAAAATTAAATGATCATGGATTATTGTCAATAAAGATTGATTGTGTTATGATTTACCTCAATCAAAGTTAATAATTATGTGTTTGGCTATGTTTCAACTTACCAAATATTTCTTGATGAAGCTCTCTGAACTTTCATTCATGTAGACGCAGAGCGCTTTAAGGACACAGTCCCGTCGTGTTTCAACTGTGGGATCCTGAGGGACAAACACATTTTCAAAATCTTCACACAAGAATACTGATTATGCTTGTTTGCTGATTTTTGGCAAGTCAAAGAAAGGGGTTCAGAGAGGTTAAAAGATATTTATATGAGAGGGACAAAAAGAGAGAGAGATAAAGAGAATATGGTGTTGCAGTTCCCAAACTACACCATTTAATACAACTACATACCTTGTCCATGGCTGCCATGACTAGGCCCAAATTGCATCCTGCTGTTCCCCCCTTCTTTTTGAAAACCTTCATCGACTGAGACGAATGGCGATCCAGTTGAGACATGAAGGTACACTGTAAAAATATCCACTGTGAATTCACAATAATTACCTGGCAACTTGTTGCATGACTTTCACAGTAAGGTTCACAGCAATTTACTGTGAATGTCTTCACAGCAATGTATTGTAATTTCACATCCATGATATTACAATACATTGTTGTAAAGGTACAACTGTATACTGTAACTTCACAGCTTCAATTACTGTGATATTACAGTATGTTACTGGGGAATTACATCATTTTGTTGTACATGCATTACAACAAGGGCCTGTACTTTTACATTTCTATTGTGAAAGTAATGCAGGAGTAGCCAGTAATTTACTGTGAATTTACAATGTGTACTGTGAAAGTAATGCAGGAGTAGCCAGTAATTTACTGTGAATTTACAATGATACATGTGCATAACTGTAATCCCCAACTCCAGTACTTCCTGGAGGAAGCTCATACAATGGTTTCCTGTCCAAGTTTAACAGGAAACCAAAGTGTGAGCTTCCTCCTGGAAGTACTGAAGCTGCACTACAAAAATGCACGTAATCTTATTGTACAAGTAAAAACAACACAAACGCACAAATGAGGTAAAATCAATGGAAGCCCACTGGCATATTTATTGACAAAATAAACAACAGAGTAAACAAACAGAGTAAACAAACAGGAACATGAACTAGTTCACCTGAACTATCCATAAAAAACAGATGAACCCTTAACGGATCCTTTAAACAAATAATCCCTCGCAGGTGAACTGACCGTAATGCTTCCCACTGGACTTGTCCCCGCACACCATGCAGTCTATGCAGACCATTCTAAGTCTATCAGCTTCCGGTGAAGGGTGCTCACATGAGGGTTAATGGAGCTTCGCTTCTTTGCCTTTGAGCCTTTCTCCGGGTTGATGCCCAAGAAGCACCTGTTAATAAGCAAAGATAAGTTTCAGTTTTAATTAGACTCATGTATTGCAGGCAGCATTTATCAAGGTGTTCACCTGTGTCTTTTCCCACACCGACTGTTACTAATCCAAACCTGTTGGATCATCCTCTCACAATAACATTATTTGTAGCCTAGCAGAGTGCCTCAGGTACCTCTAACATAAGGTTTACTTACTTATCCGAATTTTGAAGCCATACTATAAATGTGAATTAAACCATTATGTCAAATTTTTTAACAAGATAGCCCAGCAACATCAAGTGATGGTGTGGTCCCAATTCGCATAGTTGGTTACAGGCTGCATACTCAAAGCATTTAATCTACTTTATGGCCTCTGTAGAAAGGCATGGACTTAATAGCCAGATAGTGAAACACATCTTTGCATGATAAGTCTTACTGATGACATTGATCATGTGTTTGAGTGTTACAATACCTTTGGATGAACTCCAGTGTGCATGATCCAACGGGATATTCGATGTTGAAGACATAGTAGCTGCTGAATAAAGCAGCTACCCCATGCAAAAAAAATGGGTGTGGGCCCATTACCACTTGTCCCTCGATGGATAGCATCCACCCAGAAGGCTTCATTGTGTCACCTGAAATGAACAGATGCCCCGTCATGCGTTATTGTGGATAGGTACATTCCTAGAATCAATCAAAACAAAAATAATACTTGAGCTAGAGATGTCCATACCAGATCCGAGTAACATTCATGATTGGCCAAGGACCAAAAAGCAGGAAAATATACAGTACAGAGCATGCAAGGACATTACACAGAACCCTCCACTTCAGGTGGACAGCACTTTTCTACTCCACCATCAGTGAGGTAGGCTACTTAACAGTCACTGTAAAAGTATCAAAGGTCCCTGTGCAGATAGGAGAATCTGGCTGAACGACAAAGCAACTCCCTAGCCCTCCTCCCTCTGCCTTTATGGCTAGACGGTTTAACCTCATTCCTCTATGGGTAGATGGTTACGAGCCCAGCTGGAACGAGAACATGTCAACTCGTCAGACCCCTGAATCATTGAAACAGGCTAGAGATTTTAACTAACGCGAATCGCTGAAACATGTGGTGTCAGAGTATCGTAAGTGTCGTTTCACAGACTGGACTTGAATGGAGTGCAGGAGAGATGGAAGGCCTTCAGTCAGATTCTCCCCTCGATGCAAAGGAACACTTAAGCTCTTTAGAGTAACCATTCAGTATCCTATCCTCATCGATGGTGGAGCAGAACAGGGATGTCCTAAGAGAAATTATATAACAAGAATAAAAGCAGCAGTGAAGTCTAGCCATTCAGGTCAGAAAAGCAGGAAATCCTGTATAAATAGGAAAAATCCCATCCCTGAACATTACATTACCTTGAATGATCAAGCAGGGGGTGCTTGGGAGTGCTGCAGTATTCACTACATCAGCAGCAGTGGCACAGGTCTGTAACAAAGTAACACACAATAGCATAGATTTAACATTATGCAAGGATGAAGATTGTTCATTGGTCAGAGGTAAATCAGAACATAATAAATGGTCTAATAATAATGACTTGCATTTATATAGCGCTTTTCAAGACACCCAAAGCGCTTACAAATGGACGTCCGTAAACCAATGTGCAGCCCCCGCCTGGGTGATGCTAAGGCAACAGCTAATCCGCGCACTACAGCTCAACCCAGATCAGCTCGGCCCATTTGGAGCAATTTGGGGGTTAAGTGTCTTGCTCAAGGATACTTCCGACATGCGGACAGTCAGAGCCAGGATTCGAACCACCAACCCTACGGTCGATGAAAGACCAGCTGTACCAACTGAGCTTCAGTCGCCCCTAATGTAATCACTCGTTTAGCATTTTAAATACATTTTAAAAAACGTATATCAACTTTGAGCATCAGTTTCTCCGTAGGCTCCTTAAAGTAGACCATAAGGAGCTGGAGGATGCAGGCAGCCTTCTCCGAACCCTCTGGATCATAGCTGGCCAGAACTTCCCTGATCTTCGGGTTGTCCAGTTTCTGGCAGAAATGCAGGATGGTCTGTCCTCTCTGACCCAGGGCCTCTTGGAGCTTCTGAAGTATGTTGACGTCCGTCAGGAGGCCAAAGTGGGAGAAAAGCCCTCTCGGAAAAAAAGAGAAAAGGCCATTCCTCTTTGACCTCCAACATCGCTGGAGCAGGCATTCTGTTGAGGTACCTCCGCAGGATGACGTAGGTCCTCACCATCAGAGGTTCTGCTCTCTCTGCCCCACCCATCCCTTCCTCTGTGTACAGACATACAAATACATGTTTGTTGCATCTGCTCTATAGAAGATCTATTGTGAGGCAAGATGTCAGTCAGGGTTAGGTAAACAGCTAAAACCTTGTGCTTTTTTTTCCCTGAGCCCAGTGGGTTCACAACCTCAAAGGCATCTTGGTACAGTATCAAACCAAGTGAGGAAGGGTCAGCTTTCAACATTGGATTACTTTAAAATCCTTCTCCATCCTTGACATCCTGATAGACAGCATCAGTAGATGGCTGCAAACGTGTCATGATATACTGTTCTTGTAGAGACTCATTTTTGAACAGTGTCACCAATGTCTCATATATAGGTACATACTGAGCAAAGCATTCTTTGTCATTTTCATCATTGCCCAAGAGCAAAGGCACGGGATGAACATAGTTGAAACACTCTTTAAAAGCAGCCTTCCTCTTTGCATCTGTACTGAGTTTTCCCCTGTTATAGAGTGTGAGTAGATCCTCTCTGTTCAGTTCATCGATGATGCTGCTTATAGTGGCCTGAGGGATTCCAAGTTTCTTCAATTTCTCACTCAGAATGTTAAGTGAATGAGACAGACCAAGTTCATGAGCACTTTGAAAGCCATCAATAATGGTTTGTATGGTGCTTGCCGGTAAGAGTAGCTTAGATTGCAATTTCAAATACAAAAGTGTAAGGTTATGTAAAAAAAGGGTTTCGTCCACAACTAATGGCACTTCTGGTTCATCATCATGTTCATCATCATGTTCACCAGCAGCTTCTGAAGATGACTGAATGGGTTCTGGCAATGACTCTGTAGTAATAGACTTGTCTAGTACCAAGTCATCTAAAACTGAATCCTCTGCACGCCTATGTTTCCTGTTAATATGTGAAGCAAAAGCCATCACGTTTGTGAACCTGCAATCACAACCTCTAAATGGGCATCTAGTTTCCATTCCTCCCCTTAGGTGTGTCTTCAAATGCTTAATAAGAGAGGCTAAAGTGTCACACTTAAATGCACAAGCCTCAAGCACACATTTCAAGGATGTGTCAGGTGGTAGAGCTGATATGTCAGGCGGTATAGGCCGAGCAGCTTGCAGGTAGTACTTATGCAGCCTATATATGCGATTTCAGTGCTGTGTGTTTTCTGTACCTCCGTGAGCAGTCAGGCACCCCACACTGATAGTGAAAATTGGGGGCATTACTGTGCAGCTTTGTGTGCTGAACAAAGTTATGCACCTTCTCAGACACATGCTGACATCCAATATATTTACAGTGGAACATTGTTGTGCATGGTAACTAGTTACCTACCCAAACATAATTCAATCTGCCTGACAATGAACAGGACGGTTAGCCTGGCTGCCTGACACTGAAGAGGATGGTTAGCCTGGCTGCCTGACACTGAAGAGGATGGTTGGCCTCTCTGATGACCTAGAAAAAAGGAGACCAGAGAAAGGAGAAATTACAAAGGCAACCAACAAAAGGAATTTTTCAGTTTGTATGCAGATTATGAACATGAGCATATTGTAAAGGTGTAGCCATTCAGTCAGGTAGTTGAGCATCCCATTTAGACGAGACCGCAGTCACACAATCATATCGAAATGTTAACTACCTTAGCTGCAACAACACTCGAACAGTCACTAGCAATTTCCTCGAGGCGCACGCACACCAGGATCACGAGGATGTCAAATCTGGAATAGAGGCAGTAAAAAACCACCACAGGGAAGCAAGAGAGGTAAGCTCACATAAATGTACTGTCAAACAGTATTGGATGAAGTGATTAATCTCAGGTGTGCTGCACAGTTAACAAATGTCTGAGCTTCAGTACTTCATGGAGGGAAGCACTGGAGCTGGGTACTGCAGTTATGCACAGTCTTTAAACTACGGTCTGTATTGCATACTAGGCCTACCTCCAACTAGGAAGCAATCCGTGGATTGGATTTAGGATTTAGGCAATACACCTCGTCGCGTTGGTCAACACCAGGCAGGCAATCAGTAGGCCTAGAGGAAGATACAAGATACAATATCTGTTTATTCGCCATGTAGTTTTACAACATACTAGAAATGTGTTGCTGGTAGGTACTGACATAAAGACAACATTGGACAGGGTGCAGGGACAAGACAGGAAAAGTGCAAAACAGGACAGTTTACAAAATGCAGGTAAAAGTAGAAGCTAATTTAGGCTAGAATAGTATAGAAATAAAATAAGATAAAAAATGTTTGTGTTTTCAGAGAAATAACATTACGCATTGCAATAACCTATAAACATTTCAAACCTATAAACATTGCGAACCTGTAAACATTGTGAAGAGGGAGAGAGAGTTTGGTAATCCTTTATCATCCAGAGTAGTGTTGATGAAAGTATTGAGTGATTGAAACTTTGCTTGCTAGGCGAGGCTTAAACTCTAAGTAAAGAGTTCAACTTTTTATGTCTGAGCATGTTTTGAGAGCAGCATGCTCAGTCATAAAATGTTGAACTCTGTGTCTCAGAGCAACATTAAGAGATCTATGGATACATCTCTCAACACCCATATGAAACAGAACTGTAAACAGATTTTATTTTTATTTATGGATATCTTACAAATCACTCCCCTTTCAAACTGTATTCTTGTTATTTTTAACAACTGTTGTGTTAATGTCATATAGTATTTTATACCTGTTTTTCATTTAGTCTTTGGGGCCGCTGTGACCTTCAACCAGGTCGCAAACTAAGGTTAAAGGTCATGTTTTCATGGCTCTCAATACTCTAGACGGCACAAAGGAAGGTCCGACAGCTTTGAGCTTGGTGTCGTTGGAATCGTCTCGAAGAGTACATGCAGATTCATCCCTCTGCTGCTCCGAATGTCAAACGTTACGGCTTAAAACGGGAAAAAGCCTTCCGTTAAGCCGCTTTCACTCTCGCTCTTGTGGTGATAGAGCACGCCAATTTCCCCGCATGCTAAGAAGTCAAGAGTATTCTAGTTAGCTTCGGCTTGATGTGGAGATGTGATTTGATGTGTCGTTTGTCCCCCAACTCCTCTCGGATGCCCTCTCCAAAGTTGAGATATTTACTAAAATGCTCAGGGGAGTTTCCTGAATTTTCATGCCGAAAGCCAAGCACTAGGCCCTGGGTAAATTAAGACGCTGATTTGGGGCACTTTTTCCACTTTCCCTGGTGTTAGAAACTCAAGTCAGGCATCCCTGGAATCGTTGCAAAAATACATTTCTAACTAAACGTAATTGAGAATGCAGTTTAGTTCTTTGGGAACGTAATTTTTAGGAGACAGGGTTGCCAGGACACACGCCGGTTAGAATAGTCTATTCTGCACATGTGCACTACAATATTTAGCAACAGGGAAAATGCAACTTTGCAATGCCGACGATTTAGGAATATGGCAACCATCAGTCAGCCGTGCCATAAACCAAACCATCAACGCACTCTCTAGACCACATATCATCCAACAGTTTATCCGGTTTCCTTTGGACAATCAACAACTACACAGGATCAAAGCCTACTTCATGGCAATTGCAGGTATGCCCGGTGTGGTCGGTGCTATTGACGGGACGCACATACAAATAATTGCGCCATCAAAAGATAAGGACGTATTCGTCAATAGAAAGAAAGTACATTCCATCAACACGCAGATTGTTTTCATTCATCATGATAGGGGGACTTGAACAGCGGTGTGGGCTGTTATTGAAAGTGTTTAAGTGCTGGAAATATGCTCATTGGATAATAGTTTGCAGGGTGCTTTTAATTGCCTCCTTGATTTAATGCAATTTACGTATTTTTATTGTTTGCTCTCTCTCTTTAACGTGCATATACAACGTCATTACCGTGGTCTGCACAAACTTGTCATCATGCGTGTATTCTGCTAACTGCACTGTCCATAACTATTTGATAGGAATACATTTCTAGCCGAGGCTATTTCCTTGTTTTAGTGGGCTCGTTTGTGGGATGTTGCGGATGAGTTTCACCAAGACCGCCTGCTCTGAACAACCAATCACTGTACTGACCGCTTCTAAACTCATGCACGAGAATCAACGTAATCCATAGCAACGGCGCGTCACTCTTAGTTCACTCTTAGTGATTTATCCTTAGTATGAGTAGGTCTCAGCGGCTTTGTGAATAACTTTTAAGAAAAAAGTCCTACGTAAAATGTTTTAACGCGAGTTAGGAGCACTCCTAGCGGTAAGATAAAATGCTTTGTGAATACGGCCCCAGGTGTATATCAGTATGTAGTGTCTCTACTTTAAAGAGTCCTCTCCTGCTGATGTTCAGGGGCCGTATTCACAAAGCATTTTATCTTACCGCTAGGAGTGCTCCTAACTCGCGCTAAAACATTTTACGTAGGACTTTTTTCTTAAAAGTTAATCACAAAGCCGCTGAGACCTACTCATACTAAGAGTTAAATCACTAAGAGTGAACTAAGAGTGACGCGCCGTTGCTATGGATTACGTTGATTCTCGTGCATGAGTTTAGAAGCGGTCAGTACGGTGATTAGTTGTTCAGAGCACGCGGTCTCGGTGAAACTCATCCGCAACATCCCACAAACGAGCCCACTAAATCACAGAAAAACAAGGAAATAGCCTAGGCTAGAAATGTATTCCTATCAAATAGTTATGGACAGTGCAGTCAGCAGAATACACGCATGGTGACAAGTTTGTGCAGACCACGATAATGACGTTGTATATGCACGTTAAAGAGAGAGAGCAAACAATACAAATACGTAAATTGCATTAAATCAAGGAGGCAATTAAAAGCACCCTGCAAACTATTATCCAATGAGCATATTTCCAGCACTTAAACACTTTCAATAACAGCCCATACCGCCGTTCAAGTCCCCCTATCATGATGAATGAAAACAATCTGCGTGTTGATGGAATGTACTTTCTTTCTATTGACGAACACGTCCTCATCTTTTGATGGCGCAATTATTTGTATGTGCGTCCCGTCAATAGCACCGACCACACCGGGCATGCCTGCAATTGCCATGAAGTTGGCTTTGATCCTGTGTAGTTGCTGATTGTCCAAAGGAAACCGGATAAACTGTTGGATGATATGTGGTCTAGAGAGCGCGTTGATGGTTTGGTTTATGGCACGGCTGACTGATGGTTGCGATATTCCTAAATCGTCGGCATTGCAAAGTTGCATTTTCCCTGTTGCTAAATATCGTAGTGTTGCCAAACATTTTATTTCCGGACTAATCGGGTTATTCCTGTTAGTCGGGGATATTTATTGCATCCCGCACTAATTCCACAACAAGTTTGATACCCTCACGATTTAGCCTATATCTCTTGATCAATTCACAGTCTTCCATTGTCTCCAAAACATTTCGTCTCGCAGCCATTTTCAGATTCTTTGTGAATAGGTCTTACTGAGTTAGGAGTCCTCTCGAGGACTTTTAAGCTCTCCTAAACTTAGGTGCTACTTTTAGGCCTAAAATAGTTTATGAATTGCTCTTAGTGAATAAAATTAGGAGTCCTAAATGTAAGACTGACACACCCATTATGTTTAGGAGTTTCTCCTAAATTCGCCAGTTAGGAGCTACTTTTAGCCCTAAGATCCTTTGTGAATACGGCCCCAGGTGTATATCAGTATGTAGTGTCTCTACTTTAAAGAGTCCTCTCCTGCTGATGTTCAGGTGTATATCAGTATGTAGTTTCTCTACTTTAAAGAGTCCTCTCCTGCTGATGTTCATGTGTATATCAGTATATAGTGTCTCTACTGTGACATGTCTCCATGCTTTAATGTACACTTACATACACCAAACTTTCCAGTTATATTCCTATCAATATTCTGAAGGCTTTTACATAAGGGTTTTTTCATACATCATTCATAGCCTGAATTATATAAGATTTTATACCTAAAAACAAAACAAAATAATTTTGAACCTGGCTTTATCCAATATTCAGAAAAGTGTTCTTGAAATGTGTTAACATATGCACATATTTCATCATTTGTATATTCAAACAAACTATTTCAGAAAAATTGTATTACAAAAAACAATTGCCTTATTGCAAGTAATTAACTAGAGAAATGTCTTGCTGATATCTTTAAGTTAAGAAAAATACCCTATTCACCTGTAGTGTCTCGCCTTAACTGACAAATCCTACTCAATTAATCTTTGACTTATTTGGAGACGTGAAGGATACTTACTGTACTTTTGAGCCGCTGGCTTTCATCGATACATCTGGCCACTCCCCAACAACTTGGAAATCTGAAATTCAAAGTTGGAGAATTAGTCACACAATGAACTTCATGCACAAAATAATTAATCCTGTATGAATTAGTAATTAATCAAAATGTTTATATTGCACTGTTTTAACATGTATGACTTATCTCATGATCCCCTAGTCGTGTGTATAGTAATTGTAGTGTTTACCTGTAGTTAATATCCTCTGTTCCTGTATTAAGTGATGATCTCCTGCACACACAGACACAAACACATACAAAGCGGCGTTATTTAGGTAAAACCTATGGGTAAAACACAGTCCACGGACAATATTTGAATGAAACCTTAAAAATACCACACTTTGAAAAAGAGCTGAAGCTGCAGTTAGCTTGATATGGTCGCTTAGCAATGCTAAGCCACGTCTGCCTCATTACAAGCATCCGCAAAAGAGCTGCACGACACGCGCTAAAAAGCCCTCGCGCGTCTGTCTCATTGCGCTCAAGGCTCAAACAGACCAAAGAGCGGCACCGCACAAGCTAAAAAAAAAAACGGGCGCGCCTCATTGCGCTCAAACATCTGCAAAATAGCGGCGGACGCGCTAAAAAAAACCTTGCATTTGTACGGCCCCTTATCCCTGCATTAAACGTTACCTACATCAGTTAAATCGAATATTGTCATACAACACTGCATAAAACCTGATAGATCCAGCAGCTTTATTAATTTGCTCCAGTTGTTATGTAACAGGGACAGTTATGTCTCATTTGTATATAATATATTATGTAAATATGTCTATATAATTACACAAAATCTGTGTTTATTCTTGTTTCATCTTGTGTTAATACCTGACGCAGTAGGACTCACATCAGTATGTGGAACTATAATTTTAGCGTGTACCCCTACGTTCCTTATGCATGTGACACTGTTCCCCTTTTTTTCGCGGGGTTCATGCATCGTTCTCCCCTTTTGATACTGATCTCTGTGGGAGAGGTAGGCGGCTCTTCAGCCAGAAGCAATTTCCGTGTTTTAGTGTCGACTTTATGCAATGGGCACGTTAAAGAGAGTACTGACTGGAGAAATGTTTTCTTTCTGTCGCTGTTTCGTCAGGAGTGAAAATAAATGTACATCCTGAATGAAGCTACACGTCTGGGTCGTCGTCTTTCTACACAACACAACGCAGAGTCAGACACAGCCGGTTACACTTGGTGCCGTGACGACCCGTTGTATCCGCGACCAGCGCCGTCTGGTCCCCGGGGTAAAGCTGCTGCCCACCGGCGGGAAGAAGGAAAGACTGGAGTGTGTGTTTTTTTTTTTTTCCTCTTTTTTTTTTTTTTTTTTCCCCCTCTCTTGCTGCGACGGCAGGTGCGTTAAAGGGACAGTGTACATATTCAAATTGAGAGATGCACTGAGTCTGAGAGGACACTTACCACTGAGTATATCTGTCTATCTGTGTTTTATCATTTTATTTTATTTTAGTGTTTTATCTCTTGTGGGTGGCTTTAAACTGTGTTTTGATTGCTTTGTGGGATTTTTTTGTTGTTGTCATTAACAATATGGATGTTAGTGGGCATGATGTCACATTTGGGTTGGGGAGGGGCCAGCGACTTAAAGGTAGTGAAAGATTTGGGTTCGCTAGTGATTTCAACCCGACATTAACACCTGCTGCAAGCTCCACACCTATTATGCAGCCAGACCGTAAACTTACACAAGTAGTATCTGTTGAAGCTTTTGGGGAAATGATAACAAGTTTGGCTAAACAGATAGGTGAGAACATATCAAGCACCATGCACCAGCCCAGTGCTGCCCAGCCTCAGTCTCCCACCAATCCACACCCGTCCCACCAGGCTGATTTGTCTCAATTGAAGGTTGTGGTGCAGTCAGACACCAAGGCTCCGCCTTACTTCAGGGGTGATCGTGCTGATGTATTTTCTATTCATGAATGGGAGGACATGATGAGATGTTACCTGAATAGAGTGAAATGTGACACTCACGTAGAAAGGTTTGATCTGATTATGTCAAGACTAACAGGTAAAGCCAGGGATGTGGTGAAAGTGTCAATCCGCAGCCGACCTGACTTGAGTGCGACCGACCTGCCCACAGCTGTGTTTGACATATTAAAGGGTAACTTTAGTGAGCTGTCATACTCTAACTTGCCCATGAAAGATTTTTACGGCACTGTTCCACGTGCTGGTGAAAGTGCTATGGACTATTGGATACGCCTTAACAAGTCAATAGATGCTGCGGACGAGTGCCTCCGGAGGCGAGGTAAATGTGTAGATGACCCCAGTGCAGAAGTGGTCTTGATGTTCATTAATCACTGTCCTGACCCCAGTCTCGCCATATCATTCCAACTGAAGGCACCTGAGCGGTGGACCACGGCTGAGGTTCAGGAGCGTCTGGACGCCCATATGAGAAATGTGAGAAAAACAGCAGCGCAGTCTCATAATGTGGTGGGTCTGTCAGTTTATAGTCAAAGCCCTGTGACTGATTCTTTTCGCCCTGTCAATCTGGGGATGTCTCAGGCCTCATTAGCGCACCAACCAGACCCCCCTCCCAACTCTCTACCGGCCACTGCCCTTGCTTACAGTCAGCCTCAGCCAGACCATGCTAGGGTGAGTCCCCAAGTGTCCCCCTTATCCCTGCCTCTCTCTGCTGTCTCTGACCCAGCCCCTACCACCGTCAACCCACCTACTACCGACGCTGGTGTTCAACAGGTAGTTGCAATGTTTGACAGAGTTCTGGCTATGTGCAACGCTTCCCTTACAACCAGTCAAAGGCCAGACTACCATCAGCCAGGTAACCACCAACAAGCCCACCGTCAGAATGGTCAGCCAGGCAACCACCAACAAGTCCACCGTCAGAATGGTCGACCCCGTTACCAGCAGGCATCTGAGTCCTTTCCATGCAAGGTTTGTGGCTCCAGGGACCATTCAACCCATGCACACTGCAGGCTTTACAGATTATGCCTTAACTGCTTCAGTCCTGGTCACATAAGAAATCAGTGCCCACAGGCCTCTCCTTCCTCAGCCATGCCACCTTCTCCCTCCAATGCTGGTTTAAACTAGCCCGCCCGTGCAGTGAGAGGGATAGCATGGGCGGCACTAGTGACACCCTCAGTGAGGAAAATGACTTAAGATCAACATATGTGAACTGCTGTAGTAATCTTCCTGATGACAAAACTGTGATTGCTGTGGGTTCACATAGAGTTGAAGGAGCCAATGACTTGTTTTATACCCCAGTGTTAGTAGGGGGTCAGTCAACTTTAAGGGGGATGCTTGATTCAGGGAGCATGTCATGCACACTCAGCGAAGAGGCAGAGTCCAATCTTAGAGCTGCTGGTGTCCTCCCTTGTCCTCAGCCTGTGCCAGAGAAGGTGGTCCTAGTTGGCTGTGGTGGCCTTATGACACAACCCAGATGTATCTATGACCTGGAGATTGAGGTTTACGGTTCTAAATTCATTGTGCCAACTTTCCTTGTCCCAGGGCAGAGAGACGAACTCATTATTGGTAGCAACGTCATCAGGCCCATATTACAGAGGATGAAGTCTGATGAGAAGTACTGGGAGCTCATCCAGTCCAACACCTCAGACCCCGACTGTGAGCAGTTTCTTCAGTTGCTCAGCTGCATCACTCGTTGGTCTGGTCCTGAACTGCCTGACAAGGTTGGCACGGTCAAGCTACGGCAAGCTATCACTCTAGCACCACAGAAGGAGTATCTGGTGTGGGGAAAGCTACCTGGCAGTGTTCCTGTGTCCCCTGGGAGCACTGTCATTGTGGAGCCCACCTCCTCCCGTTCAGCCCCCAAAGACATTATTGTGGGACGGGTTGTGGCACCCATGTGGGGAGATCGTTGGGTCCCTATGAAGGTCCTTAACCCAACCAAGAGTCCCGTGACACTACGCCGCAATGCTAAAGTGGCCGATGTGTTTACTTGTGTCGCGATGGAAGACCTTCCCCTCTCTCAGGGTGTGAATAGGCCACAGACCAGTCAGGCAGCTGACCCTCCTCCCAACTCAGATGCCAGCTCTACCCACACTCAGCAGCTTAAAGACTGTGGATTGGCAGACATCGACCTCGAAGGCTGTGCGGTGTCAGATGAATGGAAAAAGAGACTCTCTGAACTGTTGCTCACTTACCAGGATGTCTTCTCCAAAGACAAGCTGGACTGTGGGGAAGCGAAAGAGTTCGTCCACCGGATTCATCTCACTGATGATCACCCCTTCAGGCTACCCTATCGCCGTGTCCCTCCAGCACACTATCACAAACTGAGAGAGGTGCTGTCTGAGATGGAGTTGAAAGGCATCATCAGTAAATCAGTCAGTGAGTATGCATCGCCGCTGGTCCTTGTCTGGAAGAAGTCAGGAGAGTTAAGGATCTGCACTGACTTTCGCTGGCTTAATGCCAAGACCGTCAAGGACGCCCACCCGCTGCCTCACCAGGCCGACTGTCTTGCTGCCCTTGGTGGAAACGCCTTTTTCAGCACCATGGATCTCACATCGGGGTTCTACAACATCCCCCTCCATGAGTCTGACAGGAAGTACTCGGCATTCACAACACCCTTAGGCCTGTATGAGTACAACAGACTTCCCCAAGGTCTTTGCAACAGTCCCGCGTCCTTTATGCGGATGATGATGAGTGTGTTTGGTGATTTGAACTTCTCCAGCCTCCTCTGTTATTTGGACGACCTGCTTGTCTTTGCTCCATCCGAGGAGGAAGCCCTGAAACGGCTGGAGACTGTCTTCTCGCGGCTCAGAGCCAACAACCTGAAGCTGTCTCAGAAGAAGTGCTACTTCCTTCGCAGGACTGTGGGGTTTCTGGGTCACGTGATAGACAGCAGTGGCGTCTCAGTCGACCAAGAGAAGGTGAGGGTCATCTCAGCTTTCGGGAAGGAGGATCTCATGAACGACGACGGTTGCACCCCATCTCAGCGGAAGGTCAGGTCTTTCCTCGGGATGGTGCTGTATTATCAACACTTCATTCCTGGCTGTTCTTCCATCGCAAAGCCACTCTACGCCTTAACTGCAGGGCAGAAGAGGAAAGCCAAGGGCTCTTTCGGTCGGAGAAGAGCTGGCACCTTTCGAGAACTGACTCCTCAGGATTGGACCCCTGCCTGTGAGAAGGCATTTGATGATCTGAGACACGCACTCCTCAACAGCGTGGTGCTGGCACATCCAGACTTTGATAGGCCTTTCATCCTCTCCACCGATGCTTCCCTTGATGGTCTGGGTGCTGTACTGTCCCAAATTTCTGCTGGTGAGGAGAAGGCAAGACCCATCGCCTTTGCAAGCAAAACTCTCAGTCGCAGCCAGCTCAATTATCCTGCACACAGACTGGAGTTCTTGGCTCTAAAGTGGGCGGTTTGTGAGAAGTTTAGCCACTGGCTCAAGGGTCACAGATTCACCGTCTGGTCAGATAACAATCCTCTCACATATATCATGACCAAGCCGAAACTTGACGCCTGTGAGCAGCGGTGGGTTGCTAAGTTGGCTCCGTATTCCTTCGAAATCAAACATATTCCCGGCAGGTTGAACGTGGTGGCGGATGCCCTCAGCAGAGACCCTTTCGTGAAACCTTTGAGGGAACGGTTGCTGCGTGAACCCTACTTGGAGCTACTGGACCAGGTCTGTGACGTCAGTGATGGGTCTGTGCAAGATGCCTTCCGCCTCACCTGCCAACCACAGTCACTGGAGGGTCCATCTCACTCTGACGCCATTGAAGGTTCAATGTCTGAGGATGAGGTCTCTTCTCTTCTTTCCTCCTTGGACGAGTGGGACTCTGCTCCTAGGGAGCGTGCAGCCTCCCTGGTTGATCACCTCACCACCTTTGAACCACCTGGCCAGGACACGTTGCATTCCCTATCTCTTTCTGAGCTGCAGTCACACCAGCAACAGGACCCAGTAATTTCCAGGGTCGCTCTCTATGTCGACAGGAAGCGCAGGCCTTCCAGACGGGAACGCTACAATGAGAGTCAGCCGACTCTGAGAGTCTTGAAGCAGTGGGATAAACTGACTCTTCTGAATGGCGTCCTCTACAGGGTCACGAAAGATCCCTTGACTAGACAGAAGAGGTCCCAGTTCGTGGTGCCGGAGTCGCTAAAGGCAGATGCATTATCTGGTGTTCACGACCATGCTGGCCATCAAGGTCAGCCCCGCACACTGTCTCTGGCCCGCCAGCGTTTCTTCTGGTACGACATGGAGAAGGATGTCCGCAATCATGTGAAGCACTGCCACAGATGTGTTCTCAGCAAGACTCCTGAACCTTCCGCAAGAGCCCCACTGGAGAGCATTAAGACCTCTGCCCCTCTGGAGCTTGTGTGCATCGACTTCTGGTCAGCTGAAGACCGTCACAACAAGTCTGTGGATGTTCTTGTGATCACCGATCACTATACAAAGTTGGCACATGCTTTCCCCTGCCAGGATCAGACAGCTAAGAGAGTAGCCAAGAAGCTGTGGGACAACTTTTTCTGTGTTTATGGCTTCCCTCAGCGCCTTCATTCTGACCAGGGAGCAAACTTTGAAAGTGAGCTGATTGCTGAGCTCTTGCAGTTGTCAGGGGTTGACAAGTCCCACACCACACCTTACCACCCTATGGGGAACGGCGGCACAGAGAGGTTCAACCGCACCCTGGGCAACATGTTGAGGTCTCTACCACTTCGCTCCAAACAGAAGTGGCCGCAGATAATACAGACAATGACTTTCGTGTACAATTGCACTGTCCATGAGACCACTGGGTTCGCGCCCTTCTATTTGATGTTCGGGAGAATCCCAAGGCTGCCAGTGGACCTTCTGTTCAGGAATGTACTTCATGATGTGACTGTGTGTGACTACAATGCCTACGTGAAATCCCTCTTGGAAGACCTGCACTGTGCCATGGCACTGGCCCAGAAAAACTGCACAGCGGAGCAGAGACATCAGAGTGACCAGTATAACAAACGGGTCAGGGGCCAACCTCTGTCTGTCGGTGACCAGGTGCTGCTGGCGAACAAAGGCGCCAAGGGAAAATGCAAGCTTTCTGACAAGTGGATGCCTGTTGTGCACACTGTGGTGGCCTCAAAACCAGCCCTCCATATCTACCGGATCAGGGATCCAGAGGGACATGAGCGTGTTGTTCACCGAAACCTGCTGCTGCAAGTCAACTTCCTTCCGCTGGAGGAGGCCTCGGATGGTGAAGATGATGCTCCTGTGCCCGCACCTACCCCTAGCATGACCGATACCGCTCCGGCATCTGATTGGCATGGGACAGAGGTGTCCGAGTTAGACACAGCAGCTGCAACAGCTGGGCCATCCCTAGCTGGTTCCCTCTCGGATGTTGACGGGGAGGATGGCCGCACCGCCTCATGGGTCCTTGAGCAGTCCCCTTTTGATGACTCTGTTCATCCAGACCACCCACCACCTCCTTCTGTGTTGGTCACCCCCGTTTCTAGTGACCCTGCAACTGCTGTAGAGACCCCAATGGCTTTCCCAGCTCCTCTGCCACAACGGCCCCCTGCCAATAAGCGTCAAGCATCACATGTAGATGGCCAGGTTACCTCACGATTCGGCAGAGTCATTAGACCTGTGCGCCGCTTCATTGAGTCCATGGCACAACTTGAGTCCCTTCTTGAGGGTTGAGATAAGGCCGCGTGCTGTTATTAATGTGTGAAATGTGGCGTGTTAGCCATTATTTGTGCTCTGGTGATATACTGCTGTATTGAGCCTTTTTTTATTTTATTTTTCGCTCATCCACATCGTTTGGCCAGGGTGTGGGGTGTAAACTGCACCTCACCTTGTCTGTAGAGTACTGTGGGTTCTTGCTGGGCCCAAGCGAGTCCCTCATTCTCTTATCCTTTAGGTAGGAAGCTCTTATTGCTGTTTCATATGGTTTTGTTGCTTGTTGTAATGGCCAGTGTGTTTATATGTGGATTGTTTTGCGACCCAGAATTTTGCATAATTCTAGCGGGGTGAGTGTAACAGGGACAGTTATGTCTCATTTGTATATAATATATTATGTAAATATGTCTATATAATTACACAAAATCTGTGTTTATTCTTGTTTCATCTTGTGTTAATACCTGACGCAGTAGGACTCACATCAGTATGTGGAACTATAATTTTAGCGTGTACCCCTACGTTCCTTATGCATGTGACACTGTTCCCCTTTTTTTCGCGGGGTTCATGCATCGTTCTCCCCTTTTGATACTGATCTCTGTGGGAGAGGTAGGCGGCTCTTCAGCCAGAAGCAATTTCCGTGTTTTAGTGTCGACTTTATGCAATGGGCACGTTAAAGAGAGTACTGACTGGAGAAATGTTTTCTTTCTGTCGCTGTTTCGTCAGGAGTGAAAATAAATGTACATCCTGAATGAAGCTACACGTCTGGGTCGTCGTCTTTCTACACAACACAACGCAGAGTCAGACACAGCCGGTTACAGTTAACTTAAACTAAAACGGTAGCAAATAGGAGATACCTAATTTCGGTTGTGAAATTATTAAGATAAAGTCAAAAGAAAACTGTCAGCTCACCTATTAAAATGAGTTTGCTGTCATTACACGACTGAATGAAACACATGCATAAAAACCTGATAATACTCATAATCTATCAAGCTTACCGTACCTACCGTAGTGGTTGCAGCCTCTTTGCATCTGATTCTCCTTCTGTCTCTGTCAGTGTCATATGTCAAATCAACTGTAGAGCATCATATGACGCTAGTTTATCGCCGGAGCAGTTAGATTAACATTAACATGCTTATTGTAGTACTAAGTGCAATGCCTTGCGGCCTGATTCTTATTCTGTTTTCTGTGACTATCTGCCTCACCCTGTCAGACTTTCAGTTGCACGCGCTACTAAAGAGACGTGTTACCATGGAAACCAAACAATGGTGTAGCTGTATTAAAGTCCGAGTGGAAACAGTCCTGAGTAAATCTGATTTTGTCAGAAATCGGGAGAAATATGAAACGTCTTCTGAGATTCTGCAGAAACCTAGTTGTGTGGAGCTGTTGCCAACTTGGCGACTTTCTCGTTAAATTCGGCGGTTTTCCAAATCCTCCGGCTACTTATTTTTGTCAAAAGCGACTAACGACTAATCTAACGACTTGTAATGGTGTTATTAGGCACTTTTCTGGTGTTAGGAGACTCACATATTTTGTTCAGCAGTTAACAAGCCGCGGGTGCTTCCGTGAGCCCCTTTGCCCTCCCATAGTACTCACAGGCGCTCAGACTCACAGTTGCCACTCGCAACAGCTCAGCTGCAGTCAGAGCAGAGAGGAGGAGAAGAGAAAGCCGCACTCTCCGCGTCGAGACTGCAAATGAATTGCGCATGCGCCAACTGCCAAGCCGTCCTGGTTTTGAGCAGGATTTAAATGTAAATGTTTCTTCACTGTCACACTATAATACATAACTGCCTTTGCTTTGCTTTGACTCACACAGCCTCAGTCACTTAATCACCTCGTCCACTGTGTGTGTGTGTGTGTGTCTCTCTCTGTGACAAGCTAACCATCCACGCAGGTCATCATGTCACAGTCTAAACTGTATTCACAAAAGTACAGAGAGGAGTGGGAATCAAACCCTGAGTTTAAAGGATGGTTGAAGCCATTTATTGGAGATGACACACGGGCATACTGCCTTTATTGTAAGGGAGATTTCTACTAAAAACTATTTCTACTTTTTCTAATGGAGACATTTCTGATCTACTGTCGTCTGGATTTACCATTTACTCCTTGACAGTTTTTCTTTACTCCTCTCTCCCATGCTCTCCTACAGCCGCCAATATGCAAATTAGGCAATGACGTCATTAAGGGACTTCTGGTGACTTTTCGGACAGCCAATAGCTACTTTCCTTACTATGGAGTTGGCAATACTCCCATAAGGAGGGCTCTGAGCTCCTAGGAAAGCAGTGAAATCCATCATACATCTATGGGGGTCGCTAATACATTACCAACAACCATTATTTTAATCACAAATAATGCATGTGTCAATGTAATGTATTATTTATGTTAAAGAGGTAAATAGGCTAAAAGAAAAACATGTTTTCCAAAAGAACTACACATCGTATTCTCTCTTGAATGACAATATACCTGCACTTCACCAATAACCATAAATTATTGCGCAATCTATACCTTTGAGCGTACTGTACAAGCTGAGATGAAGTGTTATGTGGTGTGCATATTTGAACATTTTCATATTTAAGTTTGTAGCAAGTAGAGGGCTGCTGCTGCTGTGTGTGTGTGCTTGCAGCGGCTTGCAGCCTACCCTTATTTTCCCGCCTTTTTGTCAATATTTTGAAGAGAAACAGTTTTTGCCCGTAGGACAGGAGACCAACAGGCGCCTATCAATGATTGTCAACTGACAGCACAATGAGTCAAAGGACTAGCAGCAGCAGCATGATGATGATGGTCTGTTGTTTTAGGAACATGGATGTAAATAAATGGAATTCAATAACATTGAATAGCATATCATGCAGTTTGTCTGTGCCTTTTCCTTCGTGTTGTCCTGGCATATAGTCTCCGCCATGGTTTGCTTTGCTGCCAGGGGATGCTCCAAGCGCTCAGAGAAAGGAGTATGAATGTACGGTTTCCCCACTGACACAGAGAAGAGGAAAGAATGGCTGGCTCAAGTCAGCAGGAGCAATTTAACTATCACAAAAGACAACAACAGCGTATGTGAGGTAGGCCTAATCATATTTTTCACAAAACGAAGACCACACCATTGGGAAGCTTAATGTCTGTTTGATAAAAATAAGGAACAGGGAGAGGCTTGCAGAACTCTGGGAGTTGAGACTCAGTGGTGAGGGTCTCATTGCAGGTCTTCAGGCTCCATTGAATCCCCCTGGGGTTCTTGTGCTGAGAGAGGGAGACAGGAGAAAGGGTTAGATACATCTAGCAACCTATAGGATGGGACATTGCTGACCTATTTTAAACTTACCTTGTGTTTTCACTCTCACTTAAGGAGCCTGTGACACGAGTTTCCCCCATCATCCAAAACCATCAATTTGAGTAAATATTGTCCCCTTGAAAACCGTTACTGAACTGATTTTGGATATTTGTACTTTGATAACCATTAATCTGCCCTTCAATGTTGACAATTTTCTAGATCTTCTCGGGGATTATTCAAGTCCCGCCAAATTATGTGTGACGTCATTGCGGGCACAGCGCTCCAGCTGCACCGTTCAGGATCCCAGCATCTGCATGTAAACGCACGATGGGGCACACAGCAGCAAGCTCAGACAGCGATGACAGTTTAATTTTGAACGTGTCTGAGAGCTCATATGAGGCTGAAGGATCGGTTTATGTTGTATCTGTTAGAAGTTTAGGAATTAGGTGCGTCAATATGGGCGATCATACGGTCATGTAGCCAGTGGTGGACTGGGACTAAAAATCAGCCCGGGACTCTCGACCGGCCAACTTCGGTACCACTAGTAAATTGTCAACGGGGGGAGTGGGGGATGTGCTAGTGACTTATCCGACCGGCCCACTTCGGTACCGGCCCATCGGGATTCGTCCCGATGGCCAGTCCACCACTGCACCCAGCCCAGCCCACGTAAACTGTCAACGGGGGGAGCCTCGCTGCGGGGAAACGATGGACCTAGTGTCCCGATCGGAGTGGGAATAATAATAATAATAATAATAATAATCCGTGCATTTTATCCATTAATTTCCCCAACATTGTGGTAAAAAAAAACACACGTTTAATCCATGTTGGTGTACTACTACAACCAGTGGTGTAGTGGGATGTTTTTACTGGGTGGACGGGGTGGTGGGTGGACGGGAGACACTATGGACGCGCTCGTGAACTGTCAACGGGGGGGGGGGGGGGGGGGCTTGGGGACCTCTGTGTCGCCTGTCAGCGCAACTTACATGATGCCGTTTAGACAATATAATAATAAAGGGCGGTGCCGGCTGTCAGCGAACCGATCCGGCCTTTCTGCGTGACTATCACTCAAATGCGGGACATAGTCTCAATGTGTGGGACGCGGGACAAATAATAAAAATGCTGTGTGTGCAGTCCCGCACAGTGCGGGACACCTGGTCACCCTACACACACAGTTCTGCCCCTCACACACACACGCTTCAAATCAAGTTGCATAAATGCTTGAGCTTCGTTTTTATTATAATTACTGTGAAATCTGCCTATTATGTTTTCGTCATTATTATAACAAACACACACTTGCAACTGATAACACTGGCAATGATTTTAGATGTATTAGACTATTAAAAAAAGAAATCATGCTTCAAATAAGTGGGGGTACGGCGTACCCCCGCGTCCAACGCCCACTACACCACTGACTGCAACTACAAAAAGCTAAGGTTTGTTTTCTCATCAGGAGATGCAGACCGGCTCAAACAAAATATTTTTAAATCATCATCCTCACGATCATTTAATGTATCATATGTTTGCCGAATTGACATGAAAGCACTAATAAATGTAGTTTCATCCACTTGAGTTTACAACTACACAAATAATCGATTTGTTTTTATATCACATCCAACGGGAGGAAATTCAGCAGCTCTCACTACCGATTTTTAATCCTAATTTATTCATCATCTTCACCACGATCATTTATGTTGATGTTCGCCGAATTGAGCTGAAAGCACTGACAAATATGAATATACTGTAGTCAACTTCATTAAAACGTTATTAACGTGCCTAAACTCAGTAATTCACAATTTCGCATGACAACACACTTTGTCCGTGTTTGGCTCTCTCGCCGCACAGTGAAGCGTTCCCGCATTGACGTCTCTTCCGACTTCCCCCAAAACCTCAAAATGAGTCGAAGGAATTTTCCCGCGATGTTCGAAATTATTGATATTTATCGGAACGGTATCGCTTATTATTTTTTAAACTGACGGTTCGAGATTACTGTAGCCCACTATTTCATTGCACAACAGTTGTTGGGTTCGTGTCACAGGCTCTTTAAGTCCCTCTCCCTTTGCCATCAATCCAAAATCAGCTGAGCTGCAACTCTGCAGCTGCAACATAATACAGACAGGTAATAATTAACAGAATCACAAGGACATTATATGGCTCTGCTAAAAACACTCACTTATAAGTAACGTTTTTGTTTACTGTTTAGAAGTCTCAAATATGCACTCTAAATCCATATCAATCATCATAAAAATAGCTATCTTCCTTATTATTGTGTAACGTTAACTATAATATACTAGCTTGAACTCCAACATGGATATCCTCATTTCACCACCTCCACCCACTACAATCACACGCCCCAATGTTATATTTAACTCATATTTAACTCCCTCCACCCCGGATAAAAGCACGTTAAGAAGCCCTTTTTCTATAATTCCAAAATGTTGGACGAAATGACATTAAGAGAACGGAATTTACAATTAAAAGGCTGCATGGTTAACATGTGTAGCTAACTTTATCCAGTATCCTAGCCTAATCTGTTATCGTTCCCTACATCTATAATTTAGAGGGGGATAATCCTCCAACATGCTTATCTCACATGTTAATTTGATTTAGATGTGCTGATAATATCTGCAATATAAATCTTTAAACGTCTGACCTTTAAAAGTACATCACAAACGGTCTATTATGCTGCAACTCTACTGCGCTGATAGCCTTGCCGTTAACTTCCGGGAACTATTGAGAGGCTCCACGATCCGCCATTGCTGTAAAAAAATTGTCCATTGGAGAGAACAGAGATGTCGCAACTCTTCTACTATAGGGCTCTGCCCAAACCTAATCGGGGACGTCCATCCAAGTCAAATCTTTAGTCACAAGTATAGTTTTTAGCCCGCTCCTCCTACTAGGATGGGTTAAATGCAGAGAACAAATGTCACTGTGTGTGCTGTGTGCTCTGCATGTGTGACCATTAAAGAGGGTTTCATCCCTCCCAATTATATTCTATTCTATATCAGTCTATAGCCTGCCCCCCTAACTTTTGTGTCCCTAAAACTGTACTTGTAGAAACAAACCTACACTATGTCCACAAGCTTCTCAAGCAACGAAACAAGCAGTACATTCATTAAAAGTGAATCATTTTAAATATCATGTTAGGTTAAAAACGCAGCGACAGCCCTGCATTAAACTGCGGAGCGGCGTTCACACAGCTGCAGAGAGGGAGCGAGGCAGCGAACTGTCCCAGCACCTGAAGGTGGACCAGCACCTGGAGGTGGATCAGATTCCCCTTGGAGCATTTCCCCTTCCACTAGTTTTGTTTTTACCAAAGACGAAAGCTTGAAACTAAATATCAATAAAACGCTCCTGTTTGAATCGATAGCGTTTAATCGCTGTTTGGGGCGTTAGGTTACAAAATACTACACAGACAGCGCTAGCTGGGAGATCGATCACTTTTATTTGCCAAACTATGCAGTAGGCCTACTATTAAATCCGCGTAAATTACACATCACAGCAATGAGGCCAGATAAATTAAACCAGGATACATCCTTTGCTGTCAAACACAGCTGCCTGTGTGCGTTTGATAAATACTTTCTGATGTTATATTTATTATATGCTACTTATCAGCTACATGGCTCTAACGTGTAAAGATATATACAAGCTTTTGTACCAGTGCTTTTCACAAGTAGACTCTTGCAGGCCAGAGTAGCTGGAGTGATTCAACAACAACAAAAAGACATATCTGAGAAGTGATCAGGACGAACAGAAAGAGGAAAAGGAAAAGAGAGATGAAGAGACCAGGAGGGTCAGAGCAGGAAGAAGCCAAGAGGAGATGAAGACATTAGTGAAGAAGAAGAAGAAATGTATGTGAGGAATAAAGATTAAGTGTCAGAAAGAGGGGCAGAGGCAGGGATCAGGAGGCAAATGAGACTCCAGCTGGACCACATGGTATGTTTTTATTATCCTTGCATATTCCATTACAGCAGCACAATCTAGCAGCTCTAAGTATTGACACATATTGATTGAAATGTGTTGCTGCACAGGTCAACTTTTGCTCTCTTAAGAGATGGGTGATGTCATTTGTGTACTTAATTATAACTAAGAACCTTTACTGTACTTACAGTAAACAGAATTATAGGGTATCATGAGTACTTCCTGCTGTTTTATGCTATATTTTAGTTTGTTTGTCTGACCACCTTGTTTCTCTTGTGCATTCACTTGTGTGAGGGCATGATTTAACAATAAATAGGTTAAACAGTATAAAATACCACGTACCGTCCACCTTCCCATGCCACCCTGGCATGACCTCTTGCCCCCCCTTTGCCACCCCATGTAAAATGTTCTAGAAACGCCACTGAGTACCCCTAATTTTAAAGTGTAAAAGTATCTCCACAATTACACTGAACACAAGCAAAAGAAAGGTAAGCTTATAGGCTAGTCCAAGTCACCAGTGCAGCTAGTTAACGATGCTAACTTTGCCTACCAGTTAGCACAGGTGGGAATTATGTGGAAAACAATTAGGATTTGTCGTTTTAAAAGCAGCTCAACAATTAAACTTAACATGATTAAAGTGTAGACAAGCCTGTATTGGACAAAACACATCACCAGTGAAGTTAGAATACATAATGACGGAATATGTTGTGGAGGTACGGTGTTTTGATCTCTTAGCTAGAGCAGAAGTATGGTAGCTGACCATGATAATGATAGCTACATGCTACCAATAGCTTACAATGCATATGAATGTAGCCTAAATTTACAATAACCTAATGATGCTAATATTGGCTACCAGTTAGCAATATTTGAAAACGTGTGAAAAAGATTAAGTAACACTAATTGTAAAGGGTAAAAGTATCCCCATAATTACACTGAACATGAGCAAAGGAGAGGTAAGCCTATAGGCTAGTCCAAATCACCAGTGCAGCTAGCATGTAGTCCTCATGTATTCATGCTAATGTAGCGCAAGCTACAATGCTAGGTGGGGTTTGCACAAGTATTATAGCTGACCATGATAATGATAGCTACATGCTACCAATAGCTTACAATGCATAGGAATGTACAGAGTTAATATGATGCTAACATCGCCTACCAGTTAGCACAAGTGGGAATTATGTGGAAAACAATTAGGATTTGCCGTTTTAAAAGCAGCTCAACAATTAAACTTAACATGATTAAAGTGTAGACAAGCCTGTATTAGACAAAACACATAAGCAGTGAAGTTAGAATACATAATGAGGGAATATGTTGTGGAGGTATGGTGTGAATCCCTTAGCTAGCAAAAGTATGCTAGCTGACCATGATAATGATAGCAACATGCTACCAATAGCTTACAAAGCATATAAATTTACATTTACAATAAGCTAATGATGTTAATATTGGCTACCAGTTAGCAACATTTGAAAACATGTGAAAAGGATTAAGTAACATGTTGGAGATTTGGTGGATGTTTAAAACCAACCTCGTCTCCGCGTGTCGTTTGATAAGCTGGGTAAATTCGTAAAAAGGAAGGGATTAAGAAACACCAGAATGCAAGTTAAACAATAATCTTGTTTTAATGATAAAAAGTAACAATACAAATACAAATACAAATACAAACACAAAGGAAGTACTTCCTGCTCTTCCTCCAATCCCACGGATCTGGTCAGTTTGAAGGAAAGAGAGGCTGGTCTAAAGAAAACATAGGCTTATATCCAAAACCCCAGGAGGAGCTATGCGGCTGCCCCCCCCCCCCCCCCCCCCCCCCGAGGGGTCCTCCACTTAGAAAAGACAGCCAATCAGCGCGAGCCAGAGGCGACCCTTACATTCGAGATAACAAACCCCTCCTTGCAAGTTTCACATACTTTTGGCATTTTATAAAGATAGTTTTAAGATATAGTTTTTTATAGTTGGATTATACAAATACACATGTGAGTTACCTTAACCTCAAACAATAATAACAAGAGGAAAACATCAGCTCTGATCTCAAGCAGTAAAAAGTACCGCACACTCCTTTAGCCTGCAGCTCTTCCAGACACTTGAGCTATTGTTCTTTAAGAATATTCCCTGTAGATCTTTATTTCAAATAAAAGGTTTCACATTGCATATTTCCAGCTTCCTTTACACGTACTGCTATTATTAATACAAAGTAATCAACCACACACATATATTTAAAACAAGTAGATTTCCCTGATCATTTGACATGCTGCTTCCATTTCCCATAGAGTAATAAAACATGTTTAAGCTAATTTCTCCACACTGTTTGTAGCCCTCCAGTACCCACATATGAAAGAATAAAAGCAGAGGAATCAAATAAAACACCAATACAGGAATAGTTGATAAATGATTATACAGGACATCTGATCACAGTAAGAAATACACACACATATCTCTAGGAAGTGACCCTTGTTATAGGTCCGAATGTCCTGTCCCCTGAAAGTCATGAGTTTTGGTTGATTAACAGAAGTTTAATTGTTCTTGTGGCTTAATGGCTTCCCTGAACTTCCCTTCACCCCAAAGTCAGCTTACTAGGAATGAATACATTTTATTGATAAGCTCAAAAGGACGTTTATTCTGTTACTGCTGGGTGACCCAAGTCTCCAGGCCTGCAGGATGTGTAGGAGATAAACATTAATTCTACAAGACTTTAACTACATTATCTGAAAATGTATCTGGGACTTCCCCTGTTAATTGCAAGGACTATTGATAATTAACAGAGAGACCCTAGGGGCCTCTTCTTGGTATCTGCTAGGCAGAAGTCACTCAATGCAGAAATCACAAGTTTAACACATATTCTATATAAGGTGACATTAAAATGAATATACCAGATTGAACTTTCCTGCCATAACACGTTACTTTAATACTTCAAATAACTCCAATAATACTTCAATACTTGTTTGTTAAATTTGCCTAAATGATGGCCCAGATGACGCTCCCATGTCTGCGTGTTTAGTAGATCCACTTCTGGGTTGTCCTCCATAAGATCTTTAATCTCGGCAGGTACTGCTGCTAATATTGCTTTACGGAACATCTGCATATGTTGGTCACTATTTTCTGGACTATAGTCAGTAGCTACTATGTATTGTTGGCGTGACCTTAGCAACATGGTTGCTGCGGCCTCTCCAGGTGTGAACGTGAAAGATAGTGAGCCGTAACCTCCTCCCGTCTGTGGGAAATGTTCTCTCATTGCCAAGCTCAGCAAGCTGTGTATGTTGTTGGAAGAGATAGGCTGGTTATCGTTCATTCTTACTGTTCCTGATCTTTCCTCAACTTTCTTTACGTCATGGCTGGAAGTCTGTTGTGCTAAAATCCTCCTGAAATCTCCAAGGTAGATTGTTTGTCCTACTGACATATCAGCAAACTTTCTCATCCAATGTCTCCCTCCCTCAGTAGGTAGCGGCATTTTGTCAACTAGTGCGTGCACATCTCCTAGTGAGAAAGGGTGGTAAGCGGTATTCCCATTGGGGAGTGCCACCAAAGGAGCCTGTAATACTGGAGCAATAAAGGGAAGAGGTGTGGGGTCTTCTGAGGTGTGTTGGGATCTCAAACTCATACGGGGAAGTGCAAGGACCTGTGTAGCAGTCAGTTCAGAGATTGTTCCTGTCATATTTATGTGCTTAACCTTGCTCTTGCACATCCTGCCGTTGACATCTCCCTGTTTTGCTCCAGAGGAACACTCACCACTCTCATCCCCCGATGCCCCTCCCTTGCTGGTGGAGTAATGGCCTGTTTGTGCCTGCCGTTCTTGGAACGGCAGGTCACTCAAACTGCCCTCGCCCTTGGGAGAACTTTCACTGTACCCTTCCCCACCTGTTTGTTGTTGGCTACCGCCCTCCTGCTCTCTATTCATTCTGTCCTGACGTACTTGTTCTATTTCTTCCTTCTCTCTTCTCAGTAATTCTTCCGCTTCCTGACAATGGACCCCCTCCCTATCCTGATGGTCCGTACCACCATAATCTCTTCCTCTTTCCTCAGATGCTCTCTCCTCCAGTCGCTTTCTGTGATCGTCTGCCCGTGCTTTCTCCTCTCTTTCCCTCTCCTCATATTTTTCTACAATGGCGATCAATTCTTCTGGTGTGGGGCTGCTTTCTCCCTTTGTAACGGAGGTCTTCCTTAAAGGAGTTAGCGAAACATTTCCCACTATTTTAAAGTTACCCCACCTTACACTTGCTTTTTCTTGGGCTGAGCCAGAGTCCACCGGGTTCAGTGGCATCTGTAGACTATACCTGGGGGGTGCGTTCGGGACAGGGGAAGAGTAAGGAGGCGGTTGTGTAGATACACTGGATAAATCCGGATAAATCAGGGGGGAATGAATTGAAACATACTGATCCCCTACATTTCCTGTCTGAGACCCCTCTCCTGAACTAGCTGTTCTTGCAGTGCACACGTCATTTACAGCACTGCTGAGATTTCGTCTCCTCCTGTCTGAGGCAGAGGTGTCCTTTTGAGTCATATCCCTATAAAATCTGATACGTTCTGCAACATATTGATGTATGTCGTCATCTGTGGGTGGTGGTGTCAGCACGCACGTTTCCCTAATGTCCTGGGGGAACAGGAGAGTGCCAACGTCACTAGAGCGTTGAAACTCCCCCCCCTGTGTTTGGGCTGCTACCATGACTGGGGGATTGTTGACTGGGGGGAGAACCACAATCATCCCCTTCCTGACAAGTGCTGCATTGTGGCAAATCCTCCTTAATTTATCAACCGCCTCTTTCTCTTCCTTTAGTTTCTGACGGGCAAAAAATCCGGGCTTCTGCTCGTTTAGGTTACCCAGTTTCTTTACCAGCTGTCGCTCATACTGATTCAGAGCTGAGCCTAAATTTCCTAGAGTGTCATCCCCTCCCACTCTATCTTCTTCTATCATTTTATCATGGAGGAACCTAAGGTCGGCACAAGCCTTCTTCTTGTCCCCCTGTTTTGTCCCACTTAGAATCAATCCCTCAATCTGTCCCCATTGTTCTTGGAAACTTCCGGGAATTGGGACGTCTAAATCACTTTTTTTGAACTGCCCTTCCATATTGACTTCGCGTGTATTTATCTGACTAGGTTAATATATGTTCACTAGTAATTTGTGATATACTGGACAATGCTCGTCGTCACTCCTAATGTAGTTATTGTATTTATTTAACTGCCCTGCCTTTGTCTAGACGTGTAAATAGTTTGAGTGTATAAACACATGTATTTGAACTCCACCTTGAGTGATAAATGTAATAACAGAAAAGTACCAATAAAGCACTTATATAGGAGCAGCGGACTGGCTTATTGAAAGCCAGTTGAGTAGCACTTGAAATGTTTTGGCACTTATAAAACCTGATTATAGTTTAATGATCCTGTCTTTTTTGATTGTATGTTCCTGGCGAAACGCAGCTATTGTGAGTTGTTTTGGATTAAAGCGTCCCCCAAATGTAACGCAATATTGCAAGAAATACTACAAAATACGTCCAGCAGATGGAGCCAACAAACTATACTATTAAGCAATACTTGAACCGCTAGTCCGTCTTTTCTGTGCCACACCCTGTTGGCCACCAGATGGCGGCACCCGACCAGGAATGAGCTCCACCTCACTGAGGGGAGAAATGATTTTGGAAGCAGCAGGCTTAAACTTTGCTTCTTTATCTGACTAGTAAATATTCACAGAAAAAATTCCCCGTACAGTCTATTCAGCTTTTATTGTCCGATGTTTATTTCAACAAGTTTAGCAAGCCTCTCAGCGCGCTTCAACACCGTCTTTCAACGATGTGACGCTGACATGGAGCCGTAACCCAGGCCTACAGAACTCTTTATCGTGACGTTTGGCTTTATAGATTCAACCCCACAGAACAAAGGATTAATGAGGTCCGGTCACTTCAAAATTAGTTTTCGAAGTTTGCGTTACTCTCCTTTGGATCACTTATAACATAAATAACTCATCTCCAGCCCCGTCGAGCTGTGGATTCGTTATTTTGAGACTTAATACTACCAACTGACTACTCCAGACAGTCTAACTGTGGGGACTCAATACCTCCACTTTTCAAGCCAGGGACTTTAATACCCTTCTGGCCTGTCGGAACTCAATATCCGATTTTAACTGTGGGGACTCAAACCTCCACTTTTCAAGCCCGGGACTTCAATACCCTTCTGGCCTGTCGGAACTCAATATCCGATTTTAACTGTGGGGACTCAATACCTCCACTTTTCAAGCCCGGGACTTCAATACCCTTCTGGCCTGTCGGAACTCAATATCCGATTTTAACTGTGGGGACTCAATACCTCCACTTTTCAAGCCCGGGACTTCAATACCCTTCTGGCCTGTCGGAACTCAATATCCGATTTTAACAACTAAAACACGCATTTGCATTGTTACTATAAAAAACACTGTAAACTTCGTCTGACAACCCTAAAATTTGGAATATGGTCAAATCACAGATTTTGAATTAAATCGTGTCTGCTCACCTGGTAGCCTATTGTACAGAGCTCTGTTTTCAGTTGTCAGAAGAGGCCGAGATGTTTAGCCCTGGACTATTCCGTCCGCTTCCCCGAAAACACCCCACTCAGACACATCGGGTCACCACTTGTTGGAGATTTGGTGGATATTTAAAACCAACCTCGTCTCCGCGTGTCGTTTGATAAGCTGGGTAAATTCGTAAAAAGGAAGGGATTAAGAAACACCAGAATGCAAGTTAAACAATAATCTTGTTTTAATGATAAAAAGTAACAATACAAATACAAATACAAATACAAATACAAACACAAAGGAAGTACTTCCTGCTCTTCCTCCAATCCCACGGATCTGGTCAGTTTGAAGGAAAGAAGAGGCTGGTCTAAAGAAAACATAGGCTTATATCCAAAACCCAAGGAGGAGCTATGCGGCTGCCCCCCCCCCCGAGGGGTCCTCCACTTAGAAAAGACAGCCAATCAGCGCGAGCCAGAGGCGACCCTTACATTCGAGATAACAAACCCCTCCTTGCAAGTTTCACATACTTTTGGCATTTTATAAAGATAGTTTTAAGATATAGTTTTTTATAGTTGGATTATACAAATAACACATGTGAGTTACCTTAACCTCAAACAATAATAACAAGAGGAAAACATCAGCTCTGATCTCAAGCAGTAAAAAGTACCGCACACTCCTTTAGCCTGCAGCTCTTCCAGACCCTTGAGCTATTGTTCTTTAAGAATATTCCCTGCATAATCTTTATTTCAAATAAAAGGTTTCACATTGCATATTTCCAGCTTCCTTTACACATACTGCTATTATTAATACAAAGTAATCAACCACACACATATATTTAAAACAAGTAGATTTCCCTGATCATTTGACATGCTGCTTCCATTTCCCATAGAGTAATAAAACATGTTTAAGCTAATTTCTCCACACTGTTTGTAGCCCTCCAGTACCCACATATGAAAGAATAAAAGCAGAGGAATCAAATAAAACACCAATACAGGAATAGTTGATAAATGATTATACAGGACATCTGATCACAGTAAGAAATACACACACATATTCTCTAGGAAGTGACCCTTGTTATAGGTCCGAATGTCCTGTCCCCTGAAAGTCATGAGTTTTGGTTGATTAACAGAAGTTTAATTGTTCTTGTGGCTTAATGGCTTCCCTGAACTTCCCTTCACCCCAAAGTCAGCTTACTAGGAATGAATACATTTTATTGATAAGCTCAAAAGGACGTTTATCTTGGTTACTGCTGGGTGACCCAAGTCTCCAGGCCTGCAGGATGTGTAGGAGATAAACATTAATTCTACAAGACTTTAACTACATTATCTGAAAATGTATCTGGGACTTCCCCTGTTAATTGCAAGGACTATTGATAATTAACAGAGAGACCCTAGGGGCCTCTTCTTGGTATCTGCTAGGCAGAAGTCACTCAATGCAGAAATCACAAGTTTAACACATATTCTATATAAGGTGACATTAAAATGAATATACCAGATTGAACTTTCCTGCCATAACACGTTACTTTAATACTTCAAATAACTCCAATAATACTTCAAACACTAATTTGAAAGTGTGAAAGTATCCCCATAATTACACTGAACATGAGCAAAGGAGAGGTAGGCCTATAGGCTAGTCCAAATCACCAGTGCAGCTAGCATGTAGTCCTAATGTATTCATGCTAATGTAGCGCAAGCTACAATGCTGGGTGGGGTTTGCACAAGTGTTATAGCTGACCATGATAATGATAGCTACATGCTACCAATAGCTTACAATGCATAGGTGTGACGGGGTTCTAATTTAGGGTGACCAAACGTCCTCTTTTGCCCGGACATGTCCTCTTTTCACGCCCTGTCCGGGTCGTCCGGGGGGGGTTTATAAATTCATGAAAATGTCCGGGTTTCGCGGACCGTTTGCATGTACTTAAATTGACTTGCGAATTGCACAGAATACTACGGTACTCTGTTGCGTGTGTGACGTAATCCCTGAGTCTGAAGCTTTGTGGGCGGCTCTACAACTACGCTGACACACAAACAGAGGAAGGGGACAGAGCGGACCGCCGCTCACATTCACAATGCCAAAGCGCAAATGTACTTTTACAGATGAATTGCAGAAGAAATTCCAAATGTACCGGCCCGGTCGGAACAAATGGGAGGCGGAGTGCACCGTGTGCAAAGCTTGCACATACGTGTGTGTGTGTCCAATAAAGGTGCAGGCGATCTTAAAGCGCACATGGACCGAGACAAACATAGGAAAGCTGTGCAAGGTGAGAGTTTGTCGGCAAAGTTGACAGACTTCTTTGTTAGACCAGGCAAAACAGAGGATGCTGTAAATGCAGCGGAGGGTGCGTTTGCATTTCACACTGTGAAACATCACAACAGCTACAGATCTATGGATTGCACAAGTGCCTTGCTAAAAAAAGCATTTCCAGACTCTGACACTGCCAAAAAATTCAGTAGTGCGCGCACTAAAACCGAAGCCATTGTCAATGATGTTATAGCTCCCCACTCGATTGATGTCGCACATGAAGCACTCAAAGAAATCCAGTACTGTGGTGTTTCTACAGACGGGAGTAACCACGGAGCAGTGAAAATATTCCCAATCATAATCCAGTACTTTGACTGGAAGAGGGGTGGCATGCAAACAAAATTAATCGAGTTTAAAGACACACCAAATGAGACAGCAGAAACCATTGCACAATATCTCATTGAAACATTGGCAAAAAACTATTTGTCTGAAAAATGCATTGCATTTACTGGCGACAATTGCAACACAAACTTTGGAGGAATCCGACGTGATGAAGGGGGAAAGAATGTGTTTGCAAATTTGAAGAGGTTGCTGCTGAAGAACACTCTGATCGGTGTTGGTTGCCCAGCACACATATTGAATAATTGTGTTCATCATGGGGCAGACAAAATAGATATTGACCTTGAGAATATCATGTTCAAAATCTACCAGTTCTTCCACATTTACACTGTGCGCACTGAGAGCCTGAAGGAGTACTGTGATTTTGTTGACATTGAATACAGAAGGATGCTTTCTCACAGCAAGACAAGGTGGCTGTCATTGTTCCCAGGCATTGAGAGGATGATACAGATGTTTCCAGCCTTAAAGACATTATTTCTGTCTCAGCAAAAACCACCCACAGTGATCAAGAAGTTTTTTGTAAACGAATTCAGTGAGATCTACCTCTGGCACATGCACTCACTCATGTCTGCGTTCCACACCCACATTCAAGACATGGAAAAGGAGAAGAACTCCATTATGGAGGTAAGAAAATAATGAACAGCATCCACACCATTCTTCTTGAACGCAAGAGCAACAACTTCATGTCCCTTAAAGTTAAGGGACTACTGGCACAAAAGCGTAGTGATGGACTTGGTAAGGAATATGACCAGTTCTGTGTTGATGTGCAAGGCCTGTACAGTGCATGTCTGGAGTATCTGGAGAAGTGGGTGACTCCCATGGAAGAGTTCTCCACATTCACGTGGATGGATCTGAGTGAGCCACCAGAGTGGAATGATGTGGAGGCCTGCATCAAGTTCCTAGGAGAGAAGGGGGTGGTAATTGATTATGTCAAGTGTTTTGACCAGGTCACCAATCTGAAGAGATTCACAGAAAGGTGCAACCGTGATGAGGAGTTCAGTGGCCTGCAGGTGCACCAGAGGTGGACCAAATATTTTGAGAAGGCCAAAAGCATTGCATGTTACTCAGAACTACTGAAGATTGCACAGTTTGTCTTTGCACTTTCCTCTCACAATGCAAATGTTGAGAGGGTTTTCTCACTGATGCAGAGCCAGTGGACCAAGGAGAGGAACCAGCTGTCTGTTGAGTCACTGAAGGGGATTCTATTTGTGCAATACAATTTGAAAGACATGTCTTGCAAAGACTTTCATGCTTATTTGTTGAGCAACCGAAACCTGCTGGGAAAGATCAGCTCCACAGCTAAATATCGATGGGCAGACAAGGAGGATGAAGAAGAAAAGCAGGATAAAGAAGATTGAAGTATGCAGCTATGCAGAGAGAGAAAGCTATGTAGCCGTGGGAGAGAAACTTTAAACTTTTAATTTTAAATTGGGACCCTAGAAAACTGTTTGAAGCTAGAAATATGTGAAAAGTTGTCGTTTCACTGTGGTTGTTTACAATGACAGGGCCTGGAATTGTGTTTACAAACATTTAAAATAGGCTTATATTTGGTTCATGGTGCCTCAAAATGTGTTTGGTTTGATTTAGGTAATCAAATGTTATGTTAGGTTATGTTCACTAATGGAAATTATGCAAATGTGAAATCCAAAACTGCATAGTGCACTTTTAAAATAATTACATTAGTATCTTTGTGAGGTTACTGTTTTATTGTTTACATTGACAAGATACAAAGAGATTATTTGTTAAAGCTGGATTTTCTATTTTCTAGTATTTCATATATTTTGTTATTTATTTTTGTCTAGTAAGACTTGAAAAGAGAGCTATTATTTTGTTACAGATTGATGTTTAAGTTATTCTTGTGCATTTGAGATTTGTCAGAGATAATTTTAGGTATAATAAAGCATGTTGATTGTTGAGTAACCTTGGTTTGGTGTGTCTTTGGTTATAGAGAGATATTATTGTGTTATATACAGTAAAATAATATAAATAATAATTGTATATCCATACAGAGGAGGCATACTTTAAAACAATAAGGCATCTTTGAGTAAACGTTGAGTATCATTAAGTATCTCGAGGCTGGGGGCAGCATGTCCTCTTTTTTGGAAATCAAAATATGGTCACCCTATTCTAATTGTCCGTTCGAAACATGGCTTAGTCAGTTGTTTAAAGCTAAAAAAAACTTTATTTATAACAGCAACAAAGAAATAACGAAACAGCACACCTTAAACCAGAGGTCTCAAAGTCAAGGCCCGCGGGCCACTTGTGGCCCGCCGGCCGACATTTTGTGGCCCCCGAGTGGACATCAGTATGTAATGTTAATGTGGCCCGCGTGTCTTTACCAAACGCGCTTTGGCCCACATGGGCTACCATAGCAGGCAGCCAGCCGGGTTGCTAGGAAACGCAGCAAGCAACGGAGTGACACCAAGTGGAAGCGTAGCGGTCCTCATTCATCACATCATGTCCCTCTCAAAACCCACTGGGAAAAGAAAGGTCGACGATGACCACAGACAATTTCATGAAAGGTGGGAGTTAGAATATTTATTTGTTGAGCACAGGGGAACCCCTACCTGCCTTGTATGTGCTGAAAAAGTTGCCGTTGTCAAAGAATACAACATCAGACGCCACTACTTAACGAGGCATGCCGAGGAGTATGCGAAATACCGGGGAGATGAGAGGGAGAAGCGAGTCACAGACCTAAAGAAATGTTTCACCTGGCAACAAACTCTCTTTAGGAAACCAACCGACGAGGCTGATAAAGCAGTAAAGGCCAGCTACACACTGAGCGAGATGATCGCTAGGGCAGGAAAGCCTTTTACAGAAGGCGAGTTTATTAAGGAGTGTATGTTGCAGGCTGCGAGTATTGTCTGCCCCGAAAAGAGAGCTCAGTTTGCCAGCATCAGCCTGTCACCTAACACAGTGGCAGAGCGTGTTACCGAGCTGTCAGGTAACATTTATGGCCAGCTACGTGACAAAGTCAAAGACTTCCGTGCTTACTCAGTGGCCCTGGATGAGAGCACAGTCACCACTGACACTGCCCAACTGGCCATATACGTCCGTGGTGTAGATGATAAGTTTCATGTAACGGAGGAATTACTCAGGGTTATCCCTATGTGTGGCCAAACCACTGCGCAGGAGATATTCCGCCAGCTGTGTGATGCCCTCTCGGATGCTGGTCTGTCATGGAAAAGGTTGGCTGGGATAACTACAGACGGAGCGCCTTCAATGACAGGGAGGAAGAATGGACTTGTTGCACTTGTGCAAAAAAAATTGGAAGAGGAGGGTGTGGAGGAGGCAATCGCTCTGCACTGCATCATCCACCAGCAGGCCCTAGCCTGCAAATGCCTAAAGTTTAAACACGTGATGTCTGTTGTGGTGAAGGTCATAAATCGACTCAGATCTAAGGGCTTAAAGCACCGTCAGTTCCGGGCTTTTCTGGAGGAGATCGAGTCAGCGTACGAAGATGTTCTGTACTTCACAGAGGTAAATATTCCTTGTTTACGTATACCTTCTCTCGGTCTGTTAATATTTCTTATATTCTCTGCCCCCCCTCTCCCCCCCTCTCTCTGTCCCCCCTCTGTCTGTCTCAGACTCACACACTCACACACACACACACACACACACACACACACACACACACACACACACACGCACACACTCACGCACACACACACACACGCGCACACAAGGGGGGGCACCACCAGATGCGCATTTCTCCTTGCCGCCCGGTCAGCAAGCGCCTCGGACCCTCAGCTGTGTGTCTGTGGCTATGTGTAGCCTGTGTCAATGTGTGTGTTAATCTCTCTTGCGCTCTGTGAAGATGAATAAACACATATCGCGCACCGCGAGAGGTGGCGCAGAGGTGCGCGCTCTGGCTCATCTGGCACAATCGGTTAACGGGGCCGAAAGGAAACTGGCTTCGCTCCGTGGCTATTTCACGTCCGACGTTGATGTTAAACACACGTTGTTATTGATATTGTAGCGTCCGACCCGACGTAACTACAACAACATAACACAAACTTATCTGACAGCTCTCACTTTTTCCTCTGCTCCTCACTCACACACACACACACACACACACACACACACACACACACACACACACACACACACACACACACACACACACACACACACACACACACACACACACACACACACACACACACACACACACACACACACACACACACACACACACACACACACTCTTCTCGTTAAGTGTTCTTTTTCTGTTAGGTTATTCTTTCTTTTTCTTTTCCTTCTCTTTCTTACCTGTTAGTGTATGAAGACAATTAATTTAATTTAATTTAATTTGATTTCAGGTACGCTGGCTCAGCAGAGGGAACATGCTAAAGCGGTTCTTTGAGTTAAGGAATGAAGTGAAAGCCTTCATGGAGCAGGATGGGATGGAGGTTCCTGAGCTAAGTGACCCAAAGTGGCTCATGGACTTCGCTTTTCTGGTCGATATCACACATGAGCTGAATGTGCTCAACAAGAAGCTACAGGGCCCAGGCCAGCTGGTCAGCGCTGCCTATGATAATGTGAAAGCGTTCTCCACAAAACTGGTCTTATGGAAAACCCAGGTCTCTCAGAAAAACCTCTGCCACTTCCCAGCATGCAAGGCACTTGCAGACAAAGGTACACCATTCAGTTGTGAGGAGTATGTTGAAGCCATTGTGAAGCTACAGGAGGAGTTTAATCACAGGTTTGCAGACTTTAAAACACACAAGTCCATCTTTCAGATTTTTGCCAACCCCTTTTCCTTTGATGTGGAAGATGCTCCCCCTGTGCTTCAAATGGAGCTCATTGACCTACAGTGCAGTTCTGATCTCAAAGCCAAGTTCAGGGATGTGAATGGGAATGAAGAGAAGCTTGGACAGTTTATGAGAGAATTGCCCGCCACCTTCCCTGAGCTGTCCAGGATGTTCAAGAGGACCATGTGCCTTTTTGGGAGCACATATCTATGTGAAAAGCTCTTCTCCACCATGAACTTCAACAAGTCCAAGCACAGGAGCAGACTTACAGATGCACATCTTCAAGCCATACTGAGAGTTTCAACCGCCTCTTCCCTCAAGCCAAATGTGGCTCAGCTGTGTGAGAGGAAGCGCTGTCAGGTCTCTGGCTGCAAAAAGTAGACAAGAGAGTCCTATGTTCTGAAGAACTGTTCATTGTTCACTTTAAAAAAGAGACTTGTTCTTACTTCCCTGGGTAAAAAAGGTAAAATTAAAATTAATCTTTTTTTCAGAGGAATTTATGTTTATAATTACTGTTCATGCACTTTGAGATTGTTGACAGTGCAATACAAATTTAATAATAATAATAAATGTCTGTTGAGGAACTGTTATGTAATAATAAATACTGTGAAGGTTGGAACAGTTGTTTTCTAAATGGTTAAATTAAAAAAATATATATATATTTTTTTTTCAGAGGAATTTATTTATGTTCTGTTTATGCACTTTGAGAATGTTGTTGAACTGTTGATGAACTGTTAATAAATATTGAGAAAATTGGAACCGTTTTTTTTTTTTTTTTAATACTAAACACCCTTTTTAAGAAATACTTGAGTACTTGTGGCCCAACCTCAGCCAGGCTCCCCCTCCAGTGGCCCCCAGGTAATTTGAGTTTGAGACCCCTGCCTTAAACAAACAAAATAAAAGACCAAAACAGGCCGTCCATCAGTCATTCAGAGTAAACATGTTCTGTTGCCTTCTCTGCAACAAACTCCCAAACATGTCCCATGCAGCTGTTGCCTTTACTGCAACATTCTTCCAAGTGATCCCTTCCAGGGCCAAACCCCGTCCCTTTTGACCCCATAGCCCCTCCCACAGGCTTACCGTCAACAGGTGACACAATTAGCTCAAAACCACACCGTCAACATACACATCCGACCCAAACATAAACAGGTTAACCACCTCTTAACATAATAATTCCCCATAATTAACAAACGCAAAAATAAATAAGAAATTGAATGGTTCATTGCAGGAATTTAAAACACGGAAGTGATGCGCCTCCGTCTTTTCTTCGAAATGTTTGGTGTGTGTGTGTGCGTGTGTCGGCTGTCAGTGGCGGAGTCAGTCACTCATGTGATCCGCTCCGTCACAATAGGAATGCACATTTACTTAGTTAATATGATGCTAACATCGCCTACTAGTTAGCACAGGTGGGAATTATGTGGAAAACAATTAGGATTTGCCGTTTTAAAAGCAGCTCAACAATTAAACTTAACATGATTAAAGTGTATACAAGCCTGTATTAGACAAAACACATCACCAGTGAAGTTAGAATACATAATGAGGGAATATGTTGTAGAGGTACGGTGTTCAGCCCTTAGCTAGCAAAAGTATGCTAGCTGACCATTTTAATGATTGCTACATGCTACCAAAAGCTTACAATGCATATGAATGTAGCCTACATTTACAACAAGCAAATGATGCTAATATTGGCTACCAGTTAGCGACATTTGAAAACGTGTGAAAAGGATTAAGTAAGAATAATTTTGAAGTGTAAAAGTATCCCCATAATTACATTGAGCATGAGCAAAGGAGAGGTAAGCCTATAGGCTAGTCCAAATCACCAGTGCAGCTAGCATGTAGTCCTAATGTATTCATCCCAATGTAGTGCAAGCTACAATGCTGGGTGGGGTTTGCACAAGTATTATAGCTGACCATGATAATGATAACTACATGCTACCAATAGCTTACAATGCATAGGAATGTACAGTTACTTAGTTAATATGATGCTAACATCGCCTACCAGTTAGCACAGGTGGGAATTATGTGGAAAACAATTAGGATTTGCCGTTTTAAAAGCAGCTCAACAATTAAACTTAACATGATTAAAGTGTAGACAACCCTGTATTGGACAAACCACATCACCAGTGAAGCTAAAATACATAATGAGGGAATATGTTGTGGAGGTATGGTGTTCATCCCTTAGCTAGCAAAAGTATGCTAGCTGACCATGATAGCTACATGCTACGAATTGCTTAAAATGCATATGAATGTACATTTACAATAAGCTAATGAAGCTAATATTGGCTACCAGTTAGCAATATTTGAAAATGTGTGAAAAGTATTAAGTAACACTAATTTTAAAGTGTAAAAGTATCCCCATAATTACACTGAACATGAGCAAAGAAGAGGTAGGCCTATAGGCTAGTCCAAATCACCAGTGCAGCTAGCATGTAGTCCTAATGTATTCATGCTCATTTAGCACAAGCTACAATGCTGGGTGGGGTTTGCACAAGTATTATAGCTGAACATGATAATGATAGATTAACAAATTACATCTGTGTGCCATATATAACTTCTAATTTTGCATATACTTTATATACTTATTACATTGCTGTTAACAGTTTATTTATTTGCAATACTCTCTAGATGTAATCTATAATTATGATTATATTACTTAATCTAATTTGTGTTTGTTTATATTAAAGGTGGGGTAGGTAAATTTAAGAAACCGGCTAGAGATACACTTTTTGTTATATTCCATGGAATGCTCTTAACATCTATGGGATTAGTTTTGTATCATAAAGATAAAGCTACACTTTCTCAGAATAAAGAAAAACTGAGTTTAAAAGAAAAAAAAACGAAGTCAAGCAAAATAAAATAAATTTCAAAAATAAAACTATAAGTTGTAAACAAATCATTTGTGTAATCATGTAAACTATAAATCTTTTTTCTTTGTTTGAACATAGGTTTTTGTTTGCAGTTCATGTTTCTTCTTTCTCAATTATCAGACTTTTGCTCTCTGCAGCTCTTCTCGTTTACGCTTCCTCATTTTTTGTTTGAGATTTTGACAAACATCCCAAGTGGGCGGGACTTTCAGGGGTGCGTCCCCATTGGCTACACAGTTTTTGAGTGACAGCCCACTACACCACAGATCATACAGTGCAACTCATGCAGCAAACTCCGGAGTCCACTCGGCCACGTTAGTGTTGGTGCCTCCTGGGGAGTTTCATGAACATATCGGACTTCTCTTATGGATTGCTGAGCTTTAGACTTGTGATGTGTAGTTCATACTTTATTCCAACTTTAAATATTTTAATACCTGAACACACTGCTGCTGTTAAATAATTTCCCAATTTGGGATAGATAAAGTGTCACATCTATGTATTTTCAAGCTAAAGGTGAAAATGATATACATTTAGCATTACAAATTCAACATACTATTCCTAGCCTGAGGAAGATATGAATAATCAACAGATTTGAATGGAATCTCTAACATTTTCATGTAGAATAAAGACAAAATAATGATTATTTATTAAATTACATTTATTGCAATTTGAACCAGAAGATGAAGTCTCAAAGAATGTTTTAAATAAAAGGACATAAAGCAAAAAGGTGGATAATAATACAATCTATTAAATGTATATGTAAAGACATTTGGTCAAATGAAATGACACTAAGCCAGTGATAACAGTAACGCCAGCGTGGATGAAGCTGGTGCAGGTCTTTCTTCATGCCCCCCTCCCTGCTGTCCCCTCAGAGGAAGTGGGGAAACGGGATAAGACTCTGGACGCCACGCTGTCTCAGTGATCCACACTGTTAATATGAGAGAAAAATAAATGTTATAGGAAATGAAAAATATGAAGTTAACAAATAAAACACAGCTCAGGGGCAGTCATGGACGGTAGGTTTTCCTACAAAGTTAACTCAGCCTCCATTGATTTTCATATCAAATTAGCGTGTTAATACAATAAGCTATCATGGCTTATACTTGCATATCTAAACAGAATCATGAAAGCCTGTTGGTAGAGTCAGGCACACAAGTCAGTTTGAGTGTGTGCGTGTCTGAACGCTCACTCACTGCTAGCTATGTAGCTAACTGTTAGGCTACTTAGCTTGCATTGTTATGGATCTAAAGGTAGCAAAAGCTAACTTTCATAGCACAGCTTTACTTCTCACTTAACACAATAAAGAAACAGACCGTATAGCACAAACAACACAAATGATCAATACTTACATATATTTTCACTTGTAGTATTATAATAATTGAAATGCTGGTTATTCTGGGGGTCTTCTATCCACACTGGCAGCCAACAGCACCGCAGCTGCCTGCACTGTACAATCGCTGGAGGACTGGACTGTTTCAAAAAGTGAGTAGCCAATGGGGACGCACCCCTGAAAGTCCCGCCCACCTGGGAGGTTTGTGTCAGAATCTCAAACAAAAAATGAGGGAGCGCAAACGAGAAAGCTGCAGCGAGAGCAAAAGTCTGATCATTGAGAAAGAAGAAACAAGAACTGCAAACAAAAACCTATGTTTAAACAAAGAAAAAATACTTATAGTTTACATGATTACACAAATGATTTGTTTGCAACTTATAGTTTTATTTTTGAAATTAGTTTTATTTTTCTTGACTTCGTTTTTTTCTTCTTTTAAACTAATAGCTTTGCTTTATTCTGAGAAAGTGTTACTTTATCTTTATGATACAAAACTAATCCCATATAACATCCCAATAGCAATGAATATCTAAAGTGCTTTGACAAAAAATCCATAACAAAATGTCATCTGTGGAAGCCGTAGTACTGTAAAAAGCACGACCAATCATTTTAGCCGGCCCGGCTAAAATAACTGGATGGCCTACCTGCCTGTCAGCCTTCCATCTGTGCACAAACTTATTTCGTGCCCTCATTGGTCATGTGCACGTTCGTGTGTGTTGGAGGAGGGGCTCCGTCTTAATGATGAGAGCGGATGGATATATTCTTACCTCTACTTTGTGATTAGAGGAAAATACGAAATTGAATTAAAATAGTAATTGTTAAACACATTGTTTATTTCATTTACTGAGGTTTAACCATTATTTACAACATGTATACATGGAGTGGAATAATAGGATATCTTTAGGGGGTCACATGGTGCTGGACCTGGAGGTGCTGACCTGGGGTCAGTGGGACATCATCTGGGCTGGTTTAGGGGAAGAAGGAGAATATAAACTGTTATAATCACAGCTATTAAGATTAGAAAACTAATATTGTTGAGACTCAATCTATACAACATGCTGTTGTTCATTTAAAAAAACATATAGTTTTATTAGTACAGAAAATGTAAGACTTATTTTAAATATGAAATAATATGATTAAATGACATCAGCTATATATAATGTACTTGTTAACTTGCTAATGTAACATTACTGGGGGCTAAAGGAACAGCTTGATCGTATTTACCTGGCCATGGTCCACTTTATTTCATCGCCGACGGTGATCTCCGAAAAATGGTTAAAGTAAAAAACTAAAAGTAAAGTTTCTGGATCATTTCCCGCTGAGTTAGCTTGTAAGCTCATTTGCTATCAGGCTGCTGGAGCAGCGCAACAGTAGTGCTCCGTAGGCTAGACCTTCTCATTTCTATGTGGGCTGCATCCTTCGTGGACCGCGTAGGCTGCGTCCTCCGAAGGATGCAGCCCCTGAATTGAGACACGGCCTAGCCTAAACCTTTTGGTCAGTGGTGTATCATTCTATCAATACTTTTGGGGACTTTTCACACACACCTTTCCCAAACCTAATCGGGGACGTCCATCCAAGTCAAACCTATGGTCACTGATGTATCATTCTATCAATACTTTTGGGGACTTTTCACACACACCTTTCCCAAACCTAATCGGGGACGTCCATCCAAGTCAAACCTTTGGTCACTGGTGTATCATTCCATCAATACTTTTGGGGACATTTTACATACACCTTACCCAAACCTAATGGGGGACGTCCATCCCAGTCAAACCTTTGGTCACTGGTGTATCATTCTATCAATACTTTTGGGGACATTTCACACACACCTTACCCAAACCTAATCGGGGACGTCCAACCAAGTCAAACCTTTGGTCACTGGTGTATCATTCCATCAATACTTTTGGGGACTTTTCACACACACCTTACCCAAACCTAATCGGGGACGTCCAACCAAGTCAAACCTTTGGTCACTGGTGTATCATTCCATCAATACTTTTAGGGACTTTTCACACACACCTTACTCAAAGCTAATTGGGGACGTTCACCCAACTGAAGCCTTTCTTCACTAGTACATCAATACCTTTAGGGTTGAATAACAGACTATTTGGGGGAACTCCCCACCACAGTAAATCGTCTTACCAATGAGGCTCAGTCGTTTGCATTGAAGGGTACGACTCGAAACCAAAGGAGTTAGTGAAAACCATAAATTATTCCTCCTTTTTTCCGTCGCCCAATGAGCATGCCGTCCGATATGAGTACCGTCTCAGGTAAATAAGGGCAAGTATTGGATATTTGGTCTGCTTTACATTGCTTTCTTTCCATAATTTCATAAGCAAAGTAGATCTTCTGGCATAATAGTAGATTCTGCACTATTGCTTTTAGAATACTTCTGATATTAATGTTCAGTGTTTGGCTGCTCTCACCTTAAATTAACATTTGTAGACATATTATCATATTTTCATTTAATTTAGTTTCTGATTAAAAGGAGAGTATCTGTGGGTATAGCCAACACACCAGATTATGTAACTGCCTAAGGGTATATAGTTTGCCAAATCGTTTTTCATACAAAGATCAACTGCACCTCACCTGAATGCAAACCTTGAATGAGCAAAATACACGATCACAAAAAGAGAAGTTTAATGTGGTGCTGTAGTGCTGTTGCAATACTGTAAATATGGAGAAACAAATCAAATACAGATGCTTCCGTGCACAAGGCCTCACTTAAATGTGAGGTACTTTACAGTCACATGATCTCAACCCAAGGTAGGATTTGCATGTATAGTAGCTGACCATGATAATGATAGCTACATGCTACCAATAGCTTGCAATGCATATTAATGTACATTGACTTGGTTAATGATGCCAACATCACCTTTATCTAGCACAGGAGGGAGTTAAGTGGAAAAAATAAGAATTAGTCGTTTTAAAAGCAGCTCAACAATTAAACTAAACATTATTAAAGTGTAGGGAGAGTGGGGTAAGTAGTGCCAAGCAAGGGGATTACAGTAATGCCTCCAAATAAAATATGTACATATAGTTTAGGATGTTGTGCATCCCTGGGAACAATCACTTCGGATCTTAAATAAACTGTTTGAGAAATATAGCTTTAGAAAAAAAAGTGGTTTTGTGGCACAACTTAACCCCGGTGCGGGGTAAGTTGTGCCATTAGAGACAATACACTGGGGTAAATTGTGCCATTGATAATTGAAGTAAAACAGATCATTTTAATCTAACAAACAATAATGCTATATAAAAGCAAGACAAATTCAATACAAAATTATTTATTTAATGTTTATTTAAAGTTGTAACAACATCAAAGGCCACTTTTCTATAACAAGGCCTATGAACACCTAACATCCTACTTGTCCAATGCTGCAGGGAAATATGAACTTCTGTTCCCTTCTGGCTGTACCACCAAGTTTTGTGGTGTGGCCAATTTGCTTAAACAAGGCCTAGCGCCACATGAACACATACTCAGAACAAAATTAAAATTCCAAAATGAGCACCTAATCATCTGCAAATCATCTGCATCTGAATCTCTTCACAGATTCGGCCTACTACTGAACATCCCACTTGTCAATGCTGCGGGGGAATGTGGACTTATACTCCCTTCTGGCTGTACCACCAAGTTTTTGTGGTGTGGGTAGTTTCTTGAGCACATCACCTCTAGGGATGACTCCTTCATCATTCTCTCTAAATGTGAAGATGGGGTTTCCATCAACAGACCTCTTACAACTTTGCTTCAGAAGCTTTGCACTGATCTCGTAACCTTCAACATTCTCCACCAATCCAACATAGTTATAGGATTTGGATTTTTTACCTGCAAACTTCACAATGACAAAGTCACCATCAGACATATCCTTGTCACCATCATCATCATCATCACTGGACATCTGAACTCTCATAATGAGTGGCATCGCTAAGTGGAATCGGAAAGTCACTCTCTTCTGAGCTACTGGAGAGCACTTTCTTTTCGGACTTGGTTGGTTTTGACCCTTTCAGAGCCCCCTTCTTATTTCCACTCCTTTTCTTCTTTTCAGCCCATTCCTTTTATCTGCTGTGTGTCTTCTCCAGGCCATCTTCTGCCTCATCATTGGTGGTGGAGCTTTCTTCTGAGCTACTGTACACAGCTGTTTTTTTCTTGGTTTTGGTTTGCAGCTTTCAGAGCCCTTTTCTTCTCTCTTTCATTCTTTTTCTTTTCCTGTTCAGCCTTTTTATCTTCTTTTTCTTTGTGAGCCTTCTCCAACTCCATCTTCTCAGGTGTGTCAGTCATGATTCTTGTTTTCACTTTCTTTCTTACAATTTTTTTTTTCTTTATGTGGCTTTTGGCAAGGGAAGAAGACGTATGGTCTTCCCCTGTTGCACCTCTTTCACTGCTCTTTCCAACTCCTCAAGAGGAGTTGAAAACCTGTCTGTCTTCCTTTTGTATTTGCGTGGCATGATGGATTTTGGTCTAAAATTAAGAATGTCACATAGTTTTAGTGATCAAATGTAAGAATACAATGTACAATAACAATAAAATACAATAAAGTAATATATAGTAAATAATCATAAGTTTGGGTAAGTTGTGCCACTGGCACAACTTAACCCAGGCCCTTTGGCACAAATCACCCCAAGCCCACCATTTTGAAAAAAATGCATCCCCCAGCTGCTTTGAGCTAGCATCATGCTAACTGTATAGACTCATGGTGTGGCTTACTAAAGCACTAAAACATGTGTGAACTGTTTTCAAAGTTCTCTAAATTGTTCAAGCACAGCAATCAAAAAACCTTGATCATAGAAATTTTACTTTGGAGGGCAAAAAAATGTTTTTTGAACTTAAATGTGCTTACCTCTCAAGCCATGTGTCTCTCTTCTTTGCAGGATGATTGAAATGGATGCCTCTTCAAAAATATGTGGTCACATGACCAACTTCTTCTATGGTTTTCTAGATAACAGGGGTGGCACTACTTGCCCCTTGGCACAAATTACCCCACTCTCCCTATACAAGCCTGTATTGGTCAAACCACATCACCAGTGCATTTATTATTTAAGCACGCTGTAGTGCAAGCTACATTAGCAGCCATCATTATGGCTTTATTATCAGGCTTAATGTGGGCTATCTATAGGGCGCTGGACACACAGAAAATATGAAAAAGATCACTTTAGGGGACCCCGCAATCCCCCACACTACCACTAGGGGTGATGTAGAGTTATACACAGATTGAGTGGGGGGGGGGGGGGGGGGGGTGGAGTGGTGAGCACACACACACACAGAATCTGAAAAAAGTCACTTTTAGGACAGTTGATATTTTAAGGCCAAGATTCACTTTGGAGTATTTTGAATACATTCACAATGAAATCTAATTGGGGACGGTGGTTTTGGTCCCCAAAGGGAAAGGCGTCCCCAAATGACTGGTGTGTGAGCTGATGAAAGTCCCCAATTTGAGCATAAGTAAACCCACACACACACACACACACACACACACACACACACACACACACACACACACACACACACACACACACACACACACACACACACACACACACACACACACACACACACACACACACACACACACACACACACACACACACACACAATGGTTTTAATTCTAGAATCTCATTTCAGATCTGATTAATTACTCTCTCACGCTTGACGAAGGAAATCAGCAGCAAAGCTGAAGAGATTAACACACACACACACAGATGGTAAATGAATAATTCATCCAGCTCGCATGTATTTGTTTTTGTTTTAAATTGAAAATGTAACACAACAGCAACACAATTATATCAGCAAAACTATGGGAAAAAAACTGTGTGTGTGTGGGTTTACTTATGCTCAAATTGGGGACTTTCATCAGCTCACACACCAGTCATTTGGGAACGCCTTTCCCTTTGGGGACCAAAACCACCGTCCCCAATTAGATTTAATTGTGAATGTATTCAAAATGCTCCAAAATGTATTTTGGCCTTAAAATATCAACTGTCCCTAAAAGTGACTTTTTTCAGATTATCCGTGTGTGTGTGTGTGTGTGTGCTCACCACTCCACCCCCCCACTCAATCTGTGTATAACATCGCCCCTAGGGTAGTGTGGGGGATTGCCGGGTCCCCAAAAGAGATGTTTTGGATAATTTCTGTGTGTCCAGGGCCCAATACAGATGTAGCACTCTAGAAAGGACTCCAGCCAACAGATTCCTGCCAAAGACCCAATGGATCCCAGTGGCTTAGAATGTTAAGCCCTCCCACTATTTTCTAAGAGCGCGTTGCCAGATTTTCAATTTCAGTATTTAACCATGAGATGGCGCTTCATTCACAAATACAGAAAGAAAAGTTTCATGGACTTTCAGTACTTCAGTTGTGTTTTGAAGAGCATTTGAACACATATGTGTTATGGTTTTCACAGGCTACTACAGTATAACGAAAAAACATCAATATTTTAGATCAAATAAAGTATATCTAATCTTGTAATTCAATAATATATAGTCTTTATATATTAAATAATCATAATAATAATGTAAATGTTTACACTTCTTTATTTGTTATGCTCATACTTTTACCTTTACAATAGTTTGCTTTAATATGCAGTATATATTTTTTGATATTGTTGTTGGTGTTTGCTTCCTCCTGCTCCCTTTCGGACACATACTGTATGATTTACTATTATTATTATTATTAATATGAAGATATTATTAAGATGAGATGTGTATTGATTGATTTAGAGTTCTCTGCTGTCCCACGGTAATTCAGAAGGCTCACATTCCGACCATTATTTAAAACAATAGGCGCTTTCGGCAACACGAAATGTACTATATTAGAATATTATAAAGTAATAAAAAACACAAGATTTACTATATTAGAATAGTGTAAAGTAAATTTAAATGGATTCACTCCATTTTAGCATTGTAGCTGGTTCACTTTCCACATGATTTCATCATTTAAAATATCACATCAGCTGGACATTCATTGAACAATCTCATCTCTGAACATCCATATCATTTAACATCATTGAAACAAACTCATAATAATAATCATAATAATATCACAATCACAGCTGAGACAGACATCAGTCCACTCAGTAAGAAATCCTTGTACTTCCCAAGCCAACCATCAAAGAAATCCCTGAGGGTTTTTTCCCCTATCCCACTGTTGTCTGCTAACTCCATGATATATTGTTTGGGATGAAAGTACAACATAATGTTCCAAACATTTTGCATACACCCCCTTTTTCTGCCAGCAACATATCTAGGACCATTCTGTTCTGCAAAGACATCTGGCTGGTCTTGTCCAGTTGTTCATGTAGTCCCCTAATCGCGTCTATGGAGTGGTTTATAAACCTCTGCTGATTGTAGTAGATATAGTTAAGCCAGTCGGCATTCTTATTTACAGTGGGCCAAAGGAAAATGGATTCCAACCCTACAAAGATCTGGGGCCGTATTCACAAAGCATTTTATCTTACCGCTAGGAGTGCTCCTAACTCGCGCTAAAACATTTTACGTAGGAGTTTTTTCTTAAAAGTTATTCACAAAGCCGCTGAGACCTACTCATACTAAGGATAAATCACTAAGAGTGAACTAAGAGTGACGCGCCGTTGCTATGGATTACGTCAATTCTCGTGCATGAGTTTAGAAGCGGTCAGTACGGTGATTGGTTGTTCAGAGCAGGCGGTCTCGCTGAAACTCATCCGCAACATCCCACAAACAAGCCCACTAAATCACCGAAAAACAAGGAAATAGCCTAGGCTAGAAATGTATTCCTATAAAATAGTTTTGGACAGTGCAGTTAGCAGAATACACGCATGATGACAAATTTGTGCAGACCACGATAATGACGTTGTATATGCACGTTAAAGAGAGAGAGCAAACAATAAAAATACGTAAATTGCATTAAATCAAGGAGGCAATTAAAAGCACCCTGCAAACTATTATCCAATGAGCATATTTCCAGCACTTAAATGCTTTCAATAACAGCCCATACCGCCGTTTAAGTCCCCCTATCATGATGAATGAAAACAATCTGCGTGTTGATGGAATGTACTTTCTTTCTATTGACGAACACGTCCTCATCTTCTGATGGTTCAATTATTTTTATGTGCGTCCCGTCAATAGCACCGACCGCACCGGGCATACCTGCAATTGCCATGAAGTTGGCTTTGATCCTGTGAAGTTGTTGATTGTCCAAAGGAAACCGGATAAACTGTTGGATGTTATGTGGTCTCGAGAGCGCGTTGATGGTTTGGTTTATGGCACGGCTGACTGATGGTTGCGATATTCCTAAATCGTCGGCATTGCAAAGTTGCATTTTCCCTGTTGCTAAATATCGTAGTGTTGCCAAACATTTTATTTCCGGACTAATCGGGTTATTCCTGTTAGTCGGGGATGTTATTGCATCCCGCACTAATTCCACAACAAGTTTGATACCCTCACGATTTAGCCTATATCTCTTGATCAATTCACAGTCTTCCATTGTCTCCAAAACATTTCGTCTCGCAGCCATTTTCAGATTCTTTGTGAATAGGTCTTACTGAGTTAGGAGTCCTCTCGAGGACTTTTAAGCTCTCCTAAACTTAGGTGCTACTTTTAGGCCTAAAATACTTTGTGAATTGCTCTTAGTGAATACAATTAGGAGTCCTAAATTTAAGACTGACACGCCCATTATGTTTAGGAGTTTCTCCTAAATTCGCCAGTTAGGAGCTACTTTTAGCCCTGAGATCCTTTGTGAACACGGCCCCTGGTTTCTAGCTTTAAACTCGTCTGGAACTCCCCTGGGCACCCCAGTAGTTATATTCATCCCGCTTCCATTACATTAGTATGCATAAAAAGTGACAGGTCACACCTCCCCCATTATGCAAATGAGCTAAGTCCCGCCTCCCCTTTGATCGAGGTGTGAGATCTCAAGTAGGTGTGATATCCCAAGTAGGTGTGAGATCCGTCGATAGGAGGGGGGTGATGTGTATTCACAGGTGTGAAAAGCCCCCACTGTTGCGCCTTATGGTGTATAATAAAAAATGTTTCAATCACATTAGTATGCATAAAAAGTGACAGATGGGCCCGCCCCCAAGTGTGTGTGTGTGTTTGTGTGTGTGTGGGTGTGGGGACCTTCACTGATGTCCTCCCAAGGAGGTGTGTGTGTGTGTGTGTGTGTGTGTGTGTGTGTGTGTGTGTGTGTGTGTGTGTGTGTGTGTGTGTGTGGGGACCTTCAGTCGGCCAGAGGCTGTAAAAGTCCTGGAAAAAGCAGGCAGGCACCTCGTTTGAGTGATGACTGTGCAGGCCCGCCGCTCCGCATACGCAGAGCACGCAGAGCGCGTAGGGCCTCAAGTACCTGGCGGGGGCCCCCAAAATTAAGGTTAAAAAAATGTCATGATAGTTATTATATTATTACATTAAATAAATTATATAAATTAGTTATGAACAGGCCCACCGTTTTTTTTCTTAATTGTGTGCCTTTTATTACTCAATTTGGGCAAATTAGATGTGTTACCTTATCTATACACCCCCCCCTTCCTGAAATGGTACAGTCTTCATCGGAGATATGTGTTGTGGTGTGATGCGCCAGCGCCATCACGGGTGGTGGACACAGGTGGTGGAGCACCCTCCTGTCTGACGTTTTCCAAGTTAGACCTGATAATTGCTGGATTTTAACAGTGAAGAGAAGAAGAATGGCAAGTAAAAGGCCATATGAATCTGGCGCTGAGAAGAGAAAGAAAAAAAAACAGAGAGATGACGCTCGTTCATCCCTTGCTGGTAAGTTCGTGTTTTTGGTCAAATTGTTTTGCTAACCTGACTTTCAGTGATATTGCTGCTAGCTAACGTCAGCAACCTAATCTAGCGATCATGCTATACATATACATGTATGTATGTGTGTATATATATAATACTACTCTGAGTATTATATATATATATATATACATATATGTGTAGGCCTATATAATACTCAGAGGTGGGCTGAGTAGCTAACAATTTTACTCAAGTAAGAGTATATAATCATAAATAATAAATAAAAAAAAGTGTGCTACCTCAACGCACAATGGTTCATATTCCAAGTCTGTCAAGCAAAATCGCTAAGCTAAGAATAATTAAATATATATATATTGCAAAAAACGGACATATTCATGTTTGTTTATTTCACCTCTCCTTTTTCAAATATGTGTTCTTAAGTGCTGTCATGTACCACCTGGCATTCCTCTATCATACATTTGATAGTGTGTGACTTGCAGAAGCATTTTAGCTTGTAGAACAGTGCCATATTCATAAAAAATGCTATTGATTTGTGCTATGGTAGCCCATCTCGACAACGTAGCATAACTCAACAGATAGGCTATAAATAGAATCCCGCCCATAATTTGAGAATTTACATACACAGGCTACTAGATAGCTATGAAATAATGAAGTGGTTCACTGATTAACAGCAGACTTAAGATGGTGCATATGATGATGTTTTGAGTGACTTTTTATTCTAATATGAGTAGTGTGACATGATATTTTTGTAATCAGAAAACCCTAATGTTTTGGTATTTTTATTTAGCTTTTGCTAATCACATTTTTTTTGTATTTCAAAAATATTCACAGGGTCAATGCTAAAATATGTTCAAGGACCAACGCGTAGCCAGGAGGAAGATTCAGATGATGAGCAACCATCCACAAGCAGTGCAAGCAGCCAACAACCCCAGCACCCTGAACAACTTCAGCAACTGTCCAACGTGTCTGAAAGCTCCAGCTCAGTACCATCCACAAGTTCAGGTACACAACACACAACTGTCACCTCAGAAGGTGTTCTATCCACACCCATCACCCATCTTCAAGCAGATGACGAAGAGATGAATGTGGCATCTCCAACAGACCCCGCCCTTTGGCCCAAAAATATTTCAGACACAGACAGGGTAGAGATAATAAGAAGAGGACCATTCAAAGTTCCAGCAGATTTCTCTTTTCCAAAGGGCCCAGATGGAAGGGCATTTCACACAAACCTCCAATTTAAATCCCTTCCCAATAGAGAAAAAATGAAAAGAAGCTGGCTTGTCTACTCCCCAAAGACCAATGCTGTGTTCTGTTTTGCATGCAAGCTGTTTGGGTCAAAAACCATAAAGCTGACACAAACAGGCTATGGCGACTGGTCTAACATCAACATTCGCTTGAGGGGCCATGAAGGTAGCCCAGACCATACCAAGTGCATGTTAAAATGGAAGGAACTGGATATGCGTCTGAGGAAGAATTTAGCCATAGACCAGCAGGAGCTGGCCTTAATGGAGGCAGAGAAGAAAAGATGGCAAGATGTCATGAAACGGCTGTTTTCAATAACTCTGTCTCTAGCCACCAGAAATTTGGCTTTTAGGGGCTCTTCTCAAACTCTTTATGAAAAAGACAGTGGGAATTTTTTGAAAGAGGTGGAGCTGCTGGCTGAATTTGATTCAGTTACAGAAAGACATGTGGCCAAAATTAAAGATGAGGCTTCCAGAACGCACTATCTTGGACAACAGACTCAAAACGAAATAATAGAGATTGTCTCCTCCCAAACAGTTCGAACCATTGTGAAAAAAATCCAGGAAGTCAAATATTATGCCATCATCCTTGACTGCACCCCGGACATCAGCCACAAGGAACAGATGTCCCTGGTGGTCCGCATTGTTGAATTGGTACCCAAGCCAGACATCAAGGAGTACTTCCTTGGGTTTTTGAATGTGGTCGAAACGACAGGTCTCAATCTGTCAAATGTTGTTCTGGAAAAGTTGAGGGAACTTGGCATTTCCTTCGATGATTGCAGAGGACAGTCCTACGATAATGGAGCCAATATGAAGGGAAAGAGGCAAGGAGTGCAGGCCAGACTGCTACAACTGAATTCAATATATTTATACTGATGGTTCTGCTGTTGTAGCTGTAACTTATTTTTGTATTTGACATTTTGTTTATATGTTTATATTTCATGTCAATTTTAAAATAAAAGGCGAATGTTTGAGTGGGAACTTAGTAGATTTTGTGTGTGTTTGGCGGGGGGGGGGGGGGCCTCCCTGACTATTTATGCTTAGGGCCCCCAAAAGCTTAGCAGCGGCCCTGTGACTGTGTGTGTATTAGAGAGCATGAGGAGACACATATATACCGCCCATGTTTGACTGTTTATCTGTGCACTTTCAACTGTATACAATACAACACAAAAATGCCCAGTGCTGCTAAGAAATAAGTTCAGAAAGCTCTGAAAGCTCTAACAAAAGTAACTCTCCAGGTATTTCAGACAGAGTATGCGGATTCGGTCTGATCAGAACAAAGAAAGCACCTTTTGCCTTCCTAGTCAAGAGTGTTGATTAAGTTAGTCTGCACACACTCCCTTACTGTCACACTTTCCTCTTACTATGGCCAGTGTCTGTAAAGGTGGGGGAGACTGTCTCCCCCCTTCCTACCATCTCTCTCTGTTTCTGATGATGTGTAAAATATACAAAATAACGTTTTATATACTTACTCTCTTGTTAAAAGGCGATGAAGTTTGCAGCATAAGCCAGCCATCAGTGTTCTAGTTTTTAAGGCTTTGCATACCTCAAAGTGTGTCTAAAAGTATCTTGGCAAGAGAAAAAAAAAGCCAAAATTCGCCTAGGCCATTAAAAAGAAACCGAATTGCTGCTAAGAAATAAGTTCAGAAAGCTATGACTCCAGTGGAACACTGTTATAGTCAAAAGTAACTCTCAATGTATTCAGACAGAGTATGCAGATTGGGGCTGATCAGAACAAAGAAAGCACCTTTTGCCTTCCTAGTCAAAAGTGTTGATTAAGTTAGTCTGCACACACTCCCTTACTGTCACCCTTACCTCTTCCTATGGCTGTCAGGCCCTTCGGTGTGTGTGTGTGTGTGTGTGTGTGTGTGTGTGTGTGTGTGTGTGTGTGTGTGTGTGTGTGTGTGTGTGAGCCTGGCCCTGCCCCCTCCTCCCCCCTTCCTGCCATCTTATCACTAGACAGAGGGGGGAGGGGTTCTCTCTAAAACACCGTGTCTGTAAAGGTGGGGGAGACTGTCTCCCCCCTTCATGCCATCTCTCTCTGTTTCTGATGATGTGTAAAATATACAAAATAACGTTTTATATACTTACTCTCTTGTTAAAAGGTGATGAAGTTTGCAGCGTAAGCCAGCCATCAGTGTTCTAGTTTTAAGGTTTTGCATACCTCAAAGTGTGTCTAAAAGTATCTCGGCAAGAGAAAAAAGCCAAAATCCGCCTAGGCCATTAAAAAGAAACCGAATTCCACGTTTTACAAATGAACAGACACAAATGCAGACTTGACTACTTGGCAGTTGATTAAAGCAGATTTGTCCTTTTTCATCTCTCAAAGGTTTGGGTCCTGTTCAACACTGGGTACAGAAATATATTCAATATACAGTCATTTGTACGTAAAGATTTTTTAAGTTGTAAGCACTTAGAAATATACATTTGATCGCATTTAAAGTGGCTGTAGACAACTTATCATAATGAAGTAGTTGAATGCACAAATTTGTAATGGATGTAAAATAAAGAAGACATTAGCATTTAAATTGGCTCCCTATAAGACTTGCTTTCTCTATGAAATGATGTCTGGCTCTGAGTAGTGTTCTCCCTTTCACAATAAAAAGCCCAAACACAATACTTTCTGAATCACTGCAGGAAGTAATGTGCTAAAATGCAAATAGCTTACTGTAGCTCCCAATTAGTTGAACAATTGGAAAAATCGTTGCTCACTGTAACGGACTGAAGTCTCCAAATGACAATGACCCTTTTCCAGAGATGCAATGTTTTCCTGACCTCAGTTGTGAGGGTTTTTTGTTAAAGTTGGACAATGTTACTGATTTTAAGTTTAGCACCATGTCCAACAAAACATTTTATTATTTGGTGACAAAGGTGCTGAATCAGAGCAGGCTCCAGGAGCGAGTGGACACCCGGTGGAGAGCCCATCTGGGCCTGACTGAGGCTCAGAGGCCTGAGTGGAGAGCGCTCTACAAGCCTCCGCTGACTAAGAGGGGTGGGGACCTCCAGCGGAGGATTCCCCACGCTGCAGTAGCTGTACATGCGTTTGTTTCAGTTATCAACCCTACAGTGTCTGACGCCTGTCCTTTCTGTGTAGGGAAACCATTTTTCATTGTTTTACGGAATGTGGTCGACTCCTTTGTCTTTTTCAGTTAGTCACTCAGATGTTGATTTTGTTTAATGTGGTTTTTTCTAAGACAATATTCAATTTGTAATGGATGTAAAATAAAGAAGACATTAGCATTTAAATTGGCTCCCTATAAGACTTGCTTTCTCTATGAAATTATGTCTGGCTCTGAGTAGTGTTCTCCCTTTCACAATAAAAAGCCCAAACACAATACTTTCTGAATCACTGCAGGAAGTAATGTGCTAAAATGCAAATACAAATAGCTTACAGTAGCTCCCAATTAGTTGAACAATTGGAAAACCACAAGGACTATGAAAACACATACTGGCAAAGGATTGTGGATGCAAATTATGCAAAGAGGAAGAAAAAACATTCTATCTAAAGCTAAATAACACAATCTGCATATTGAAAGTATGAGTACAACAAAAACATTATGCATGTTGATGCAAACGACGATGTTCAGTAAACGATCAATCGAAATCGAAGGATCCAATGTATTTTTAAATGGAGCAGAAATAGAACTAGTCTCCCAGTTCAAGTATCTTGAACAGGGAGTGTCATATTGGACTCACACTTGACTTTTTAAGAAATATATCCAGAAAGTATCCAATACAATTAAATTCAACTTACAACATTTTAAACAAATTAAACATTTTTCTTAACTGTCAATGCTGCAAAGCCATACCTCCACTGTATGATTCTATCCCACATTGAATACATGTTTACAAACTGGTCGTTTGCTTGTGCCACACACATGAAACCCATAGAACAGCTGTTCGAGAGAGCTATCCAGGTGTTTGACAGAAAGCCACAGTCATACCACCACTGTACCATCCTTGAAAATCACAATTTCTCACAAGTGTATTGAAACGTGCGTATTATACCCCCACAGAAACACAGAAACACAGAAACACGGAAACACAAAAAAAACACTGAAACACTGAAACAACACAGAAACACTGAAAAACACAGAAACACTGAAAACCGAGACACAGAACCACAGAGACACAGAAACACAGAAACACAAAAACACAGAAACACAAAAACACAAAAACACTGAAACACCGACACTGAAACACCGACACACCGAAACACAGAATCACAGAAACACAAATTTGATTCTGTATTTTAAAAAGTCAAATAGTATCAGCCTCCCATCGACTTTTTAAAATACTGATGTGTTTATTCAAAAACCATACTAGCTCACAAGCCTGTTTTTTGTGTTTTCAGTGTTTTCAGTGTTTTCGGTGTTTCTGTGTGTCGGTTTTTCAGTGTTTTTCTGTTTTTCTGTTTCTGTGTTTCAGTGTTTTCTGTGTTTCTGTGTTTTTCAGTGTTTATGTGTTGTTTCAGTGTTCCAGTGTTTTTCTGTGTTTTTGTGTTTCTGTGTCTCTGTGGTTCTGTGTCTCGGTGTTTCAGTGTTTCTGTGTTTTTCAGTGTTTCTGTGTTGTTTCAGTGTTTTTTCTGTGTTTTTGTTTTTCTGTGTTTCTGTGGGGGTATAATACGCACGTTTCAATACACTTGTATCATACATCTTCCCTGTTACCCTCCCATTGTTATAATGAAGACAACAGTGCATGTGAAGGACTGTAATACACATGTATCAGACACGCTCCCCTTGCTATAATGAAGACAACAGTTTTTAAACTGTAAAAACTTTTCTTTTTTATTTCCTATTTACATTTTTATTTTTTCACACACAAATTCAATAGTTATACTTTTTGTAACATCCCCAGGACCGTCTCCAGCTTAGAATTACCCAGATTACTGGAAATATCATGATGGACTTTTTTTCACTTCAGTCAAAAATATTCATGTGTATGCTGTTTTTGTCACCAAGATGCATTAAATCTACAAACAGAGCATACAATGAGAGCACATGATACACTTTTGGTGTTTGTTTCATTTATTCGGTAATGTTACAGAATGTTTCGGAAAATGAAGATTCCAGAACGACTTTAAATGTTTCGTTCACAATACTATTACTATACATGAAAGCAAAAATACAACACATTTTCATTTGTTTTGGTTGTTTAATTGAAAACACAACATTCACCCCATTTTCAGAAAAACATATTACATTTTACCAAGTTAATGTCGTAGTGCATACAAGGTAATAGACTTAACGATTTGCACTGCTGCTTCTCTCCGCCTTTCATTTACAGTGATCGGTTTATCGTTCAATTCACATTGCCCAAGTAGATGTTTAGGGGTCTCTTGGAAGTAAACAAATGCATTTTTTATATCAGATAAATGCATTAACATCACTTGCACATTCTCTATCCTTTCACCCGCAACGATTATAATCTGCTTTGCTTGTTCTTCGGTTTCACCATTATTAGCTCTGAATGTAATCCTTGCTGGGGCTTCTTGTGTTTCTTGTGGTCTGTTGAATACCTGGCATAGGATTTGTTTAGCTGTAAGGACAGGTACCATATAATTGTCTTCAAAAGCTTTGTCTATGTCGTCACACGTTTTGGCATATCCTTCGATGTAATGGCAACCGACACTAGAATAGAGATTCTCCAACAGTCTTTTAATACATGCTCTGGCACTGTCTCCAATTTGGGCAATTCCGTAGTATCGTGCTTTTTCTCTCATTATATTGAAGCAAAGCTCTGCCATTGCTTTTGGTATTTGTTCAACACATTCGCAACAGTCGGTTAGTGGTAGCTGATCTATAAGATTATTATGATTCGGTAATGGGTCTACAACACCATCCTCTATAGTTAGTTGACATTTCTTCACTTTGTTCCTTTTTCTTTTCACCTTCTTTCTTTTTGTCTTTTTCGTTTTCCGTCCTGTGGTTCCTTTTTCTTTTCATTCGCATTCTGCGTTTACTTTTCATTTTTCTTCTCCTTTTCATTTTGCTTTTTCATTTTCTTCGGTTTTCTTTACTTTTGCTTTTCTTATGTGCTAAATGTCGTTTGCGATCTTGGCGAGTGGTATGAGATATATTGTTTCTATAGAGGTTATCTATAATACCATCTTTTAAAGAAAGATATTCTTCATATGTCATGTTATCATAGTCCTCTTTTGTCCTAAAGACCTTACATGGATATGATATAGAGGAGAGCTCTTCTTTCGGAACATCCTCTCCCCTACTTTGTAACATCCATTCATTAAGCCCATATCCGTTATCCTGGTGATAATAAGGGTAGGCTACATCAGACTTGGTTTTTCTCAGATCCATGGCTAGTTTTCAAACTGTCATCTTAGTGGGGGTCCTTAGTTTTAGATGCTTTGCTGAGTGGTGGGAGGGACTTATTGCGTTGAATGGGGGGAGTCATCTGTAGAATTTAGTGTTTTTTCACCAGTATAATGTCCCTCACTGTTTGAGTCTTTTTTTTTTAAAGTTATTTTTCATTTATCATTTTCAACCAAGCAGCAAGAGGTCAAATTTAAGAATAAGTAATAGTTTGTCACCATTTTACGGGAAATAGTCAGAGTGCAATGTCACATCTTAAAGACAGCTTGAACTGGATAAATGGTTAGTCTTCAAACATACCGTACGTTCTGCATGTTAGTATATCTGGCCAATTGGTTTAGACCGTACTGCAATAGACGCATGCTCTCAATAGGGAAGTCACGCTTTGGGAAGAGGTGTTTCATTTCACAGATCCACCTTGATTCTTGTTGTGCTGGCTGAAGGAAGAGGGACGGGGGAGGAAAATTCAGAGGATGAAGAAGCAGAAAAATAACTTGTTTTGTAAAACGGACAGCACGTCAGTTTCAAGGAAAAGATGACACCGTGTTTATGCATAACATGCAAAATATCTTGAAGCCCTACAACCACAAAAAAAGGTACAAGTATATTGTGTTGAAAATATCGCAAAAAGTCGTAATATTGAATAATGTATTAATTGCATGTTGTATTTTGCTAAAAACCACTATGTAGTTTTTCAAAAATATAATGGAAAAAGGAGAGAAAGACAAAAACAGAATATCACAGTATGTTGAAAAATATGAAAAAAGTAATGTTGTGTTAATATAACATGAAAGAAATCAAAGTAAAGCATCTAAAAACATATATTTAGAAAAGGAATGTTAGTCAGGTCAAGTTATCAAGACTGCATTGTTTAATCGAAACAGTGTTAAAATCACAAACTTGCCTTTTAGAGTCGCAGTCTTTTACAAAAATTCTGTTTTGTTAAGAGCTACCAAAACATAGTAAACATCGCAATTATTCCCAAAACAAACTGGGAATGGGGACATCGATAACATATTTTAATGTTTAATTTTCTTCAGGGCCACCGTAGTGCACATTGATGAACACTTTAAAACAAAAATAATGCTTACAAGTGTAAATGAGCCGGATTTTAGCTTTGAGCTAATTTCCATCTGTAGTCCCGTCACATACAGCATATAAGAACATGACATTTATATATACAGCAATTTAATTTATACAATGTAGCAGCTATGATATATAAAGTGCAAGATAAGATAAAAAGCGCTACATAAAAGTGCAAGAGGAGATACCCCTGTGTTAAAGTGCATTTATTTAGCGGTGATTACACGTCTGTTTGTTGCTCAACCATTCTTTAAGTTGACCTTTAAAACTATTGAGAGTGGGACAATCCCGTATCTCAGTTGGGGGGCTATTCCACAATGAGCTGCCTTTAATGGAGAGGACATTTTGTCCAAAGGTGGTCCGTCTGTGGTGGACTTCACAGTCTCCTCTGGTTTCTGACCTAGTGCTGCGTCCAGTGTGTTTTTTGTGGATGAATTCCCCCAAGGGGAGGGGGGCCAGCCCATGTAAATATAATCTTTTTAAAAACACATACTTTTAAAAGACTTAAAATTGTCAAAAACTCAAGAAATTGTGATTTTCAAGGATGGTACAGTGGTGGTATGACTGTAGCTTTCTGTCAAACACCTGGATAGCTCTCTCAAACAGCTTTTCTATGGGTTTCATGTGTGTGGCACAAGCAAACGACCAGTTTGTAAAACAGTATTCAATGTGGGATAGAATCATACAGTGGAGGTATGGCTTTGCAGCATTGACAGTTAAGAAAAAGGTCTAATTTGTTTAAAATGTTGCAAGTTGAATTTAATGGTATTGGATACTTTCTGGATATATTTCTTAAAAAGTCAAGTGCGAGTCCAATATGACACTCTCTGTTCAAGATACTTGCACTGGGAGACTAGTTCTATTTCTGCTCCATTTAAAAATACATTGGATCCTTCGATTTTGATTGATCGTTTACTGAACATCGTCGTTTGCATCAACATGCATACTGTTTTTGTTGTACTCATACTTTCAATATGCAGATTGTGTTATATAGCTTTAGATAGAATGTTTTTTCTTCCTCTTTGCATAATTTGCATCCACAATCCTTTGCCAGTAGGTGTTTCCATAGTCCTTGTGGTTTTCCAATTGTTCAACTAATTGGGAGCTACTGTAAGCTATTTGTATTTGCATTTTAGCACATTACTTCCTGCAGTGATTCAGAAAGTATTGTTTTTGGGCTTTTTATTGTGAAAGGGAGAACACTACTCAGAACCAGACATAATTTCATAGAGAAAGCAAGTCTTATAGGGAGCCAATTTAAATGCTAATGTCTTCTTTATTTTACATCCATTACAAATTGAACATTGTCTTAGAAAAAACCACCTTAAACAAAATCAACATCTGAGTGAGTAACTGAAAAAGACAAAGGAGTCGACCACATTCCATAAAAAAATAAATAAAATGGTTTCCCTCTGTAGACACTGTAGGGTTGATAACTGAAACAAACGCATTTACAGCTACCGCAGCGTGGAGAATCCTCCGCTGAAGGTCCCCACCCCTCTTAGTCAGCGGAGGCTTGTAGAGCGCTCTCCACTCAGGCCTCTGAGCCTCAGTCAGGCCCAGATGGGCTCTCCACCGGGTGTCCACTCGCTCCTGGAGCCTGCTCTGATTCAGCACCTTTGTCACCAAATAATAAAATGTTTTGCTGGACATGGTGCTAAACTTAAAATCAGTAACATTGTCCAACTTTAACAAAAAACCCTCACAACTGAGGTCAGGAAAACATTGCATCTCTGGAAAAGGGTCATTGTCATCTGGAGACTTCAGTCCGTTACAGTGAGCAGCGATCAGCGCCAGCTCTGATTGGCTGAGCTGCTGTTTCCAGCTCTGCAGCAGGAGGCTGACCACCCGGACTGACCTGAGGCTCAGACGTGAGGCCAGGCCTGCAGCGTTGTCCAGACGGAGGCCACACACCTCCACCACCTGGCCCAGCGTGAGGATCCTCTCCTCACAGAGTCTCTGTTGTAGAGAAGGCCCTACTCCACACACAAACCGAGATCCACGGACCACCGGCTCTCTGAGGAGCCAGAACAGTGAGCCACAGCACTCTGGTCTCTCTTTTTTGAGTAGTCCCCACACCTTGAAGAGACCTCCATAGAAACCCGAGAGATTGTTCAGGCGTAATCCTTTTAGGTCCATTAGGAACCGTGACTCAGCCAGACCCAGCCCACCACAGCGTTCCAATAAGGCCCGAGCTACGGGTCTCCAGACCAGGTCAGCAGGTCCAGTCAGGAACCTCTGGACGAACCGGAGCCTGAAAGCAGCCCCTCTGCTTGCTAGGTGAACCAGGCCATGTCCCCCCTCCTCCTTTGGCAGGAACAGGACGCTCTGAGGGACCCAGTGCATGCGGTCCTAGAAGAAGTCCACCATGAGAGCCTGCACCCTGGACAGCAGGTTTACGGGTGGGTCGGTGCATGCCAGCCGGTGAGCCAGCATGGAGGAAACAAGGTTGTTTAAAATAAGGATACACCCTTTAAAAGAAAGTTTGGGCAGGATCCACTTCCACTTCTTTAACCGGCCTTCCACTTTCTCTATAAGCCCATCCCAGTTTTTCAAACAAAACGTGTCATCACCAAGATAAATACCCAGGTACTTTACCCCTGCCCTTTTCCAACCAAGGCCCCCAGGTAACAACAAGCTGTCAATACTGCCCTCTCCTAATGCTAAGGCCTCACTTTTCCCCCAGTTGACTCGAGCAGATGAGATTTTGCAAAAATTGCTCACAGTTTCAGTTAAAACATTGATGTCATCTTGTTTTTTAACAAAGAACATTATGTCATCCGCATACGCAGACAATTTAAAACATCACTACAGCCAGGAAAAGAGAAACCCTGTAACTTTGACCTTAACCGGTGTAAAAAGGGCTCTATGGCCAGGGAGTAGAGCATCCTGGACAAAGAGCACCCCTGTCGGACTCCTCTCTGAGCTTCAAAAGGAGCACACAAACTACCGTTTATCTTCAATACACTCTCAATGTCCCTGTACAAGACCTGGATCTTGGCTATGAGACCAGAGCTGAACCCAAAAGCTTCCAGCGTCTGCCACAAGTACTGGTGTTCAACTCGGTCAAAAGCCTTTTCCTGGTCTAGAGAAATCAGACCAAGATCACAGCCCAATGAACCGGAGAGGTCCAAAACATCTCGAATTTGAGTCACGTTGTCAGTTATCAACCTGCTGGGTAGACAGTATGTCTGGTCTACGTGAATGACATGCTCCATCACTTTTCTCAGCCTCGTCGCTAACACTTTGGAAAGCAGCTTGTAGTCGGTACAGAGTAGAGACACAGGACGCCAGTTCTTAATCTTCTGCAGGTCTCCTTTCTTAGGGAGGAGAGTGAGCACAGCTCTCCTGCAACTCAGAGGCAACCTCCCGTTACTTAGACTGTCTCTGAGCACACTCAGCAGGTCGTCACCTATAACCGGCCAGAGAGCCTTATAAGTCTGCAGGCAGGCCCTCTATGCCAGGAGCCTTCCCACTCTGCATGCTCTGCAGGGCCTCCTGCAGCTCCTGGGCAGAGACCTCCGCCTCCAGCTCAGCATGGTCCTCCTCAGGAACGTTAGGAAGGCCCTCATAGAACGACTGCGCCACCTCTGGCTCGGCCTGGAACTCTGTTTTGTAGAGCTCTTTGTAGAACTCCACAGCACACTGACGAATGTCGGCGGACTCCTGAAGCAGCTTCCCAGCATTGGATCGCAGGGAGTGCATCAGCCTCCTCTGACCATTCTTACGCTCTAGACCAGGGGTAGCCAACGCGGTGCCCGCGGGCACTAAGTCGCCCGCAGGGGGGAAATTGGTCGCCCGCGTGCATGTTCTAAAAATAGCACAAGTCACCATGGAGCTCCGTCTAAAAACATTATTGAATACATTTTTATTTTTAAAATGACAATATTGAATATAACATTTTAAGAGCACACATTTTGTATGTACATATGTAAGTGAAATGGAGATTTGGTGCGTGAAATTGAACTCTGACCCCAGATAGGTTCAGAGTTGAACTCCACGCACCAAATCTCCGTTCCACCTTTAGCTGAGACAAGCTAGCATGAGCAGCTACGATCATGGGCCTCATCACCTCACCACACACACACACACACACACACACACACACACACACACACACACACACACACACACACACACACACACACACACACACACACACACACACACACACACACACACACACACACACACACACACACACACACACACACACACACACACACACACACACACACACACACACACACACACACACACACACACACAACACACACACACACCAGTGGTGAGGATCTCAGCCTGCCACTGACGTTCAACCAGAAAACATCAGCTGTTAGCAGTTAGCAAACAGAGATCACAGCTCCTCATATCTTTTCAGAAACTGGACAAAAGTTACAAACCACAGACTGTCTGTGTCATGGTGAATACAGTCGCTGGTTTATTTATGTCTGTACGCCGTTGTTATGAGTGTGGAATGAGCATATACAACGTTAGCTTAGCCTGGTCGACCCAATCTCCATTCAGAAAACAAGCATTTTAAAAGGTTTTTCGCCTGCCGTCTGGTCTGCAGACTTGTCAAGCATTAATTCATGGTTTTTACTAAGCGGTATCAGTATGTTGTTACTTCGGCATCATTTAGAAACGTGTATTACAATTTAATCACGGTAAAATATGTTCATTTTGTTGTAGTTGTAGCTCCCGAGCAAGCGCGTCTTGTTTGAATGATGCGAGTAAACACAGTTGGCAGCAGCGGTGAAACTCGAGCGATTAGAGCGAAGTCGCGTCCGGTGTGAACGCGCAGCATTACAACGACCCCTGATAGATCTCGCGAGAATGTGTATAAATATAGATACATTTTCATAACAAAACAATGGGGTTGCTATAGCAATGGTAAATCATTGTTAATAATTATTGTGAGGAATCATTAACATGTGATCAGACAGTCCTTCACATACAGTAAATTAATATGTATTCTGATTATTATTAATAATAATATTATCATTAAAGGTGAACCGTGCAATTATGTTATTCAGGAAGTTTGTATCAAACAAGTAGCCCTTCGTATTACTCAGTACCCTTGAAGTAGCCCTCGGTGACAAAAAGGTTGGTGACCCCTGCTCTAGACCAAAGAAAAGGTTAGAGGGAGCATCCATTTTCACAATGTTCTGAAACCGGGATCTGACCAGAGCACCCTGAGCAGAAAACCCCAGCAGGTCAGACAGAGCTGAGTTTTTACTTTTGAAAACTTCAACATGTTCTCGCTCTCCTGTGGAGTCTGCCAATCCCTGCAGCTCCACCACTTCTCTCTCCAGAGCTCTCAGAGATCTAGCCATGTCCTTTGTGACATTGAAAGTGTACTGTAGGCAAAGCTGCTTGATCTTCACTTTACCTACATCCCACCACTGCTGAAGAGAATTGTACTCACTCTTAGATAAACGGTAGACTCCTTCTTTGACACCTTCCCCTTTTGAGCCACACTTCCTTTGCTCACTTATTCGTTTTTCCTTTTAACAGGTAACCTTAGCAAATCCTCATCAATTACCACATTCTCTAGAACAGACTCAGCCACTCTGGCTGCAGTGTGCTCACTATCTGCTTTCTGTGTGACTTGAGTGTCTGTATGTGTGATACTGTGTGTACCCAGGGGCGCCGTAAGGGGCTGAAAGGTTAGGACGATTCTAAGGGCCCATGACCAGCAGGGGGCCCCAAAATGTTTAGAACATTAAGAAAAAAAATGTAAGTACCGTTTCATAAATAATTAACATTAATATAACGTTATATTGCGTAGTAGGCTACTCACTAAACTTACGATTCATTTAACTTATTTTCTTCCAAAAGTTAATTATCCAAAGCCTCTGTACACCCCCCTCTATTTACATGTAATGGTTTGGTCCTAACGCAGCACTTTTCTAGCAGAGTGAAAGCATGTGAGGAGGGATGTGGTGGGTGTGGTCCATGAGTGGTGGAATTTAGTCTGTTGGCTAAGCGTAGTCCATTGTAAATTGTAATGTTTTTTTTTACTAAGCTGACATTAAGTAGGCTACTGTTAATATCTTCACAGAAAATTCATAGGTTTTTCATTTCACTGCTCTTTTAGCTGACATTAAATGCAGGTACATGTTTATCAGCTATTCATACTAAATCAGTTGTCCCTCCCCCTGGTGACAGGACCAACAGATCCATCTTCAGGCTCAGCAGCCCTGTCCCCCTATAAGGCTGAACCTGAACCAGCTTTTCTCCCAACTGAAGGAGGTGAGCAGCATTGTGTTGAATGACATGCCACTTAACATATCTGAAGGGAGACTGGAATACATATATATATCAAAACAAAAAGCTAACATCTAATTTAAATTATACATTTCAAACACAGTATTTTCCCACATAGCCACTGATCTATATAAGACAAAAAATGCTTTTAGTCTATTTAGGATGTTTGAAGCGTTGAGTGATCAGTCTGTATTAGGTAAATAAAATGTTAATCACCAACATTTTGGTTATGATATTAATACTAATATTAAAGACTATATTATCATATGTGTCATGTACACTCTACAGAGCCAGGGCCCTCTTCAGTTTTGTCAGGAAGGTGTGTGGAAGTGGAGGAAGAGGTGAAGGACAGTGACAGTGCCAGTGGCAGTACCAGTGTAGATGAGGAGGATGAAGGCTCCAGTGAAGACAAGAGAAGGTGTACAGAAAGGGACAGACAAAGTGAGGAAAAGGACAGACAAAGTGAGGAAGCTGTAAAAAAAAAAGACTGAGAACAGGCAATAGGCTCTGATTTGGCACCACCATAAGGCCTTTTCATTTCCATTTCCGTTGTATTCCACTTTAATACCTGCATATTTTGTAGTTGGTATGTATATTTAATTTAAAAATCTGCTGCTTATGTTATTTTTTGTGTTATAGCATTTTATAAATGATTTTGTTGGTGGTAATGTTCACTTTATTTTAATTTAAGAGGTCATGTATATTTAAGTTATATTTATTTGGATTTATGCATTCATGTTGAGAATATTCCATTCATAAATGTTATTGCATGGACACCATAAAAGATGACTATTGATATTTATTGTCAGGAATGTTAGTGTTATATCAAATAGTGAATTATACTGCAGCAGAATGTTGCACGTCTGCACAGTGTTATATTTTCACAGCTCAGTGTCAGTAAATATTGTGCTGTTAGTATTGGACTACAAGATAGATGCAAGCCTGTACAGGTGGAGTTATTTAAAGCATACATGAGTGGGTTGGGTTCTGGAGGTGTGGTTAGCAATTGTGCTTGGTTGGCGTGGCCTGGGCCTGGTGATGGGGGGGCCCAATATGATATCTTTTCAAGGGGCCCAAAATCCCTGGTGGCACCCCTGTGTGTACCGGCTGCCTGTGTGCTTTCTACGCGTGAAACCATTGGCTTTGCCACGGACCGACTGACCTGCGGTTCCACCACCGGCGTTTCCGCCGCTGGCGTCGGCCTGGCCGTGGACAAAGCAACCGGCAGCGGTTCCGCAGCGGGCGCGGACCCCAGCACCGGCGGCCCGGCCGTGGACAAAAGGACCTGCAGCAGCTCCGCCACGGGCGCGGACCCCAGCACCGGCGGCCCGGCCGTGGACAAAAGGACCTGCAGCGGCTCCGCCGCGGGCGTGGACCCAAGCACCGGCGGCGCAGACCCCAGCACCGGCGGCCCGGCCGTGGACAAGGTAGGGGTTTCACCAACTAATCGACTAGTCGACTAGTCGCCTACCTTTACCACTAGTCGGCGCTGTAGGCCCTAGTCGTGGAAAAAAATGGAGGTAAACGAGGTGCTGCAAAATGCTACAAAACACGTCCGACATTCTTATGTATGGCAGTACTTCAACGAAGATGTAACCAACTCCACAGTGAAGTGTCAGTTGTGTACAGCTGTACTGAAGTACAATACAAATGCATCTGCTATGCGCAACCATCTGAAGATGAAACACCCGCTGCCGACAGCTAGCACTAGCAGTAATGCTAGCACCAGTGAGCAACGGACCGGAGTCAGCACTGAACAGAGGCAAACGAACAGCAAGAAAACACGGGTCAACAGTGATGCGGATGATGAGCTACGGGATTACTGCCAGCGGACACCGCATATCCCCACAATGGATAATCCACTGGAGTGGTGGGCAGAAAACGTGCACCGCTTCCCCCGCTTTCGAGGAGCTACCTTGCTATTCCAGCCACAAGCACCCCGAGTGAGAGGGTTTTTTTTCCTGGCAGGCAACACAGTCACCCGAAAGCGGTCAAGCCTCCTTCCCTCACATGTCGATGCGTTGGTGTTCAAACCAAAAATATGGAAAGGTGGACGTTATCGTGGAGGACAGCGAATAAAGTGTCGCGCAATTATTTACGTGGCATTTATGTAAACAAGAGTTTTTTGCTGTCGATTTTGGTGAGTCCAGTGTTTGTTATTTACTCAGCCATGTAACACAAATTAAAATGCAGTGTTTAATGTTACTGTATGAGTTCCAATAGAAAATACAGTTGTAAAACTCTCTTTGTGTGTCTCTATTATGACGTAACGACTAGTCGACTACTATTTTGAAAAACTAGTCGACTAGTAAATATTGGTAGTTGTGAAACCCCTAGGACAAGGCAACCGGTAGCGGCTCCGCCGCGGGCACCGTCGGGCCGGCTGCGAGCGCGGACACCACGGGCGCGTCACCCGCCCTCTCCGGGCACGCGCGGATCAGGTGTCCTGCCGCTCCACAACCATAACATCTCAAAATGTCAGATGTAACATGGACAGTATACACAAAATCATCAATTTTAAACTTGAGAGCCAGATTATGTTCCCCTTCATCCTTCTTCAGGACCATAAGCACCTGTCTCCTAGAAGTGCTTGAGGTGTGGGGATTTACAGCCCCGGGGGATCGACTTAATGGGAGACGCAAGCTGACCGTGTCGAGCCAGCACTCTCTCCAACAACTCGTTTTTCAGAAACGGGGGTACATTAGAGATGATTACTTTTTTAGCTGGAGTGACAAGGGGTAGCACGGATAACAGCGTCCCTTTAATCACTAGCCCACTCTCCACCAGCTGGTTAGCTTTCTCCGTGCAGTCTAAAAAAATAACCACTGCACTGTTCATGCGGGAGGCAGATTTAACTCTGCCATATCCCACCACAGCCCCCACAGCCGGACCACACTACTCCACCAACAGGTGGAGAGAGCTTGATGGCGTGTTGGCGAGTCAGCTTCTCTAAACCAGCGCAGCTGCCACGGAACGCCATGCCGGGCGGCGTGACTGCAGCTGCAGCCGCTAGACAAACAATTCGACAAACAATTAGACAAACAATTCACCAGTGCAACCACACAACACCACCAAAAAACACCAAAGTCGGTGAAATGATGCACAAAGACATCAACTATCACCCAGAGAAAAGTGAATTGTTAACAATGGTTTGAAAAGTTGTAAACTTTAAACGATCGCTCTCCGCTATACTCACCGGTCCACTCACAATCAGAGAGAGAGAGAGAGAGAGAGAGAGAGAGAGAGAGAGAGAGAGAGAGAGAGAGAGAGAGAGAGAGAGAGAGAGACTGATAAGATAGCAGGGTTTACCCACACACTTTACTTGGGCGGGCCGGCCAAGTAGGCTAAAGTATAATTCGCGAGCTGTTTAGGTTTAATTGTTTTAATCCGTCCACGAGCACGACGGCATCTGCGATCCCTCGCTCTACCCCTCGCTATCGCGAGAAGGGTCTGCTTTATGCTGTTGGAGCACCAACTGCAAGGTTCACCTCTGCTCCGCGCCGTCCGTTGATGAGTGGTCAGTTAAAGGAAGAAGGATTCAAACACTGGGATAAAGGATAAAACAATAATCTGTTTTAATGGTAAAAGCAACAATACAAAATACAGAGTACTCTGCACCAGTACAAAATACAGAGCACTCCGGACTCAAGTCCTACCAACGAGTGATATACGTACCACGACAGCCAAGAGTCCCGAGCATGAATATTGGACAGCTTACATACTGTTTCTGCGGGAGGATTTGTGTCGGTTGCTCTTCCCTTCATATTTCTAATTGGTTGCTTCACTCCTGGGCGGGCCCCCAGACAGTGAGGTGGTAGTTCTCCATTGGCCGGTTTCACTTCTGGGCGGGCCCCTAGACAGTGAGTTGGTAGTTCTCCATTGGCCGGTTTCACTTCTGGGCGGGCCCCTAGACAGTGAGTTGGTAGTGAGTCAGAGTGCGTTATCTGTTGCTGTGCCTTCCAGTAGAGTGTTCTTTTCCCACAGTTGGCAGTTGTGGTTTGTAACTGATAAGGCTTCTGCAGCAGGTGTGCGGGCCTTATATGAGGGATATTCAAAGTGAACCTAACACCTTTTTCTAGTTTCATAAGCTGCAGATGTTACAGACTATTGGCCCTTAACACATGTCGGGCCGAAACCAGCTTTACTAGTGGTTTCTTATACATGTTTATTATATCAAGGCACTTATTCAAGCAGTATAACACACACACAATCAAATGAACACATCTATTGATAATTCAGAACGACCATTGTCTCTCTAACTGTGTGACCCAATTCAGTAACACGCATCTTATGGAATATCAGGTGACATTAAATGAATATCCCAGAAATACGCTGTATTAAACTTTCTGCTATAACACGTTACTTTAATTCCCCCTTTGGATCTCTCCTTAAGAGATCCACGCCGTGTACCTAGAACTTACAAACATGCCCTGTTCATACCATTTTAAAACTTTCCTACTGTGTCTGCCCTTCGTCATTGTATAGATCTATCAGAAACTGAGACCTAGAGTAATGGAAACCTTCATGGGGACAGAACACAACTTTCCATGGTAGTGAAGGAACTATTAGAGGGGTAACCTGAGTGCTAGAAAGCAGTATCATTGTGTGGTGAATCATCAGGGTCCTCCTCCCCCTCCGAGGAATACGCCAACAAGGGCATCTGATAGGGAGGGGGAGACGCGGCTTTCCCTTCAATGGTGGAACTGATCAGAGGGAAGTAGATTCCTCTGCTTCCCCGTGAAGTCCTGTGTCTTTGTCCCCTAGCCCGCTGGCGTCGGCTTCTGGGCCGTCTGCTGGAGGGATGTCCTCGGGGTCCTTCTCCTCCGGTCCACTGATGGCGGCTTCCGGGTCGACCTCCTCGACGAGAGCCAGGTCCGTCCTGATGTCGTCCAAGGTCCTAGCAGGAGGTTTCCCCCCTTTCCTTCTAGGCGGACGGCATGGGATGTCCTCTGGGTCACTCGGTAGGGGCCGGAAAACCTAGGGTTGAGCCACTTAGGCCTGATGACTGTCAGCCAGACGAACTCCGCTGGGTTGGCCTCGTACTTCTCGGGTCCCCCTTTGGCGTCAGCAACCTGTGTGGAGAAGTCTGATACCAGCCCCTTAAGTTGCTGGGAATAAGGTTTCGAACTCATGACCTCTACTTCCTTTCCTACGCTCAGGGCTCCTGGGTCCGGGAACTGATGGCCATGGGTCAGCTCAAATGGGGAGAAACCTGTCCCTCGGTTGATAGAGCTCCTGATTGACATAAGGGCCAGAGGCAAGGCGTCTAACCATTTTATGCCTGTCTCCTCACATGCTTTGCTGAGTTTCTGTTTGATGTTCTGGTTCATCCTTTCTACCTTTCCCTGAGATTGGGGGTGATAGATGGCTCCGAAACTGTCTCTTAGTCCTAAGGTCTGTTCTACTGTGCGTAGGTCATGGTTCTTAAAATGAAATTACCAAATTGAACAATAAACCCATTATTCCTGGAAACATTGTCCTCCAAACTATAGAGACCATGTTTCCCAAATAAGATATTTCAGAGTACTCATCTTCACATACAAAGTTATTTCAAAGTCCTATGGCTCATCATCAGGCTTCAGATGTTTAAACAAACAAATTATCAATAAACTTCCTTAATATACTGCCCCTAGGAAACACAAAGCCTGACAAATGTTCATGCAAGGCATTCTTAAGTGAACCAGCAGATAACGGCCTTTGTAATTAATATTCCAAATTGATCAATAACAATAATACATTTAATCAATTTTTTTATGACATGCAAATCACTAACACATGTTTTCCAAGTTCAGCATCAGCCTTCGTTACTCTAAAATTACTTTTTAAATAGGAATGGAAAAAATCTTCAATCTTCAAACTAGCTAGTGAATAGCCAACATGTTTCAAATGTCAGATATAGAAAAATAAGCCTAAATACTCCTTTACTATCAAAGTCTAAAGCTAGACCTAAGGTGAACAGTTTTGTTAATGGACAATTTAATCTAAAAACAAAACAAAATTGGACTCATGTCTTTGTATTAGTAAATACTTTGTGAAGTGTTCACAATATAACTAACCCTTTCTAGGATATGAAATCTGTTAATCTTTAACCAGATACTATTTCCCTATTTATTTTTCGTTCATGATAATAATGGTATAACGACCACACGTTTTACCCACAGCTAGTTTCTATGTCAAGATTATTATGTGTGACATACTAATCAGATGTCTTGTTTGCTAAACAGGGATATTAAACTTTAATCTTTTCAGTATTCCAAACCATCGTTTAAACAATCAGCCTCCTTTCTTAAACACTAAGCATAATGTTCTACACCACCCTCTGGAAAACTCTTGCACAGTTATGCTGTAAAATCATTGCATAGTTTCTTCAGAGTCTGAACAGTCGGAGACAAGCCTGTCTCAAGATCTTGTCATAATGAGAACAGTCAGTGATGCGTTGTCCTCTGCAGCTGTAGTCAGTGGGATCAAGGAAAGTCTTGTTTTGGCACTGGGATGTCCTGAGGGGGAAGGAACCTCTGGGTCAATGTGGTAAAATCAGCAGACACACGTTGTCCTCTGCACAGTAGGAAACCCCCAAAACTGCAGTTCCTCTTCAGACCACTGTTGCCTTGACAACGAGGCACAAGCAAAATGTCAAAACCTCCTCAGAGATGTGTTCTTTGCACAGTTCTTCTGTTTCTGTAGTGAGCAACTTTTCACCAACACACTAATTCAGAGTACAACCCAAAGGTGGTGCATAACTATCCAATGCTGCTGTAATCACAGCAAATCAGCTACTGAGAAAAACTCAATTTAAATCTCTCCCCCAACGGGTTACAAAATGAAATGGCTGAGTGTCTATATGGTCAGGACTGCTGAAACATGTGAATGTTAAAACAAACTAATGGTAGTAGTCTACCTATTCTTCATTACTTCAGTTCTAAGTTAATAGGCAAAACAAGGAAACCCTCCTTAACCACTATAGAGTCATCTTTTATCTACTTGCTTATTATATTCATGTTCAAATTGTTTATCTAAGTTGTGTTACAAGCATGGTTAGATTTGTAACACAATACAAAACTAACTGTATTTAGCGCTATATTTTTAAAACAAGTAATCTGATAACAGTTAATGAATATATTTTTGGAAAACTTAAAGGAATTATTGATGGAAAAGTTTCCTCACAAAATGTAATCTTCATTACTAAAGCTAAAACCTAAATAAATCATCACGGAACAGTTTTCTTTCCTCCTCACTTAATTGTTTCAATAAAAACTAAAAAGCATTGTGAAAACTCCCACTCTTGAGAACATCCTACTTCTCCCTGTCTCTCTCTCTTTCCTCACTGCGCCCTGCAGCTGCTCCTGTCCACAAGCTTCTCATAAATCACACTAGGTGGGAAAATCCACTATTATATTTAATTTTAATAAAACCTTACCCTTAATGTACTTCATATACTCAGTAAACCTATTTTTACTTTCCCTTAATGTTACTGTATCTAATATAATTTTTTCTTTGAAATATATTTAAGTACAATTCTTAGTTAATGACAAATACCATGAAACTCACAATGCAATGCAATGGTAACAATCATTTCTCAAAATCTCTAATAAAAACCACAATGTGACGTAATTGTATCCTACAAAAACTATGCTAAAAACAACAAATTATAGTTTATTATTTATTTCAATATATCTACTACATCAAATCACACATTGATCTATTAATTTTCAATGTATTCACTCCAACTTCAGATCACTCGATCTTTCACTCCTTATTTTAAACTCACTCAACAGCCTTCTTTCAGGCGTCTGAGAAAAGAGCAAGCAGACACATTCCGGGCTGCTGCTGTCACAATTAGAGCAGCATCGAAAGAAAGGGGGGGGACACTTTCACAGACAAAGACAGCACACCCCGGCTGGAGCTCTCAGCCTTTTTAGGAGAAGGGTGGCTTCTTTCAACAATCAACAACAAACTATGGTCTCCCAAAACATTTATCAACATAAAACAAGACCTTTACTAATCAACAATGACAACCAACAGACAGAACAATCAACAGACAGATTTCCGTACGTCTCGTCGGCCCTACTCTGTCTTCTGCTATCATTTTATTGCGTAGGAAACGGAGATCTGTGGAGGACTTTTTACGATCCGCCATTTTAATCCCACTGCTAATCAATTTTTTCTGCTTGAACCCACTATTCTCGTAAGCTCCTAACTCACGCTCTTCTCATTCAAATTCTCCTTCCATTATGACTTCATATTGTTTATCTGACTAGGTTGATATGTGTTTACCTTTTATACTATTTTCACAGAAAATTATTCCCCGTACAGTCTATCCAGCTTTTATAGTGCAATGTATATTTCAACAGATTGTGGCCTTTGCATGGAGTCGAAACCCAAGTCTACAGAATCTCTTTATCGTCACGTTTAGCCTGATAGATTAACCCAACAGAAAAAGAGATAGCGAGATCCGGTCATTTCAAATGGCTTTTTGAAATGTGCGTTTCTCCTCTTGGAATAACATATAACACAACTTCGGTTCCTATGAGCCTCGGAATTGTTATTCTGATTAGTCATGGATAGAGACTCAATAATCTACTTGACTTCCCCAGCAAACGTATAGCCGTGGGGACTCGATACCTCCACTAGGCGTAGGGACTCTATACCCTTCCAGCCATATGGACTCTATACCCTACGCTGAAATACTTTGCTGCTTCAATTTAGTCTTATATGACTTTCCTTATAGCCGTAGGGACTCGATACCCTACGCTCAAACTAAAATATGTATTGTATTTTTTACCGCGAAGACTATGACACTGAAAATGTCCCTGACAACTATAACATTTGAGTTATAGAGCCAATCACAGATTTTTGATAATAAAACGTATCTGCTCACCTTTCAGTTGTAGGGACCTGGTTTTAGTTGTCAGAGATTATTCAAGGTGTCTTCCCTGGACCGTTCGTCCGCTGGCTACCGGTGTTCCTTCTATTACAGCCCACTCATCACGTCGGGGTCACCACTTTGTTGGAGCACCACCCAATGGTGGTGGTGGAAGGTTCACCTCTGCTCCGCGCCGTCCGTTGATGAGTGGTCAGTTAAAGGAAGAAGGATTCAAACACTGGGATAAAGGATAAAACAATAATCTGTTTTAATGGTAAAAGCAACAATACAAAATACAGAGTAGTCTTCACCAGTACAAAATACAGAGCACTCCGTACTCAAGTCCTACCAACGCGTGATATACGTACCACGACAGCCAGTCAGAACAAGAGTCCCGAGCATGAATATTGGACAGCTTACATACTGTTTCTGGGGGAGGAGTTGTGTCGGTTGCTCCTCCCTTCATATTTCTAATTGGTTGTTTCACTCCTGGGCGGGCCCCCAGACAGTGAGGTGGTAGTGTAATAGATATAAGTCATGGTTGATGACCTTCCGGGTCTGTCCAGTGGAGGGCGCGTGTTGCTTGCCGCGGGTGCATAATACATAAGACTTGAAGCAAGCTAACATCGTCTCTGTTTCCTTTGTCTTATATTTTCCCCATATTAGGTGAGTTCATCCGTGAGAAACGTTATATATGTAGACTGACTGTGTATAATATTAATGTGAATAGTGATAGTTGTTAGAGGTATTTTTGGAGGGTTTCTCTAGGTTCTGTAATTGTTGTAGCTGTGTATGCTAGCTTTGCTAGCGCAGCTAGCTATGATAGTGTAGTTTAGCTCTAAGAAGGGGAGTTTGGGTGTTAATTTGGATATGTATGTTTGTACTGTGCATTTAAAAAGTGACATCTTGTGTGTTAAATTGGATGTATGTTTGCAGTACGCGCATTGTTAGTGGTTGTTTTATATCAAGAATCCATGTTCTGTATTATACAGCGTGCTATGTGTACCATGTTGTTGGCGGGCATAATACATAAGACTTGAAGCAAGCTAACATCGTCTCTGTTTCCTTTGTCTTATATTTTCCCCATATTAGGGGCATAACATTTGGAGGCGCTGCTGGGAGATTTGATTTGAGGACCATCCCTGAGTTGTTAGTGGAATCCTCTGATCAATCATCCCCTTAAACAACCCAGTCATCGGAGAAAGGAGCTTGGAAAGGCAGTCGAGGTCGTTTTCAGACAACGTTGGTAACCTGCATCCTGAAGTGTGAAAAGTCACCACTAGGGAGCAGCAAAAAAACCTAATTAAGTAAGATAAACCCTCATTTGCTATTTCTGCCCACTTCTCTGATACAACGGAGGCTGAATTGGAGAAGCTGCAGCTGGACATTACAGGTGCATTGTATACACTGACTGTAGAACAACTGATTAAAGTGTGCAATGAACTGGAGATTTCAGGACCGGATAATGTGCATGTGACTGGTAAATCTCGCAGTCAATTAATTTCTCATGTCACAGAGCATAATGAACGTGAAGAAATGGCCGAGCTAGAGGATGAAGGCATGTCCGAACTTCTTAATGTGCAGGATATCATAGACAAAGCCAAAATTACAACAAATGTACATGACAGTGTCAAAAGGGAAGATCTCCAGAAGGAGGTAGAGGCACTAAGGTTGTCATTACAAGAAAAAGAAAATGCAATGCATGACCTAATGAACACAAGCATGAACCACCCTGCCGGGTTCAGCCCCCCAGAAAGAAATCTGGCCCAAGTACTCCCCAGTAGTTCTATGTGGCCCAAAGATCTTAAGATCGCAGGCCAAATAGGCGAGCCAGGACAAAAAGATAGAATCACATTTTCTAGTCTGGCCAGACAAATTGAAAATGGCTTTAGTAAGGGCTACCCAGAGTCAGAGATCATTGATGCTGTAATCCGTGCCATCACACCAGGCCTGCAGTTACGGAGTTACCTTGAAGGGAAGGAAAACCTTACACTGCCTGCCCTTCGCCGAATTCTCAGGTCTCATTACCAGGAGAAAGGTGCCACAGAGTTATACAAACAACTCACCTCTGAGGTTCAGAGTAGTAAAGAAACGCCTCAAAACTTCCTGATTAGAACTATGGACATGAGACAGAAAATCCTGTTTGCTTCTCAAGAAGCCGAGTCAAACCTAAAATATGACCCAGCACTAGTCCAGAGTCTCTTCATGCATACTGTCCTGACTGGTCTACAGAATGACAATATTAAAAGTGACCTGCAGCCTCTCCTCATGCAGATAAGTACTTCGGATGAGCTGCTGCTGGAGAAAGTGAACATTGCGTACACCAATGAAAAAGAGAGACAGGATAAAAAGAAACTTGCTGCCCCATCACGAGTAACACATGTGAATACAGTCAAGTCCACTGAAGTTCCGGTGGAAATGAAAAGCACCAGCCAGCAAAACACAGTTACTCTGCCCACTGATCTGCTGTCAGAAATCAAAGGAATGCGCTCTGACATGGTGCTGTTGCAAGCCCTGAGAGCTGAGGTCTCCCAAATCAGGGAAACGATCCAAACGGCCACATCTGCACCCCCACAGCATCCCTCACCAAGCAGAGAACCAGCTAATATTTCCGCCCCTTATCCTGTGTTTTCACCCCAACAACCCTCTCCCTATAGGGCTGAATTCAATGCCAACAGCGTGTACCACCAGCAGCCACCAGCAGCAGTGCAGGAGTACCGACCGGCATTCCACCCGGCACGAGTAAGAGAAACGGCTCAGTTTCAACAAGGGTATGCACCGCAGCGATACTACCCAGCACCACGCCCCCGACCTAGGTGTGTTTCCTGTACTCATGCAGGCGAAGAGTACTGTCAGCATTGCTTTAGGTGTGGAAGCAGTGAACATTTCAGAGCAGGTTGTAAGGCACAGAGGGTAGAGGGACCCACTAGGCGGAGCCCTTTAAACTAAGAGGGGTTGCTCCCATGGGACATGCAGCAACCGGCCACACAGATAAGTCCCAATCTTGTGCAAATTGCAATGAAGAGAAAAAGAGTAGGGAACTACAATACTGTTCAACTTGCAAAATTACACTGTATTGTTCTAAAGAATGTCAGGAGAACCATTGGCCTGCACACAAAAGGCATTGTAAGACATACACATGTTCAGGTATTAAGAAAGCGACACAGTCACATGACAAATCCAAGCACAAACAAAATATTGCAAAAGAAAAAACAGCTACTGTGAGAGAGTTAGTAGGGAAAAAGTGCCTCATCAGGTGTTTCCTACACGAACAGAAAACTCAGGCCCTCTGGGATACAGGCTCACAAATTTGTGCTATAGATGAGGTATGGAAAGAAAGCCATCTAACTGATGTACCGCTAAGAGATGTAGCAGAGCTAATTGACCCTATAGACTCTTTACAAATTGAAGCGGCCAATGGTACAGAAATGCCATATGTTGGTTGGCTTGAAGTGTCCTTTAAACTTACTGCAAGTGATACCGAGTTGCTAATACCCATGCTAGTGCTAAAAGGTAACCAACAGCAGTGTCCCATTATTGGCTTTAATGTCATTGAGCACCTTGTGATAGCCAGTCAGCCAGGCCAGAAAAGACATGGGGATAAAGAGAAGCTTGTACAGGCAGTAAAGATTGCCTTTCCTCATCTTCGAAAAAACAAAGCAAAAGCCTTTATTAATGCTGTGAGTGTAGGACAGACATGTGACTATAACGTAAGAACAGCAAATGAGAGAGTTAGTGTGCCTAAACGTAACTCCATTCAACTCGAGTGTCGAGTACAGGCTCCATTTTTCAAAGAGGATAAAACTATGTTTTTTGAGCCAAATGAGAACCCACAATGGCCTGAAGGATTAGAGTTTTGTGATACTCTTGTGTCTGTGAAGGCAGATACAGTCCCAATAATTATTGTTAGTGTGCAAAACACAACAAATCATGACATTACGATGGCAGCAAGAACTATTATTGGAACTGTACAGTCAGTCAGATCAGTATATCCTGCAAACATATTTAAAACAGACCAAGAAAACATGCTGCATCAATCCACCATGTCAACGCCCAGATCTCCAGTGAAAGCCCCCCTGTGCATGAGCAGTGGGATCCTCCTGTGGATTTGACTCACCTTGATGAACACCAGAGACAAATAGTCAGTCAGATGCTAAGAGAAGAATCAGACTCATTTTCCAAGTCTGATGACGACATAGGCTGTGTGGAAAACTTGCAAATGAAGATTTCACTACAAGATGCTGAGCCAGTGTCAAGAGCCTACCGCTCTGTTCCAAAACCCTTATACAAGGAGATGAAAGATTACTTACTGGACTTGATAGCACAAGGGTGGGTTGAAAAGTCCATGTCTTCCTACTCCTCTCCAATCGTCTGCGTAAGAAAAAAGGACGGAACTCTACGTTTATGTATTGACTACAGGGAGCTCAACAGGAAAACCCACTCAGATCGCCATCCCATCCCCAGAGTACAGGACATTATGGATAACCTGGGAGGAAACACACTCTTTTCACTGCTGGACCAGGGTAAGGCATACCACCAGGGTTTCATGGCCAAAGACAGTAGACACCTAACAGCCTTTGTGACCCCCTGGGGCCTTTATGAGTGGGTACGAATCCCGTTTGGACTCATGAATGCCCCTGCAGCATTCCAGCGCTGCATGGAAGAGTGCTTGGAGGGCTTAAGGGATGAAATATGTGTGCCATATCTTGATGATGTTCTTGTGTTTAGCAGGACATTTGAGGATCATATCAATGCTGTCAGAAGGGTGCTGCAACGGCTGAGGGAGCATGGGATAAAACTAAAGCCCAGAAAGTGTGACCTGTTTAAAACACAAGTACGTTACCTTGGAAGAATTGTGTCTGCTGAGGGAAATAGAGTGGACCCTGCCGATACTGCTGCAGTAACGGCCCTGAAAAACAAACACCCAGGAACTATCGGTGAGTTAAGAGCAATAATGGGACTATTAAGTTATTACAGGCAGTATATCAAAGATTTTTCACGTATTGCCTGTCCCTTGTATGACCTGCTTAAAGCACCTACAGAAACTGAAATGCTGAAAAAAACGAAAACAAAAAGAAACAGTAGAGGAGTTTCATCCAACACACCCATCAAATGGACTGACATGCATCAGTTAATATTGGAACAGTTGATAGACTGTCTCTCGCAGCCTCCTGTTCTAGGTTTCCCAGAGTTTTCACAGCCATTTGTCCTCCATACCGATGCTTCCAACCAGGGATTGGGGGCAGTATTGTACCAAAAGCAAAATGGAAAGCTTCGTGTGATTGCTTATGGTTCACGTACTTTAACAACAGCAGAGAAAAATTACAATCTACACTCAGGCAAATTAGAGTTTCTTGCCCTCAAATGGGCAATCACAGAAAAATTCCGTGATTACCTATACTATGCACCATTCTTCACCGTCTACAGTGACAATAACCCACTTACATATATACTGTCCACTGCCAAACTGAATGCAACAGGTTGTCGATGGGTAGCAGAACTGGCAGACTTCCATTTCATAATTAAATACCGTCCTGGTAAGGAAAACATTGATGCTGACAGTCTGTCCAGAATGCCTTTGGACGTGGAAGTATTCATGGATGAGTGTACAGAGGAAATGTCATATGATGTGATTGGAGCAGCTACACAAGCAGTGGAGAACCAGGATGAATCCAGTGTGTCATGGTCCATGGGTGTCTCATTAAGTTGTGCAGCATTAACTGTAGACGCATCCATCATTCCATTGACAATAGGACAGATCAAACATGACCAAAGAAATGATCCCAATGTTGGAGCAGTGATTCAGTACAAGCTGGCAGAAAAGAAGCCATCAGGCTCAGAACTCAAACAACTCAGTTCACAAATCTTATGTCTGCTAAGAGAGTGGGACAAGTTGGAGATGAATGAGAGTGGAGTGTTGTACAGGAAAACTTCAAACAGAACACAGCTTGTGCTTCCAGAAAAGCACAAATGTACAGTATTAAAGGAGCTCCATGATGAAATGGGCCATCAAGGTGCAGACAGGACTACATCTTTGGTACGGGACCGGTTTTACTGGCCCTACATGCAACGAGAAATCGAAGATTATGTCATGAGGAGATGTGTGTGCCTCAAGCACAAGAAACCAAGCCGTCAGACAAGAGCGCCACTGACGAACATTGTCACCACTCAACCGTTTGAGCTTGTCTCAATTGATTTCTTGCACCTTGACAAATGTAAGGGTGGTTATGAATATATTCTTGTAATTGTTGACCACTTTACACGTTTTGCCCAGGCCTACGCCACGACTTCCAAATCAGGAAAAACAGTTGCAGAAAAAATCTTTAACGACTATGTGCTGAGATTCGGCTTTCCGACAAGAATACACCATGATCAAGGTGGTGAATTTGAAAACCAATTGTTCACACAATTGAAAAAGTACTGTGGAGTTGCTGGGTCGAGAACCACTCCCTACCACCCACAAGGAAACGGACAGGTCGAGCGGTTTAACCGAACATTACTCCAGATGTTAAAGACCCTCACAGAGAGACAAAAGACTAACTGGAAAGACTCACTAAATAAACTGATTTACTCCTACAACTGTACTCGTAGTGATGTAACAGGTTTCTCACCCTTCAACCTGTTGTACGGACGCTCTCCACGGTTGCCAGTTGATATATCGACTTGACCGTGGAGCAAGGGGACAGTAATCATCATCGTTACATGGAAAAGTGGAGGCAGGGCATGGAGGAGGCATACGAGATCACAAGAGAAAATGCTCACAAAGCTGCTATGAGAAGCAAGACACATTATGGCAGTAAGGTGAGAAGCTCAGTATTACAGCCTGGTGATCGTGTATTAATCAGGAACATGACACCTTGCGGTGGTCCTGGCAAACTGAGAAATCACTGGGAAGATGCTATTCACACAGTTGTGCGTCAAGTGAGTCAAGATATCCCTGTTTATGAACTCAGACCTGAGAGAGGGACAGGGAGATCAAGGGTTTTACATCGTAATCTTCTCCTCCCATGTGACAACCTGCCGCTGGAAACTCAAGTACAGCCACGTGCAAAGAGAAAGAGTGTGGAGAGAAATGAGGAAGCGGAGCAAACAGGGGAGGAGGAAGAGGATGATGAGTATTATCTAGCACCACTTAAGCAGCAATCAAATCCATGCCCACCTGAGACAGTGAATCCTGCGTGCACTAGTACACCTGTGGAGCTTGAATGCATACACTCTGAGGAAAACCTGTCAGCTGAGCCAGAGAAAGAACAAGAAATGGCACACGAAGTTGGGTACTTGCCGGAGGGGGAGGACAGCTACGTTGAGGACAGCTATGTTGAGGATCTACCTGTGGAGAATGACAGCTACGTTGAAAACAGCTGCGTTGAGGATCTACCTGTGGAGAATGACAGCTACGTTGAGGATCTACCTGTGGAGAATGCTGTCCCATCACCTGCTCAAAGTGACCCCAGTAGTAAGGAGCTTCAAGGGCATCGACGACAATGCAGACGACCAAAGGTCTTCACATATGATAGGCTTGGCTCACCAGCCTGCTACAACATAAAAGCACCACCTCTGCATACAAACTTAAAGGTGCCATGGACACACACTGTACCGCCATACCACTTTCAGCAGTACTATGGATATGAGGGTAGTGACATTGCACACCATTGAACTGAGTAAATGCACATACATTACACTCAAAGAACACATAAAAAGGAAAATGGACGGCAGAGGTCACATTCAAAGTGATTGTTGACATGAGATACATTTATGGGCTGTGTTTTCACATAATATATCATTACATGACACTGTTACAGTCAATCATATCTCACTCACCTGTTTTAAAGGAGTGTAGTTCACTTGGACATGCTGCACAGGCAGAACTGTTAACAAGGTAGCAACGGACTATGTTGAAACTATGTGTGACAAAGGAGGTCAAAAACAAATGTATGAAAAGAGTTCCAGACTGTAACATTGCACTTTATAGGTAAATGTACTAAACATGTTTAGCCTGAAATAATGCATATTCGAGACCGTTTCTTCTGGCCACATATGCAGCAAGAAGTAGAGCACTCACACACACAACATACATTCAGGGACTGTAAAAAACAAAAACAAACGGAGAGCTTGTGAACATATGTTTGTCATACAATGATGGACTTTCTACTAAGCCAAGGGCTTAAATGTGTAAATTGAGTGTGTGCACTTTTGCCAGACTGAACAGTGAGCGTGGTATGTGTTTAATACATGTTATAGATGTTGCTGACATGTAGGCATAATATTGTGGATTAGAATGTCGGGACGACATCTGTTTTGACGGGGAGTGTGTAATAGATATAAGTCATGGTTGATGACATTCCGGGTCTGTCCAGCAGAGGGCGCGTGTTGCTTGCCGCGGGTGCATAATACATAAGACTTGAAGCAAGCTAACATCGTCTCTGTTTCCTTTGTCTTATATTTCCCCCATATTAGGTGAGTTCATCCGTGAGAAACGTTATATATGTAGACTGACTGTGTATAATATTAATGTGAATAGTGATAGTTGTTAGAGGTATTTTTGGAGGGTTTCTCTAGGTTCTGTAATTGTTGTAGCTGTGTATGCTAGCTTTGCTAGCGCAGCTAGCTATGATAGTGTAGTTTAGCTCTAAGAAGGGGAGTTTGGGTGTTAATTTGGATATGTATGTTTGTACTGTGCATTTAAAAAGTGACATCTTGTGTGTTAAATTGGATGTATGTTTGCAGTACGCGCATTGTTAGTGGTTGTTTTATATCAAGAATCCATGTTCTGTATTATACAGCGTGCTATGTGTACCATGTTGTTGGCGGGCATAATACATAAGACTTGAAGCAAGCTAACATCTTCTCTGTTTCCTTTGTCTTATATTTTCCCCATATTAGGGGCATAACAGTAGTTCTCCATTGGCCGGTTTCACTTCTGGGAGGGTCCCTAGACAGTGAGTTGGTAGTTCTCCATTGGCCGGTTTCACTTCTGGGCGGGCCCCTAGACAGTGAGTTGGTAGTGAGTCAGAGTGCGTTATCTGTTGCTGTGCCTTCCAGTAGAGTGTTCTTTTCCCACAGTTGGCAGTTGTGGTTTGTAACTGATAAGGCTTCTGCAGCAGGTGTGCGGGCCTGATATGAGGAATATTCAAAGTGAACCAAACACCTTTTTCTAGTTTCATAAGCTGCAGATGTTACAGACTATTGGCCCTTAACACATGTCGGGCCGAAACCAGCTTTACTAGTGGTTTCTTATACATGTTTATTATATCAAGGCACTTATTCAAGCAGTATAACACACACACAATCAAATGAACACATATATTGATAATTCAGAACGACCATTGTCTCTCTAACTGTTTGACCCAATTCAGTAACACACATCTTATGGAATATCAGGTGACATTAAATTAATATCCCAGAAATAGGCTGTATTAAACTTTCTGCTATAACACGTTACTTTAATGCGCTCCGCACAGTAACCCTGCTGCATGCTCACTAGCGCATCAAGTACCCCTCAAAAGGTCCGGTTTATTTAATTTTAAGGATGCGCACCAAGCAACATCTCCAGGTGCTCCTTTGAGAACCAGGGCAAAAAAGTTATGTGCACCCCTGATAATGGGCATAGCTATACCTGGGAGAAAATCCTGGTTTATTACAGCCGTTGTAGAATTGCACCACCCAAGAGCTCCTACTTCAGTACCTTGTTAGGTAGTCCCTTGTGATACAGTCATAAAGTCCCTCGTAAGACGTGAAGGCAGGTGGAATGTCATTCATTTTTACCACTGGATACTTTTGAGCAATGTCGACACAATCTGCTGGGGATTTCTGTCCATAGAGTTTGTACATACAGAGCTGTCCTCGTGGGTTATTGTGGGCGTTAAATGGAAATGGCACTGTTCCCAAACTTGGTCGAGCAGCCGCACAGGCCAGACAGTCCGCCATATTGCTCTGCTTAACAGAATAAACAACCCAGTCTAACCAGGAATTTGTGTCCTCGTATCCCTTTTCTACTGCTATAACATTCTGTATAGAGTTCGTACTCAGATAGGTGACCAGTGGATTGTTCACAGATTTAGCAGTATTATATTAAATAGTATATTTAGGGGTATTTCTGGTTCTGGTTTAAGGAGGGATTCAGTGTATTTTGGGGAGAGATCAGGGATTACATCAGCTGGGGGGTCAATTATTTTCACTAAAATTGATCCCATTGGGTCTTTTCCAGGAACTTCTATCCCCATCATTAAATAAAATGCAGTGACGTCTCCCTTTTTCTTAAAATGGGGAGTGAGTGCGTTTTTGAAAGCAATTATTATTATATTGTGTTTGCTCATACCTCCACTATGGCAACCTTTGGAAAAGGATAGCTGAGACCTAAACGCCAAGCCAGGGGGATTGTTATTTCCTTTAGCCCTAGCACTCCAATATACCTTCTCTGAACCGGGACACCATGAATTATCATTTGGCCGTTCCCAAGCATGAATGCACCCATACACGTCATGGCCTGTTTTGTCTTGCATCTCTCCACAAACAACCACATCACACACATCAAGACTGACCGTAACCGCTTCACCTCTGGGAATGAGTATTTCTAACTGATCTAGCTGATCTTTTGGCTCTGGGGATAAACGGAAGTTTCTGAAACACAGCTGGAGTTTTACTAGTGTTATTGGCACTTTCTACGAGTGCAGTAATGGATTCGGGTTTTTCACGATGCTGTACTCCCCACCCAGTCAGAAAGATGCCAATGGTAATGAATACAACTAACAATGCTATTACGATTCTTATCCCTAGGGGGCCCCATAATTACTTTGACTTTTTCAATGGCATTTCATCAATTTTATCCATGGTTATGTCAGTTAATGAGTTCTAAAATGATGAGTTCAAAATTAACATATAAAGAAAAAACAAAATCTTGGACTCTCTTTAGATGCACAACAAAAATAGGTTTCAGATGTAAAACAAAAATAGATATTCAGTTTTTTGGTGATCAATCTATAAAACCTAAAGACAATTCGTCTTTCGAGCTGTTTCTATCTCACAGTTTCTTGATCTGATTTTTATTTATCATTTTGTTCCAGCTCTGCCAAATCAGTCCTAACTTCTGAGAGCTTTCTGGAAGGTGCCGGTGCAGGGCGACAATGTGTCAGGTGGTGCCAATTTGCTCCTTTTTTACCTTTTATCCGGAGCGCGTGTGAAGTTCTTTCAACAACTTCCCACGGTCCCGTCCACCTGGGTTCAGCCCACTTTCTTTTGTGAACTTTCAACCTCACCCAATCACCTGGCCGTACAGGAGTCTCTTCTGGTTTCTCGTCTGGTGTCTCTGCAGTTCTCTGAACCTGTGTAGACAAGACTTGGATAATATTACTCAGAGCCCTGACATATCAATTTGTCTGATGTCTAAAACTGGGCCACTCCCTCCTTCTCTAGGAGGCCCAAGCATAGGCTTACCAGTTAACAACTCATAGGGTGAAAGATGTATTTTAGCACCCTGAGAAGATCTCATTGACATGAGTGCCAAAGGCAAAGCATCGACCCATTTCATGTTAATGTCAAAAATGACCTTAGCAATCTTCCCTTTTAAAGTTCCATTTGCTCTTTCTACAATACCCTGAGATTTTGGGTGATAGAGCCCAAATTTATGAATTATACCAAAATATAACTCGACTTCCTCCAAGTGTTTGCTTGTAAAATGTGAACCATTGTCTGATCCTATTATCCTTGGAACTCCATAGCGGGGTACGAGTTCTGTTTTGAGCCATTTAATGATTGTCTTTGCATCTTCTTTCTTACAGGGAATGGCTTCAATCCATCTGGTATAACAATCAATCATTACCAACATATATCTAAACCATGGGCGTCGCCTGGGGTAGGCATCCGGGGCTTTAGCCCCGGATGTTTTTTCTTTAGCCCCGGACAAATTCTCCCTCAATAATATAATACATTAACCGTACTTTACTTAGAGGAAGGCAGAAATGTAACAGAGGCAAGACACCGCCAGACCAATCAGAGAGTTGCATGGAAATAAACGTGTTTTATTGGCTGACAGGTACGTACCTCTCATCTGTGACAGTGTTTAAACTTTAAACTGTCTGCCGCGGACGCGGAGTTTCTGAAGATGGACATTAGACATTTTTTTTATAAAACAGACGGCAATTCTCAAGTGGTGGCTCACACAACAACCCCAGAGCCACCACTTGAGCCAGGTAAACAAGGTATGTAAATGTCAGTAAATTGACAAGTTATGTCAACATGTAAGCAAAGCATAAATTATAGCTATGTTGAAGTTACTTTTAATCGCGCGGATAAGCTAAACCATTAGCAAGTAGCTATAGCTAGCCAGATATATTAAATAAACACTCTTTCATACAATCTAAATGTTGTGTTTTTTAGCGTTACCTGGTGATTTCAAAGAAAGCTCTCTTGGAAATGTTGACTTACTGTCAGTGTTCGACAGGAAGCTAGAAGCTACCTTACAGTACACAGTTGATCCTGAGTCCTGTCCAGTGGAGAGCCGTGACTTTTATACCTAGGCCCTTTGACCCCAACCCCTTCCCTCGAGTTATTACGTCACAGCGTATACTTCAGCAGAATATCAAAACAACGGCCCGGGTTGCAAAACGCATCATGAAAGTGACCCTCTACCACACAAAACAACACCTGTAAATAACCCTATTTGTGTTCTTTGAAATTGAAAAGGATATTGCATTGTGTTTGTTACTTTCGTTGCAGTTGTATGTCTTAAGTGTAATTTGGCCTGCTTTTATTTTGAAGGTGAGTTAACGCCGTTGACAGGAAGTTGTTGTTGATATGGAAACAAGAAAAGTTTCAAAGCGGGCAGAACTTGTCATAAAGTCCGCGATAATAGAGAACCGCAGTGACGCGTCGTAAAAGCCGGAAGTAAACTTCTTCCGGTTCCTTTGTCAAAAACCAATGCAAATTCTCCATAGGATTTTGGAAAATAGCTCGAAATAAGGTCTGTGGTTGACATTTAAGAGAGGGATCACGCCGGATAATCTCCACATGTCAACCCTACTTTTATAATTTTTGAATCATAAATCTAGTCGCCAGAAGAAAAATGCTAACGTTATGCTATAAACGAACTACAAGCCAGTACAGCAGCAGGGTCGCACGACTTCAACGTCACGCCAACTTAAGATCGTTTCAACTGACTTGCACTGAAACTGCACTTTGAACACTTTAAATATATTAACATTTTAAAGTGTATACCCCGGTTATCTAGGTCCTTTTTGTTTTGTTTAATGTGTACCACGTTTATCTAGGCCCTTTTTGTTTTGTTTTATGTATACATGTCACACTGTGGGAAACGATATTTCGATATTTCTGGATGTATAACACATGTCGAATTTTTGACAATAAAGCTGAATTTGACTTTTGCGTGCTTGCATATTTTAACAAAGCTTTTCATTTTAGCCACACTGAATTTAACTTGAAGTCATGGCTGTGTCAATTACCAGTCTGATATCGTTTTACAAAGATGACAAGAAGAGTGTAGATAGAGGAGAGAACCACTACAAGTCAGGACACGTAACAGTGCAGCCTAGATGAAGGTGTGCTTACCGGTGTTGTCAGGGCTAGCATGAGGGACAAGGTTTATAGTGTCGGTGAGTAGTGATAGCAAGAGTACCGTTAACCTAGAGTTAATTTATTCACATGAATTCCCATCAACAAATCAATTGTATGTGTCACATGAAATCTTTATTAGGCAAGGCAAGTTTATTTCTATAGCACTTTTCAACACAAGACAATTCAAAGTGCTTTACAAAAAATGAAAGACATTAAGAAAATGGCATTTAAAATCAGTCATTAAAAAGAAAAGCTCATAAAATAAACATTAAAAGAAAAAAATACATGGATAAAAGTTACAGTGCAGTCTAAGATATGAATAGTTCAATTAAAATAAGCGACAAAAAGAAAAGTCCTCAGCCTGGATTTAAAAGTAGTAAGAGTTTTAGCGGACCTGCAAGTTTCTGGGAGTTTGTTCCAGATATTTGGAGCATAATAACTGAACGCTGCTTCTCCATGTTTAGTTCTGACTCGGGGGACAGCAAGCTGACCCGTCCCTGAAGACCTGAGAGACTTGGATGGTTCATAATTTAGCAGGAGGTCAGAAATGTATTTTGGTCCTAAACCATTCAGTGCTTTATAAACAGCAGCAGTATTTTTGAAATCTATTCTTTGACACACAGGAAGCCAGTGTAAAGACTTCAGAACAGGAGTGATGTAATCCACTTTCTTAGTGTTAGTGAGGAACCAGAGTAAAGACTTCAGAACAGGAGTGATGTGATCCTCTTTCTTAGTGTTAGTGAGGACTCGAGCAGCGGTGTTCTGAATCAGCTGCAGCTTTCTAATAGATTTTTTAGTGAGACCTGTGAAGACACCATTGCAGTAGTCCAGTCTACTGAAGATAAAAGCATGGACACATTTTTCCAAATCCTGCTGTGATATTAGTCTTTTAATCCTAGATATGTTCTTTAGGTGATAGTAAGCTGATTTAGTAACTGTTTTAATGTGACTGTTGAAACCGATAACTAATTTAACCCGCTCACAAGAGAGCCCATGTCCGAAGATCGTGACTGGCTGAGGGACAGACTCGGGGGCAGGTTTTCAGGAATTTCTTGGCTTCTCTCCCCCGAGCCAGAAGAGGAACACTGCAGCTTGGAAACACTTACTGTTCCTGAAATGATCAAATCTGTTGGGCATCAGGGACCTGAGGCAATTGTGGCAAGCATGGCATTGTCTGAGGAGCAACAGAGGGCAATTCAGGTGGCTACCACTGGTCAGCGAACCAACCCAAACTGGCATTTGTTCAGGAAAGGAAGGTTGATTGCCAGCAACTTTGGAGCTGTCCTGAGGTCAAAGCGTGTGACTGCTTCCTTTATTGCCAGGGTGCTAGGGCAACAACAGGCCCTTGATGGTGTTTTGTCTGTACAGTGGGGGACTATGAATGAATGTGAGGGCGTCAGGGCATTCACCACTGCAACCCAGATGCAGGTCCATGAGTCAGATTTGTGGCTCTCCCTATCAGGATTGTTGGGGGCATCTCCAGATGGTCTGGTAGGGTCTTCCGCTGTGCTGGAGGTAAAGTGTCCCTACTAGAGATGTTAAGATTCACAGATTCGCATCGGTGCACCGGCATAAACGTTCAAGATGCGAGTGCACCGGTTGAAAGAGTGCACATCGGCTACAGTTTGGGTGGAACCGGGTTGAACTCGCGATGCATCGATTGCGTAGCGTCTTTGCATCGGTAAAAAAACGATTCATTCATATAAAATCCCCTCAGCTTGTCAACGCTCAGCAGAGACGATCTTTGATATTTGCTTCGTCACTACGGAGGCCGAGAGTCTCAGTTATCAACACACACGGAAGTTGAGGAGAAAGAGAAACACAGCGCACTGAAAAATACCTACAAATCAAACGTTTGGCAACACTTCTGATTTTTGTACTTATATGATTCTGTTTTCTTCAAGGTTGTATCTTCCTGGTCGAATGCACTTATTGTAAGTCGCTTTGGATAAAAGCGTCAGCTAAATGCAATGTAATGTAATGTAATGTAAAAGAAAGACGGTGTAATAGTCCTTTATGCTATATAGTTGACCGCAGGTCATGGAGTGTAATAAGGTATCCGTAGACCTTTGTATGAGGTATCTTTATTACTTAACAGGTCTTGTTTAACTGTGAGGTGTTATACAATTGTACTGTACTCTGGAGAGCTTTTAAAGGTAAAAAAAATAAACGGCATGATGGGATGTGCTGTACCAAATATGTAAAGCACTTTTTTGTTAATGTATGATTTGCTGTATAAGGAATAAAACAAAAATCCTCTGTCGTACCATATTGAAGTATCATTATGTTTGCATCGTGTTGAATCGCATCGTATCGCCCGAATCATATAATGTTGAATCAAATCGTATCGAACTGTATCGCAACAGGGGTGAATCGTATCGTATCGCATCGCCTGGTGTTTCAAATATATCGTTAATGTATCGTATCGTGGCAACGTATCGAGATGCGCATCGCATCGACCTCAGTGATGGAGATGCGCATCCCTAGTCCCTACAGAGCCAGGGAAATGACAATTAGAGAAGCATTGCAAATCAAGGGCTTCTGTGTCAGTAAGGAAGGAGAAACATTCAGCCTGCGTGAGGAACATCCTTACTGGCACCAAGTGCAAGGTCAGCTTCACCTCACTGCAAGAAAGAAGAAGAAATAAAAAAATTGTGAATTTTTTTGTATTTACATTTACTCGCCTTTGCAATGTTGTGGTTGTTAGAGTGTTAGGTTTCCTGTCAGCTCGTCTGTTGGGAAGATATAAAATATTAGTTTCATGGAAGTCACACCGTCACATATAAGAGCATTAAGACATACAGTACATAGGCTAAAACAAAACATCTAAAGATATAACCTTGCACTTCGATAAGTCTCGGAAACATTTTCACTATTTTGACATTTTTATAGATGAAAATTGAACTAAAGAAATAAATGGTAGATTAATCCATATTGAAAATAGGTGTCAGCTGCTACAATAATTATAATAGTTATATTTCTTAATTAATTAAGATAAGATATTCCTGTATTGATCCCAATTTGGGAAATGTTTGTGTTGCAGCAGCATAACAAGAAAAACAAAATATAAGTTATTATATATACAAAAGTATGTGAGGGATGGAATATTAAATTGAATATAAATGTAAAATGTACATGTGATTTTACGTCCAAGAGAAGCTATGGAGCAGAGAGTTCTCTGCCAGCCAGAGGTGATTTGTTATTAGTTCAATATGTCAAACTTATTTCCCTGACTACAATCTTGAGTTACATGGTGAAACGTTATGCTGCTTGTACTAATTAGACTTATCATATAAGCCACGCAGGTTTTAATAGGATGTATTCATTATCTTTACTTATGTTGTGGTCTTTTCAGCAGCGCCATCTCTAAAACGGCGATACAGTCACTACCCATCATTTACATTTCACCGTGACATGGACAAAAATGTAACGTCAGCTTACCTCATGGCACGAATCCAGACTCTCCTTTGGAAAACATAGGCCGGGAAACGATAGAACAAGCACGTTTCATGCGAAGACCTGTGGCTGCAACCCGGAGCAAAGCAACAAACCATTGCGTAGCTAACTAGTAGCGCTAGCTTTAGCTAACGTTAGCTAATGAAACGAACTGCCGAGTAAAATTGGAAAACACTGGTAATTAATTATTCTATAATTTGTAAAACTACGGTGTTAAAAACAACAATTTCAAAAATGCAGATTCTAATGGTCAGATATAGATATACAGATACTAAAGATAGGCAGGTACTTGCTTTCAAGAAGAACACAGGGGAAAACAAACTTAGCGGGAGTGTTTACGTGTTCGGCGTAAAACGGCCTCGACAATTTCTGTAGTCCACTCGGTAACAACCATCGTTTTTCAGACACGTAAACTCTTCAAAAATCCCCAGTGGGGTCACTGCTGATGTATTTAATGTTGCAGAACAAAACGTGATTTATCTCTTAAATTTGTGTCAACCACAGACCTTATTTCGAGCTATTTTCCAAAACCCTATGGAAAAAATGCATTGCTTTTTGAGGAAGGAATCGGAAGTGCTAAAAATGCTAACTTACTTCCGGGTTTTACGACGCGTCACTGCGGTTCTCTATAACACCCACCCATTTAGAGGGAAGATATGATTGGTCAATTGTACTGTCATTTGACATTACTCTCTCGTTCAGTTACTATAGCTGGGCCCTCTGTGAATTCATAGCTGGACCGCCTGGACGTCCAACAGCTCCTGTCTTCACAGTAACTCGCAGAGACGAGCTTCTTTCATTTAACCCTTCACATTCCAACAGAAACTGAATAGGCAGATTCGAAGGATTTATTTCTTTGGAAATGTTATTTTAAATACAATTAAATCAAGTTATTTTGGTAATACTAACGAAAAATATAACAAAAAAAATAACAAAAGAAATATAAAAAAATATATAATTTTTTTGTATGTTTTAAAATATTATTTTATAGAATATCTTAGGCCCTCGCAGAGGGCCTAGAGGGCCCAGACGGCTCGCCACTGGTCCTGTCAGTTAAAGTGTTTCATAGTTAGCTTAGCTAAGCATCAACCTATAGCACTGAAATATATGGATGTTATGTGACAGTATTTCTGAGAAAAAGTCAGCTGAAATGGTGGCAGAGTTGCCACTGCTTTACGTGTCGACAGCATGTTTGAATGTATTTGCAGCAGTAAATGTGGCTGTTTGGCCACTGACGTTGCCATAACAACACCTGAATTTAAATGTGCAACCTCTTCTTGTTACAGATTTTTGCATGAAATTATAATTCTTCTGAATGAAATTTCCTATTGACAGCTAATTTCATTATGAGATGGACAGCCAGCTAAAAAGCTTTTTATACAAATATTTCAGATCAAAGCTAATCCAGTGGGGCTCCTGAAAGGGGGCAAGGGACACTAAGTTCCCAAATATTAAGCCTTGACCCCCATCTTAACATTGATAGGCCTTTTTTCCTCATTATCATGTCAAATTGTACAGCTTTCCTTAGTTTTTGAATGCAGAAAGATGACTATATTAAAGTGTTAAGTGAATATACTAAGTGAATTACTCAAACTTCATTTGTGTAGGAATGATTCTGTCCTATTGGCAGATAACTCTTAACAGTGATATCTACAAGAGGTTTCCAATGTAAATGTAACTATTTTCAATTGGTTAGTATTACATTTTGTGACAGTGTGGTGACACTCATTTTAATGAAGACAAATGTGTGTTTTTTTTTATTCATTTATTTGACAGAGCTGGAAACTGATTGACTTACATACTTGTTTGTGTTTACCTACACAGTCATCACAGATGAGCCAAACAGAGTAGAGGATGAAGAAAGAAGAACAGGAGAAAGGGACACACAAGAAGGAGATACTGTACAACAGGCAAGAACGACAATGGAGACAACAATGAACAGGAACACCAGAACAGACAAGAGTCAATGGGTAACATGACTGATTTAGGGACTGCAGATACAGGGCCAAGGCAAGTGAGACATCATTGCTTTCCATCCAGCATGTTTGGCCAGCAAAAGAGATAATTTCAACCGCAAACAGCAAGAGATGAAGGAAGCAGCAAGTGATCAGGGAAACAGCAAGAGATAAGGGAAGCTGCAAGTGATGAGGGATTATTATTTCCTCCTTACATCCCTTTTTTCTATTTAATCTGATTACTAACAACTTCTAATAATTTGACATATTTTATGATTTAATTGGAAAATGAAGTGTTTTTAAATAATAAACCCGTTTCTGATTCTGATTCTTTGATTTGTTTTTACATAAGGGTGTTGAGAGATGTATCCATATCTCTTAATGTTGCTCTCAAAGTGCACAAGATTGATGCTTTTAACTTCAATATTTAAAAAAAATCTTCCTGGGTGACCCCAGAGGAGGTGAGTTCCCCCCAAAATGGCACTTTATCTCTGCTTATGTAACTCCGGTGTAATGTCTCCTCGGCAACAGATCACTCAGAGCTGGTGATTACTTTCCTGCATTTCAATGGACAGCATATAAAAAGGAGAAGTGAGCTGCATTGCTTAAGAGATCCTCCCATGCAATCTCTTTTACAAAATAAGTGTCCAGTCAACAACAAAACATCAGCGATCGTATAGTGGTAGTATATTTTTCACAAGCAATGTGAAACATTAAACTTATACAAACTGGTGTACAAAACTCACATACCTGCGTTGATCTCCTGGAGTGTCTCTACTCTTTCTTCTCCACATCTCTTGTCCACCATCAGAGATTGCAAACATTTTAGAAACAGCTAGAGGTAAGGGACAAACAAGTTGTTCGCTGGGCATGTCAAAAACCTCCCTGCTTTAATCAAGTCTTTAGGGAGCCTTTCAGCCCCTCTAGCAAAGGAACTGGAAAGCAAGCTTTGAAAATTCAGTACCATCTACATGCTTGTCATGTTCCAGACACTGCTCTCAACCACTCAGGGCCTGCACAAATACCTGCAGAAAGAAACAATTGACTTGGTGCGGGCAGTAGATTACAAAACAGCAGTTGAGAACACAATGAAAAGTTACCAAAGTAACGAGAAAGCACATGAGGTCTATAACACTCGGTCTCCCGAATCTATGACACAGAGGAAGAAGCGTAGAAACATGGAAGACTTTGTAGTCGAGGCATCATGTGGAGCAATGTGAAACATTAAACATAAATAAACTGGTGTACAAAACTTACATACCTGCATTTCAATGGACTGCATAAAAGGACGTGTGAGCTGGGTTCTGTTGCTCAGATTAGCTATTGATGATCACGTTGATAAATCATATAAAACAAATAGCCAATCACACAAAAAACATGTTGCTGTGACTGTGAGCATTAAAAAATTAACTTTAAACTAAACAAACACACAACAGTACGTTGTTGTCCTTATAAAATAAAAACATAAATGTTGTCCACCGAGATAATACAGGCACCTTACCCTCAAGTGATCCTCACGTGCAATGAGAATCTCCCACAATCCATTGCCGTAACAAAGCTAATGCAGGCACACGTTTGTGACACCAGATGGCGCAATTGTGTATGTGCGTGTGGGGAGTCTTGCAGTAGAGAATTTCGACTGTAGCGCCGCCACTGTGGGCTTCCAGGTCCAGGCGACGCCCCTGATCTAAACCCTCTGACTACATTGTCTGCTCCCATGTCTGTATAATCAATTAAAATGTCTTTGAATGGGGCTTCTGGGTCTGGATATCTTTCCATTGGGCACTTGTATTGATTTCTTACATTGAATGCATTGCACGTGTCACAGTCGTTTACAAAGTTTTCAACCATGTCTTTCATGTAAGGATGCCACCACTGTTGTTCAATGTCTTTTGTTGTTCTTGCTTTGCCTACATGAGTGGGACCATGTTATTGTTCTATCAGCATGTGGAATAACTTTGCAGGTGCAACTAAACGGCCATCGTGGGCTCTCCATAGGCTATCTACTTCCTTTGCTCCCTTCTGACTCCATTGATTCTGTTCATACACTCGAGCATATTTCTGCAAGTCTTTGATGTGTTCGGTGGTTAACTCTTCTTGAGTATTGGCCTTTGTACATATAATTAGCTTGCTGTACCCTCCTGCCTTCTTTGCTGCCTTGTCTGCTGCATCGTTTCCTCTGGATATTGCATTGTTCAATGTTTGATGTCCTTTGCATTTCATTACTGCCACTTGTGATGACAACAGTAAAGATGTTTGCAGGAGTTTTCGCGCTTCAGCATGTTTTACTGGTGTCTTAGCAGATGTTAGGAACCCTCTTCTGATCCACTGTGGTCCGTCTATATGCACTGCTCCATAGGCATATGCTGAATCTGTATAGATGTTGACCCTTTGTCCCTCTGCATGCTCCAAGGCTTTGGTGAGTGCCACTACTTCTGCCAGTTGGGCCGAAGCAGGTTGGGAGATGATTTCTGCTTCTATGGTTTGTATATTTTGTCCCTCCTGCTGGACTACTGCATAGGAGGCCACATTCCCGTTGTCTCCCTGTAACAACAGCTTTCACTGTAGAGAGTGAAGTCTGGTTGGTCCAAAGGGTCTGTTTCTAAATCTGATTTTATCATGAGATCCTTTTGGGAGATGAATTGACAGTCATGGGATATGTGATCATGCGTGCTCAGTCCTGTAGACATGTTCGTTAAACCAACTTGGTATGTTATGTGTGGTTTCAACCAAGCAACAAACTCTGGGGAAGAGCCGGGACGCCAATACGGAAGTGCCACACACTGCAGTCCCTATTGGCCGATTGGGACTGACTGCAGAAAGGAGCAATTTTCATAGACCCCCATGTTAAAATGCCCAACTTAAAAGCATAAAAAAACATGTTTCTACCCATGGATGCATTAGATTCCACCTTCATGATTATGGATCTGTGAGTGAATTGATTTCTAACACGACCATTTTATTTATATTAGGTCTTAACGTTTTTGCATATATTAGGGCGTGGTCACATTGAGTAACGGCTCTGTCAAGTGACTGCTGGTGCTAGCTTCTTGTCTCTCTGCTAGCAGCTCTGTGAATCTACAGGGACTCTGCCTGCTTAGTTCATCCAGGAAACACAACTTGAAGCCGGCCGTGGTTGTTTGTTCTTCATGCTTATATATCGAACTATTGTGACTCGCTCTGCGGTTGAAACAGACAGTGCATGAATGCGGTTTAGCGGTAAGTGAAAATCGAGTACTTTATTTATGTGTTACTGATTTTAATCAGCTACGTAATGAATGTTAAGGCTTGGGTTAGCGTGTAAGCGAGTGGTAGCTACATCGGTGCTAACGATGCTAATCTAAATTAAATTGGCTATGCTCAAGTATGTAAACAAGATAATGTCGAAGTAGTGTATGTGAAATCAACCTCACAATAAGATGTGTGTATATTACAATTATTAATGTCATATTTCAAGATGATTACTTAGATATTACAATATTTTATTTTATAGTTCATTATTGAGCTTACACGTTAACGTCACAGTCATCTGAAGAACGAACCCAAACCTTGTTGTTTTTATTAATTGCATTACCAAATTGGTATCAAATAAACAGTAAGCATTGGTAACACAACTTCCACAGTTACAGTAAAATAAAAAGGACCCTGACTCGGACAATACACAATCCAACATGTTCAATGGAAGAGAATCAGTTATATTGTTTGTACACATGGTAATTTACATATACAGGGCTCTCAAGTTTTGAACAGAGTTCAGCGTGAGATTTTGGCAGCGGTGTTTGGTACTCCAACTTCTGGCTCCCCTCAAAGTTCCCATGAAGCCCTCTGTATCGCGAATGTCAACGGGGGGGGGGGTGCTAGTGGAGTGCACGCGTCTCAAACAAGCCTAGTTTGTTTACAAAATTGCGGCGCAACTTGGTGGACGGTACCCTGGAAAGAAATCTCTGGGTGAGAAAATCTCTGCGTGAGAAATACAAGGTGTGGCGTGTGAGCGTGTGAATGGAGTGAAATGCGTGTGTCTCACGCCAATTGCGTGAGACTTGAGAGCTCTGCATATATCTGTTTGTTTAAGGTGTCCAGGTGATGCAGACAGGCTGGACCAGAGAGTGAGAGACAGAACTGGACTCCTCACAGCAGTGAACTTCAGCACAGGTACAAAGACTCTTTTTTTCATACTGTACAAAGAATCAAGAAAGATATTGGTTTAAATGAATGGAGTATTGACTTTAATACACTGATATACATTCCATTAAATTAAATTAATTAATTAAATTATACTAGATCACCTATTGTACACATCCGTTAAGTTGAGGGTTTTTTCCATGCAAAAAGTTACATTTAGATATTTAGCAATATGATTGTCAGCTTTCTAATTGAATGTATTGAAGGCAAAGATATTTAAGACATAGTGAGAACTGTTACTATATATCCCTCAATATTGTCTGTAAAAAACGAGGTAAAAGTTATACAACAGAGCAAGCTTCTACAGTTGCACTACATTTTGATAACAGTTAAATATTATTTTGATAACATATATTTCAATGTTGATGAACTTCATACTGTTCATTCATAATCTGATTGTCTTTGTAGCTCACTGTTGAAATAAAAAAAAAACATTACAATTACAAAATAATTATATCTACAGCCCCATAACACACACACACACCACTTTCATAAATAACACACTTGTTCTGCAATAATATGTTTTATGTTTCCTGTAATCTTTGTTAGTGAAGTATTATTTGAATTATTTGAAGTATTAAAGTAACGTGTTATGGCAGGAAAGTTCAATCTGGTATATTCATTTTAATGTCACCTTATATAGAATGTGTGTTAAACTTGTGATTTCTGCATTGAGTGACTTCTGCCTAGCAGATACCGAGAAGAGGCCCCTAGGGTCTCTCTGTTAATTATCAATAGTCCTTGCAATTAACAGGGGAGTTCCCGGATACATTTTCAGATATAAGGCAGTTAAAGTCTTGTAGAATTAATGTTTATCTCCTACACATCCTGCAGGCCTTGAGACTTGGGTCACTCAGCAGTAAATGAGATAAAGGTCCTTTTGAGCTTATCAATAAAATGTATTCATTCCTAGTAAGCTGACTTTGGGGTGAAGGGAAGTTCAGGGAAGCCATTAAGCGATGAGAACAATTAACTTCTGTTAAAGATACATGATACGATGTTTGTGTGTGTTGAAGATGTTTAGGGGGAATGAGTATGTGTCCTGTCAAAGAGTCCTCTGTCATGACGCCAAATCATTGATTGGGGGATCTGCCTAAGGGCAGAGGGACAGAAACACACACACACACACACACACACACACACACACACACACACACACACACACACACACACACACACACACACACACACACACACACACACACACACACACACACACACACACACACACACACACACACACACACACACACACACACACAAGTCACACAAGTCCGCAGTTGTTGATTCCATCAACAACTGCGGACTTACTACCTGGGATCCCGCCCAGAAGGGAAACCGACCAATGGAACACTGCCAACTCACTGTCTAGCTCGCTCAGAAGTGAACTGTGTATAAATGTTGTGATCATTTTGAAGATCGCGGCTCTTGTTTTTGACTTGCCGTTCCTGAGACGTGTCTCACACGGGGGTAGTGCTTCGTGATTCGGTGATGTATTTGTATGTTTGCGCCATTAAAGCAGATTATTGTTTAACCCTTATCCTGGCTGCTTTGAATTTTTCCTTCTTTTGAGAACCCGCTCATATAGGAACGGCGCGGAGCAGAGATTCTGCCCCAACATTAAGAAAGGACATGCCTGAAAGACATGACTCAACATTTTCTCCTTCTCTGAGGGTCAAGAATAACATCCAAGAGGAACATTAAAAGCTGATTTTATAAGATTTTAAGACCAGTACAGGACATTCACTAATGCGGCTTTCACAACAGCGCTTTTCTGGTTCAGCTCCGGTTTCCCTTTTCTGCTCTCGCTCTGTTCACACAACCCAGAGCCCGACTGGTGCAGCCGCTACTGCGTCATGACGTCACCGTTTACATTGTTGATTTGCTCCCCAACGGCGCTCACAACAACAACAACGAGGGACTGCGTCGGGTCGATGATCGTGTTGCTTTTAATCACACAAAGTCAGATTAAATAAAATAACGACTTGTCCAAGCTTATACTTTTCTCCAGAGTGCCGTGGTTCGTTTATTAATGTGTTTCAGCGGCATTTACTGACCGCTGCAGTGCTGGCTGCTCTTCCACGGGAGTTTATTCTCCCGTTAGCTCCGGGTTAGCTAATACTTTAGAACAGCCTCTCTAAAGTATTCACTGTCTGACTGTCACACAAGCAGCTGATACATATCCCCAGTTCCCCTTAAGTGAATGTGTGTCAGTCTGAATTGACGCTGTTTGGCATCACAACGCTGTTATTAAATTGTCTCTGGTATAAAACGGGTGATGTTAGCATAGCAACCGAAGGTAAACTGACTACTTGCTATTGCTATCCTATTGTGGCATAAGCCGTTTTCTACAGGCACATTTTACCGGCGTATTTTTCTTTATGATTCTACTTGTGATAGTCGGACACGACAACCTGTGCAGCCCATGTATTGATTCCATCCGATAGCTGCTATAATACAAAACAAAACGTCTGCCTGCTCTCCACAATGATCAATAACAGTGAACGGATGGTCAAAGTAAGGTGCAAATAAACAGAATCACACGAAGCCTGGTTAGTGTTGCCTGACTTTATAAAGTGTGTTTCTTTTTATAAATGTGTGGTTGCCTTCTAGTCACTTTGCTCAGCACTACTGCTTGTAGGCAGGCATGACGAGACTCTCCAGTCGACCCATGTTCAGGGCAGGTGGGTTTAGTTTCTTGCACGCCTCGACGTAAACGACGCCACCTCTTAGCTCCGAAGCTCTTGCCTCTAGACCGACAATTTGTTGGAGCTGGAAGTGAACCGGATTCCGGAGCTAAGAGGCGGCACCGCTGCGGTGTGAACAGGAAAAAACTGTACTTTTCAGGCTCCAGCTCCGAGCCGGAGCTGCAAACGCGTTGCTGTGAAAGGGGCATAAGAAACTACTTTTATTGTGAAAACACAGTCAGCTGATCGAATGCAGCTATTTCCACATCTACACTCCATCAGCTGATTATTTCTATTTGCCTCGCTTTATGAGCTTCACATCACTTGTGTCTTGTACCGCAGAGTTTGCAACGTCACAAATAAATGGGGCCAATCTTCAATCAGATGTGAATGTGTAATCTTACATTTTCAGGAAGAATAATGGACAAAAGGAGTGCAAATACAAATACAATTTATTGAAATGTGAACCAAAACTTAATCACAAATATTTTAAAGAAAAAGCACATATGGACAGAAGGTGTAAATCTATTAAATGTAAAAGTAAACACATGTAGTAAAATAACGTGACAGACTAGGCCTGTGCAGTTGGTATCAGCTATGCCCATTGCCCAGCATGGGCTCCTCCATCAGGCCTGGTCCTCCTCACAGAGGAAAGACCCTCAGTCCTCTCCAAACCAACAGACAAGGACGTCCATCACACGGAGGTTTCTCCCTGAAGTCTCTGCAGCTCTCTGGACACCACGCTGTCTCAATCCGTCCACACTGAATATGAGAAGGGAAAAATGAAAATAATAAATGCTTTAGACCAGAGGTCTTCAACAGGGGGTCCGCGGAGGTACTGCAGGGGGGTCGCGAAATCTTTGGTTGATTAGACCATTTTTTATATTTCTTAAAATTGTTTTTCTTTTTTTCCAAACATTTTTTTTCCACAAATTGAAATGTCTTTAAATGCACATTAACATGAATCCAACATATTGTAGCGAACGTAGAAATGGAGGCAGAAGACGCTATCTTTCAGTCAGCAATGCAAACATTCAGCTATACACAGTAGCTATCTCAAGCTAGGCGCCGGTTCACTCACAGCAGGAGACTACCCCGGACCTGTCCCACCAGGCCTCCTGTACACAAAGGGGAGGACCCGCCCCTATCGCTGCTGTGCCAATCACGAGGCCGCATGACACACGCTGGCTCTGTCAGGTTCCCTGTGATTGGCCGAGAGCCTATTCAGTCCCCAGTTTACTAAGGACCCAGACACAAGGACGCAAGCTGAGATATTATTGAGAAGACCATACCTTTATATATAAAAATTGATCGTTTTGTAACTCGACCAAAACAATCCACAAGCACAAGAGAGATACCATCCACCTCAGAAACCACCAGTGAACATGCAAGTGGCGAGACGGAACCTGCTGCTGATGTAGCAGCTAATAAGGGTAAGCGCAAATGAGAGAAGACCCGAAAATATGCAGATAATCATCTGAAGTTTGGTTTTACCTTTAAGGAGACAGATGGCATTGAATTTCCAATGTGTGTCATTTGCTCTACTGTTCTTTCAAATGAATCTATGAAGCCATCAAAGCTGCAGCGTCATTTGGAGGCAACACACAGCCACTTAAAAGACAAACCTGTTGAATACTTTCAAGCTAGCCTCAAATCCCTCCAAGGTCAACAGATATTGATCAGAAAATCAGCCAAAGTTGGTGAGCTAGCTTTGAAATGCTCTTATCAAATTGCTCTTCGGATTGCCCAGAGGATTTAATATTGCCTTAAAACAATGTATGGGGATGATATTGACATTAACAAACTGAAAACCATTCCAGTGTCGGACACAACCATAGCTCGCCGTATAGACAAGATGGCATCTGATGTGAGGGTGCAACTGATAGAGAAGCTGAGGTTGGCAGTTGCATTTGCATTGCAATTAGACAAGTCAACAGATTTGTCTAAGGACGCCCAGCTTCTGGCATTTGTGCGCTTTGTCGATGATAAAGAAATGCAGGAGGAATGTTTGTTTTGAACGAACAACTAGTTCTGAAATCTTCAAAGTCATTGATATTTTTTTCAGACAAAATCACATTCCGTGGACAAAATGTATTGCGCTGTGCACTGACGGTGCAAGAGCCATGGCTGGTTTAAAAAGTGGACTAATCGCTAGTGATGGCAAAATGAAGCTTTGAATGAAGCGTCGAACCACTTGGACAATTGTGTCGGAAATAGGTTAATTTCTCGAAGCTTCAGTTACAGCGACCTCTCCCGGCGAAGTGCAAGGCTGCAGTAGGTTTAACGTATCTCTGCCTTGAAAAATATTCGATGCACGCAGCACATATGAATATCATGTTCTATTTGCAATTAAAGATTGATAATTGTGTGTATTGGGTTATTGAGAAGAGACTAGAGAGTGCTAGAAATTCTTTTGGGTGGAGAGGGCCTTTTATCAGTCATTAAAGTATTAAAGTTGAAAAGCAATGATTAAAAGTTTAACTCTTCCAGTCTTTGAACCAGCTGCGTGGAGGACATCGCTGCATCCTGGCCACCGGCTCTATCCATTGGACTATCTATTCCTTAAACCATTGCAGTGTTTTTATATTACTGATTTTCTTTTTGTTCACAACTTCTCCACATTTCGAAGTGTTTCACGAGCCAGAACGACCTATTTTTCTTCCTGGCTTGCTCTATAATTATCCAATTCAAATGCAATGCCAACAACAACAATTCAACAGCAACAACGCAAACTACGACAACAACCCACACATTGCTTAGAGCGGTTATAAAGTGTTGAAGCGCTCAAATTTGAAACTGTTTCAACCTGTCACCTGTCAGAATCGAGACGAGGCAGTGCATTGAATCGCGAGAATGGACCGCGAACCAGTCAAGTGATTCATTCAGGAAATGAAGCAATTGCTGTTTCGACCGTCACATGTCACGTGATTTGAAGCAGTCGAACCACTTGAACAATTGTGTCGGAAATAGGTATAAATAAATATGTATATATATATATATATATATATATATATATATATATATATATATATATATATATAGAACTATAAATAAATATAAATATGTGTATATATATGTAGATATAGAACTATAAATACATATAAATATGTGTGTATATATATATATATATAGAACTATAAATAAATATAAATATGTATATATATATAGAACTATAAATAAATATAAATGTATATATATATATATATAGAACTATAAATAAATATAAATATGTATATATATAACTATAAATAAATATACATATGTGTATATAGAACTATAAATAAATATAAATATGTATATATATATATATATATATATATATATAAATATATATATAAACTGTACACTGTAAAAAAAAAACGTTGTTTTTACGGTAAAAACCTGGCAGCTTTGTTGCCAGAATAATGATGTAAAAAATATGGTAAACTGTAAACAACTTTACAGAACAACGTGTATATTTTACAGTTTAAAACAGTTGTAATTTACATTTTAAATCTGTAATTTCAACAGCCCTTTTCTGCTGAATTAGCATGATCACGTTGCTATTAAACTGATTATTTCAGTAAGATTTACATGCAGCTGTTGTCTATTGTACATTGAATCCCATTAAATTTAACAGAAAAATACCAAACAAATAACACTGTTTAACTGTAAAAGCATCAGTGTAATGCTGTAATTTAACTGAATTTTCCCGCAAATTGTAATCAAAAGTTGTGTATAATTTAGTGTATTTTGCCGTAGTAATGACGAGTTTTACGGTGAAAGCAACCTCTAACTACTGCAATTTTAATTTTCTGTAAAATGTATTTATTACAATTAAAATGCAGCAAAAACTGTTTTATGAATAACAATCTCAAATATATAGTATAAAAGCGCCTGTAAGGATTATTGCTCAGTGGGAAAAAAATGTTTTTCCTATACATTAGTCAGATTGAAAGATTTCATTTAAACTACACTGCCTTCGTATATATATATGTTTGACTATTACCAGAAATGTGAAGAATGTAATCCAGGGTACACAAATTAAGCATTTAAAATTAAAAATGCAAAGCTAGATAAACCTCAAGAGCCACTGTATTAAAAATTGAAAAAATTCCAACAAGAACTTGCCTTTCCAAGAATATAATAGCAGTGATCAAAAACATCTGTCATTTCTCAACATACATATTGGTAAAACATACAAACTAAGGCTGCACAATAAACAAACTTCAAGCTGAACAAAGTTGAGAGGTTACTTACAAATGATTTATGGGAAATAATGTTTATATAACAAAAAACAAAACAAAACCACCCAGTGGAGTGTAACACGTCAACATTTTTACACTCAACAGTGATGTCCTGAGCTTTTACATCCACATAAACCAACCGAAGATTGTTTAAGCAACTTCACTTTGTAACAGCAAACCCCAAGAGTGGCTACAATGACCTTAAAATAATAGTTTGACATTTTGAGAGTTACATATTGCATTTTTTTAAATTAGTTAAAAGAACAATTTAATTAGAAAAAAGGCACTTCAAATTTTAACTACGATTTAAACAATCAAACAAACTGTAACTTGGGCACATCGCCACATGCCATTGATCTTACTGTCCATATTCAGACATCACGCCACTCATGGTCCGAAAGTTCCTGTATCAAGGTGAGGACTCTCGGGTTCACCTGAAGACGGGATGCGCGTGTCTTCTCCACTTTGGTGCCCTTCTCTGGGTTGATGGAGAAAAAACACCTTAAAATAGAAAAACAAACAAACAGAATTAATAATGAAATAGCTTGCCTAACAACAACAAAATTCACATCAATCTTATTATTTTGAAGCCAAAATGACAATTATCTTAACCCCCAATTCACTGAAGCAGCTGCTTTAGATTTGTTGCAGTTTAATAAAATAAATTGTTGGATAAAACCCATCCCAAAAAACACATACCTCTGGACAAACTCCAGGGTGGATGCCAGCTCTGACGGGTAGGCGATGTTGAAGCAATAATAGCTCCCAAACATCATGGACAGGGCAGAAACCAAGGAGGGGATGTTGTCCTGTACTATGTTTCGATCCACACTCAGCATGTATCGCTTTGAAGAATAGCATGATCGTCCTAAAAAAGAAGAAAAACACAATTCAAACTAAATTAAAACAAGACTTGTCTTCCTGAAACATTTCACAAAACAATTTTAGCACATAAGTTATTACATTTTAAGGTCTGTTAAATTGCTCTCACCATCAATACAAAAATGTATGTATGTGTATTTGCAGGTTAAGGGGAGATAAAGGGGATAGTTTAGGGGATAGTTCATATTGTTTGAAGGGGGGTTGTAGGAGCTACAGTTTGGAGAAACAGAGAGGAGAACCAGCAGACAGCTAAGCCAGGGTATATGCAGGAATCCTGAAGTCAAATTTAATACCTTTTAAGACCTTTTTTAAGACCCTTTCCATACATTTTAAGACCTCATCGCAACTTTGAGTTCTAACCGGTTACATTGGCAACACACTTTACCTCACATTTACTATATTGATTGTAAGATAGCAAAACTAAACAGAGTGCAGACAGACTACTGAAGCCTTCTCTCCACATGAACTTCAACCTCTCTGTGAAGGTCAGGTTTAATGCAGTATGCTGCTTTGTTGCTTCTGTACTCTGTGCTCTTTCATTCCAGTAAAACTCCTCAGAAAACATTAGAAACCAGTATTTGACCAATAAACAAAACAATTGACAAAACTTTGAACTATGAAATATGTTAAACTTTGGTGAGCTTCAGCGGGGTAATCCCATATAGGAGCTCCCTCACAAATACCCAGGGGTTAAATTGGGCTGGGGCTGTCCGGGGCTAAGCCCTGGCACATAGGACGATGCTCTGACGTCATCACCCTCACACATTTGTCATATGTTTACAAAAAAGGATATATATGTTAAGACTTTTCTCGTTCTGAATATAGACTATATTTAGGGTCTATATGTGTTGACTTTACTTTAAAATAGCAGATCTCTGTGACCGTATATAGTTTGGCTTAGACCCCGGCCCCACACGGTAAAACGCATACGCAAGCGCAAAAAAAGCTTCCTTTCACACGCATTCGATTCATTAACGTGTCCGTTCACACTAGACCGCTGCAAATGCTGGAAACGATGTAGTACTATGTCATGCCTGTAAGTGGCGCTGCTGCCGCCCGAAATACACCAAAAGCAGCGAAGAAGAACCCGGAGCATGGTTGCCATGGTTGCCCTTCTGTTTATTCTCCTCGGTGGACGGCGTGTTCTCCTGCTATATCTCTCAGGTAGTCCACCAGCAGATGAAAAACACCCACCTCTCCGCCTTTTCCAAGGAACGAGGGGACCGTGCGGCAGTTTCCGTAAAAAAAATGTTCCGCCGGTCAACATGTCCGTTAAAGTTTAAATCTTCCGTACAAAATTAGGAAAGTGCCGGTCAGAGGTCTTCTTTGTTATTTATTGAGCTTTAAAACAAATTGATAATGACTCTGTTCTCTGTATAATAATATAATAATATTTAATAAACGGTGACTGCCTCTCTTTTCCTCCCCCTCTTCTGACAGCCCAGCAGCAGCAGGAGACGTGGGGAGAGGGAGGCGGGCTCTTTCATCGTTATCAGAAAATGATCATATAGGGCACACACGGAGCCGTTGGACCCCCAGAGCGTTGCGTATGCCGGTCTTCCCACCTTGGGACCCGTTACCGTAGTCGTTTATTCCCCCCCCACACACACAGAGCGGAGCAAGGCAACGAAACTTAAAATAATAAGCAGCATTTTACGGCGCGCTATGCATGGGGCCGCCTTGTGGGGTTTCCCGACATGTCGTTTCAGTAAATTAAAGGGTGTTTCATGTTGTCGTTGCTGTGGGACTTCTTAATACCTTGGAAAATGCCATTTAATACTTTTTAATACTTTTTAAAAGCCTTAATTTTCGCTCAATTGATTTATCAACTTGTAATACTTTTTAAGACCCCGCGGACACCCTGTAAGCAATGCACTGCTGTGGACATAGTTAAGCCACCAAAAAAACTAAAACAATATTACTCTTAGTGTATGCTATATTAAAGAATATTTTCAAAGCTCTACCTTGCTGTCAGACAGCTATACAGTCTGTTTCTGATAGGGACTGAAGCAGCAGGGTACATTTGTGACAATATTCTAAATATAGCGTACATGTAAACTGAATTTTTAGGTGGCTAAAATACGTTTCGCTGCTGCACCCATCCACAGCTTTACATACGTACCCGTACTCCTGCCTGTTCCTCCAAAGACATGCAAGTAATACACTGACTATGGATAAGTATCCATAAGCATCCAAACTAGCCCTTTACGAGCTTACAGTAACAAAAAACATTGTGCAACATAAACGTCTCAAATTAGACAGAAAAGAGAAAAAGAGGTGGCAAAAAGAACAGAAAAAAGTAGTGAACGTTTTTACTTACCACACACAACAATGGTGGGAGTCAACTGAACTTGGTCCATCTGTACTTCCCCTGCCAGGCATGTTTCCTCCACATAACAGAACATCGTGTCTTCCTTCTCATCAAAGTAGGACAGTAGAAGCAGCACCATGTCTTTGACGTCTTCAGAACAACCACTTAGCTCTCCTCTCATCACTTTGAACTTGGTTAAAGCCTGTAGCAACCTTTTGCTCTTGTACACAGCAACCGTATTCATGTAGTTCAGGAGTCGTTTCCCCTTCAGATCCAAATTCCGTGTGAAAGTTTCTTGAAGCTCACTTCCTGTGAGTTCCTTGAAGTGGACTGCCATGCCAAGGTCGTCGAACCAAAACGGCCACTCTTGCAGGAGGGATTTTATATTTGTCCCCTGGTTGACTTGTTTACGCTGCGTGTAGAACGTTGACTTCATTAGAAGTTTGACCTCCTCTGGATTTACATCAGTTTGCTTAGACATCACCCTCAGTTTTTCCTTTTTCTCCTGCTGGCTCTCTTCGGTCTCTCCAAGGGGCAGGAATTTTAAATCCCATTTAATGCACCCATAAGTGTCCTGGATTGCTGCTCTCTTTTCTGGAGGGACTTCATCTGTGTCTGACTCGTCGGTGCCATTCTTTCGTTTTCTTATTTTTGGGGTCGTGGATCGCTTCACATTCTCTATCCTATTTTGCAATTGCTTGACCAGAGAGTGATACCCTGGCCCCATCACGTCTCCCTCTATTATGTCTTGAAGAGACGTAGGATACTTTGCCACTATCTTTTTTGCAACTTCAATAGTGTGTCTTTTACTTAAGCAAGTACTTTTTCGCTTCATTTCACACACCAGAATCCGTACCATCTCTCTTCTCATTTGTGGACTAGGTCGTTTTCCTCTGTCCAGTGTCTGCATCAGTTCCTCTGGGAACTTATCCCACGGTATCACAAAGCTATCCATCCAGTCTATATCAGGCCTTTTGCAGCTGTCGGAAGAGGTTGAGGATGAACTTCTGGGTGAATAGGACATCAAGGATGCAGAAGGTCCTGGCGAGCCACCAACAGATGAGCTGCTGGATTCAGGAGTCTGACCTGCAAAACACACACATATTAACAAAAAGAGTTATGAGGAACACAGTTTTAATGTTTCTATATTTCTGATGTATCTTTTATGCAGGCCACTTTGGGCACTGGTTGCATCCTGTACTAAAATAGTCACAAGTATACGTACATCTCAGCTTCCAAGCAGCAAGGACTTTTCTGGCTTGAATTGGCCTCAAAGCTGACAGCAAATCTGCTTCATTAACAAACTGGAAATCCTCATAGGTCTCCACCCCAAGGGATTGTAAAGTATCTTCCAAAATATCTTTTGTCATCTCTGGAAGGTCAGGCAAGACCTCAGTGATGGCACTGCATATAAATGTTTGCTCCATGTCTGTCATCTCTGGAATCATGGAAGAACGACACTTTTCGGTTTTCAAAATTACAAATGAAAGACAAAGATAATTAGACATTTAGTCAAGTAATACTGTACATACATTATATACAGATAAGAGGAACCTCTAATTTGAGTATAGGGTGTGATTGAGGATGTATACTTTTTATTTCTGTACATTGCAGAACAAAAACTGCTGTCACTTTAATATTTTTCAAATAGTGTTTGATCATTTTCCCTAAGCATACATGTGCATTGTTAGAATGGTTTCAACACCACAGTAGCCAATATCGTGTTTATTTTGACAACACACTGTGTTTCAGCGGGATGACTTGGTGCCCGTTAACAATGTATGATGGTAACGGATAAAACTCGACCAAGTCGTTAATGTTAACACATTGCAACCTTGCATTCTGTTTTGTCACAGAGTACAGGTGGTATTCAGAATGATAGTCAGTTTTATGTATATCCATCACAAAATACACAGCTGAATCATTTTTGATTTAAAATAATGAGCAGTTCTCCGAACTCCATGGACTCGTCATTTTTGGACACAAGGAAAAGCCCTTTTTTATATGATGTACCTTTATACTGTATGTCTGTGGAAACACTAGTATTGTTTTCTGAAAAGCCAAACTCTCTCACTGCATGTTTGATTGAATCACTGTAAAGACTGGAGTAAAAATTACAACTGTCTTTGACTTGCAGAAGTTGACTGCATCCTGGCCCAGCTGAAAGATATGCTTGAAACATCTGATGTCTTTCGGATAAAGTTAGGCAGATGTTTTTAAAGTTTTTCAAATGCCTGGCACATCTCTTGAAGTAGCTGTGTTTACTTTCAAAACGCATTGTCCATACTCTAATCAAGGGGCCAAATTTCAAGATGAGTGCCGGATAGGGTCTCATGAAATGGTGCTTTGGTTTTAGTGGACTCTCAGGAAAGAAACACTTCCTTGTTTCCAAATATTCTTGGATTGTAATGTCAAGATAGGCTACCTGTGACAACGAAATCTTTTGTGCACAAATCAGATCAACAATATCTTTAAGCTGGAGAGTCAACTGCCACACATCATCTTCTGGATTTTGCACTTTGTCTCCAATTAATACAGGCAGCAATCTTAACAAATTCCAGTTCTGAATGGCTTGACCTGAGAGCTTGAATACGTCAGAGTTGACAGCACAGGGCTTAGTGAGAGCATCAGATCCTTTGTACTTGAACTGTTTTATGCGCCGGTTCAAAAGTGAATATGTAAACCATTTCTTTTTCTTAATAAAATACTTTAAGTACAGTGCAACATCGTAGGATAAGACACCCTCAAATGTGTCATGGCCTAAACAAGGTGGGAGACCTGGCTTGCAAACATGAAAAGATGTCAGAGCATTGAAGACAGAGTTTGCCTTTATGCCTTTGATGTGTGGACTGTCTTCAACTTGTAGATCAGCAACAGCAGAATCGTAACCTTCGGGTGTGCGCTGTGGCCCACATACATTTGGATCATCACTCTTAAACTCACTTTGTGTGATTTCACAGTACCTGCAAAAGTACTTTGAACGACTAAAGTTTTCAGTGAACCCACCAATACCGTGTGAACCCAAGTTATCACCCGCAATGCAGTACAGAGCCCCTTTGACCATGTCTCCAACTGTTGTAACTATTCCATTTTCCTCCAAATCTTTTAAATCCACTAACATCTCTGAGAACACCTTAGCAAATCCAAATTTTTTTAGGTCATTCTCTCCACACAATAAAACCAGGGACATGTGATCAGTATTAGAGCGCACATGAGCAGGTAGATTTGCCACAGAAAGATAGACTGCAACAACTTTGTGTTTTTTCCTAGCAGAGCCAAGGGGGTTGACAATTTCAAAAGCATCCTGGCACAGAATTAGCTCCAGGCATCCTGGATTTTCAATGAAGAACTGGTTGGACTTAAAGTTGTGTCCATCACTTATGTCACCAAAAACATCTGAGTCTGTTTCACATGACTGCTGTGACATTGAATTCTTCCAAAATTCTGATTCTAATAAGCCACTTACTGTTTGTTTCAGAGGTATGTAGTAAGCAAACCTTTGTGTCATATTTTCATCATTTCCTAATGTAACTTTTTTAGGCTCTATGTATTTGAACATCTTTTTGAATGTCTGAGCTCTTGAATATGTTGTTCTCAGTGGTCCCTGGTGACAGACTGAGAACAGATCGGAATCCTTCACACAATCACAGATTTTAGCAACAGCATCATCAGTTAGAGACATGTCATCTTTTAAAAGTGAACGTAGTTTACTTAAAATGTAATCCTGTCCCAACTCATGCACATTTTGCATCTCTTCGACAATGGTCTGTATTGTTGAAGCTGGAAGAAAGAGCTGCCCTTGCAATTTTAAGTAGAATAAGCATACATTCCTAAGATAGGTCTCATTGAAATGCTGTGTCAAATCAGTGCTTTCATTTGTTGTTGCATCATTTGGGCTCTGGGAAGCATCTTCATGTGCAGAACACGGAGAAATGGCTTCCCTGTACATGTCACTTATGCTATCAACAGAACATGCTCTGTGTTTTCTGGACATATGAGCAGTAAATGACGATTTCACAGTGAAAGTATTTGTACAACCAGTTACTGGACATAACACAGGTCGTCCCTCCACTATATGATCTTTTAAGTGGGATATAAGTTCTTTCACTGTTTGAAATTGGCGCGCACATAACGAAATTGCACATTTCAAATCTGTAACAATGGCTCTAGCAGTGGCTGCAGGCACATTGTGAATCCGATAAAAGTGAGCTTTAAAAGATGCGTAAGTACAAAATGTTCGCTTGCAGTTCGTGCCAACACATTTGAAAAAACACTGGGGTTCGTTCCTATGCACTCTAGAATGCAGAACATAACCCTTCAAAGTCTGTAGCGTTTTGCTGCAAAAACGGCAGGTAATCATTTTTAGGGGTTCCTATGCAATGCAGAACATAACCCCTCAACGGTTAGCTTACCAGTGCTACAGATGTGATCCTCCGCTCATGTGCACACAGCTCCACGTGGTCCGTGTCAGGCAGACTTGAGGCCTACTTGCCCGCGTAACCGTTAACCTGCAAATACGGCAGGTAATCATTTTTAGCACGCTAACACGACTGCCCGTTAACTTTGAACCCGCTCAGATGTAGCTTCAAACCCCCCGCTTCATAACAGCATGAATTAAATGAAAATAAAGAGTTCAGCTTTTAGCATGATACTTCAATAACGTTACCAGACTATTTAAATTAACTCCCGGTCAGTAGACGTTATAACTATGACTGCAAAATGCACTCAATCACAAACAGAAGTTAGTATTGTCCTGACAACACACCGTGTTATAATTGAAGTTTGAAGAAAATAAACGGTTAGCTTACCAGTGCTACAGATGTGATCCTCCGCTCATGTGCACACAGCTCCGTGGTCCGTGGCAGGCAGACTTGAGACAGACTTGGCCGCGCACTGAGCCGTAACCGTTAACCTGCAAAAATGGTAGGTAATCATATTTAGCAATATAAAAATAATATAACTGCCCGTTAAATTTGAACCCGCTCAGATGTAGCTTCGAACCCCCCGCTTCACAACAGTATGAATTGAACGAAAATAAAGAGTTCAGCTTTTAGCATGATACTTCAATAACGTTACCAGACTATTTAAATTAACTCCCAGTCAGTAGACGTTATAACTACTATGACTGCAAAATGCAATAAATCACAAACAGAATTGTCCTGACAACACACCGTGTTATAATTGAAGTTTGAAGAAAATAAACGGTTAGCTTACCAGTGCTACAGATGTGATCCTCCGCTCATGAGCACCTGCACATAGCTCCGTGGTCCGTGGCAGACAGACTTGGCCGCGCACTGAGCCGTTAACCTACAAAAAGTGGCTGCTCCCGCGATAATTAAATAGTCCAATGAAATAACAGAAACAAACTCTACTGCTCAGTAGGCGTGTCTCAGTTCAGCGGCCGTTTCCTTCGGAGGCTGCGTTCGTTGACCGCTTGCGTCACTTCCGCCGAGAGGCTGTCCCAATAAAAAAAAAATACAAGACTCAAAAAGTAGATTTACCGCTGTGTGGACGGGCCGTTAGTGGCGCGTTCGATTACTGTTTGGGCTGTCTGCCGTGGGCTGCATTCCACTCCAAATAGCCGGGCGGCCCGAGAATCCAAACGCCAGCTGTTTTATGGATTCTCATTTAATTTCCAAAAATGTCTCAGTACTGGGTTATTTCCAATTTCAAAATAAATATATGTATTAAAAAAATAGAAATAAGAAGTAAGTATATTATAGTATATTCAAGAATGAAAAAATATAAAAAAACATGATTTTAACACTGTCATGTTGTCATTTTAACTGTATTGTATTGTTTTATGTATTACAGTTTTTCTGTGTTCAAACCACAGTAATCTGTAAATTATACAATGAAATATAATTATTTTTAACATATTCTTAATGTGAATTTAACAGTTTTGTTTGGTTCAGTACTTTACGAAATATTACTGTCAATTAAACACTGCTTCATTGTTTCTCTATTTACAGTTTTTTGATGTCGTGATTTTACAGCTTTTCCCTGTTAATTTCACTGACTTTTTTTACAGTGTATGTATCATGAATATCATTTACAAATAAAGATGGATGAATGCGTGTATTGTGTTATTGAGGAGAGGGTTCTGGCAAAATATGGCATAGGTTATGGTGTGCTTGTGTAACTTTGGCAGGGGGTGTTCATGTGGGATGGGGAACACTCAAAGACTTTTATTCAGGAACATAATTTTTTAACAGTTTTTGGATTGAGCCGATTTCTTTTCTTGCTTTCAATTTCCCCGCATTTTGAAAACACTCGCTCAGATGGAACCGATGATGCTGGTATGCATAAAAATTGTTTCGCCAGTTTGAACAGATTGGGATACACATTTTGATGGTCCAGTGGTTCTTTCGATCTTTCCAGCGGTGGATCAGTCATGTACCGCTGCACCTCCACTGTAGCATCTGCTGTGGCATTCCTTGCCGTCCTCGCTTCAGAAGCATCTCTGTCCAGAGTTTCCCAAAGGTTAAGACCTGAAAGACAAACATGACTGTAATCATCAGTACTGAAAGGTTTCAATGTGTATCCTTTTTTACTTGTACTTATGTTGTCCTGCATTTTATCAATTAACTATTTATAACTTTACCTTTGGATGATGGATTGTCAACATTTGCTGGTGCCGGTTGAGCTGATGTGGAGGGCTGTTCTTCTGTAGGTGTGTCAGGTTGTGCGTTTTTCCTCAGTTGTGTGCAAAATGCTGTCAGTCGTTTAACTTATGCCGCTGCCTGTACTTGATTGTAGAATCCAATAGTTTTGAATCTAGGATCCAGCAGTGTTGACAGTGTCAATGCAGTTTGGCTCTCCGTGGTGTCAAACTTGTTTTGCATATTTGACACCATGTTCTGTCCCAGTAGTTTTGCTGTGTCGTGGCTTGTTTTTCCAATTGTGTCGTACAAGTATACGATTAACATTTTCGCCATTGGGATGATCTTGGACCCTGAGACTCTCTTCTCCTCGGAGAGTTCCACTGTTGCCTGGAAAAAGGGGGAGAGCAATTGCAGGCATGCATCTGCTGTTTCATAGTCCTCAGAGGACAGGGGTCTCACATCTGTTTTCAGCGTCGCAAGAGCTGCTCCCACTGACTGCCTCTCTTTGAAAAGGCGTTGTAGCATTAGGTAGGTGCTGTTCCAGCGGGTGTCCACTTCCTGAATAAGCTTCAGCACAGGGCGATTCATCTGCTCTTGCACTTCTCTGAGCTTCTCTTTTGCTGTTGTGCTGGTTTTAAAGAACGTGACTACTTTTCTAGCCCTTGTGCGTAGGTCTTGTAGGCCAGGAGTTGCATCCAGAGATTTCTTCACCACTACATTTAGTGAATGAGCAAAGCAAAGTGCATGTCTTAGATTTAAACTTCTGACAGAGGCAACCATATTTGCTCCTGCATCCGTCACAATTGAGGTCACTTTGCCTTCAGTGCCCCATTCCTCCATGAGAGACCTCATTGCAGCAGTGATGTTAACCGCTGTATGAGCCTCAGGGAAAGGCAGCACTCCCAAAAGCACTGTGGCCAGCTTCGCAGAGTCATCCACATAATGGCAGGTCACTGCTAGATATGCGTCCATATTAATGGAGGTCCACATATCAGCAGTAAGGCTCACAGCCTCTACCCTCTGCATGACAGCCTTGGCCTTCGTCTTCTCCTCCTCATAGCGCTTGACCACCATCTCCTTTAGAACCCGTCTGGATGGAAGAGTGTATCTAGGATCAAGCAAGGCCACAAGCTCCTTGAAGCCACAGTCATCCACGATGGAAAAAGGCTGCGAGTCTTTCACCACTATATTCACAAGAGCCCCATCCAGCTCTCGCTTCCGGTCCACTAAAACAAAGGAATAAAGACATAAAGAATAAAAACAAAACCGAAAAAAGCAAATAAGAATGTATGTGAAATTGCACTCAAAGGAAGCAGACTTGTGAGCAGTCTATGCTTGTGAGTCATGGAATACAGTCATAGCATATTTTGTTAGTGTTACTAGTTAATAATAATATAATACATACCATGTATGTTCCCCTGGTTCACAACAGCTCCATGTTTGGCACTGAAGTGCCTAATCATGGAGGAAGTATTCCCATGATACTTCAGTTCAGTTGAACACACCAAGCACTGAACCTGTAGAGAAAGGCATTTGTAAATACAAATGCAATTTCAGTCTATAAAGCTATAGCCTAATGGCTACATTGATCATATACATAATTGTAATTTAATGCTACTTAATATAGATTTGAGATAAACCATAGCTATAATACTGTAGTTGTCCAACCTTATCATGCGCAATCAGATTGAAGTGATCCCACAGAGAGGTCGTTCTGAGGAACAGGTCTACTCTCTTCCTGGCTGGCTCCATAATGATCCAAACGCAATACTAACAACTCAACAGCAACAAGGCAAACTACGACAACAATCCCACAGATTGCCAAATTGTGCATTTTTTTGAGCGGTTATAAAGTGTCACTTACTAAGTGACGCTCAAATTCAAACAGTTTCAACCAGTCAGAATCGAGAAGAGGCAGTGCATCGAATCACCTGATTGGACGGCGAACCAGTGAGTTGATTCATTCAGGAAATGAAGCAGTTGCTGGTTCGGACATCACATGTCACGTGATTTGAAGCAGTTGCTGCTTCGGACCTCACATGTCACGTGATTTGAAGCAAGCTTCGAAGCACTGCTTCTATGGAATTGGAAGTCCAGGGTTGAAGCTCCGTTCGAAGCTTCAGTGTCAAACTGCCCTCACTGCTAATCGCGCTTGTGGGATGTGTCGCCGCAAGTGATTTGGACGCACTGCATGCTACACAGGGAGTCACTTGTTGCCAAATATATGAGCGCTGAACTGGCAGATGTCATGGACTCGGTAATGAAAGTAGTCAATCTAATCAAGAAGAGCGCATTGCAAACGCCTCTCTTCTCTAATCTCTGTGCTGCTGAGGGAGAATAACACACTGCGCTACTGTACCATTCCGAGGTTCGATGGCTTTCACGTGGAACAGTGTTGTCACGTGTGTTTGAATTGCGCACTTCTATTCAGGAGTTTTTACTTCTCCAAAAGCGCACAGAGCTGGCTGCACTTTTCAGTGACAATATTTGGGTCACCAAACTTGCCTATCTTGCTGATGTTTTAGCTGAGCTGAACAAACTGAACAGTTCAATGCAAGGCCCCAATACACATGCCATTCATCTGTATGATAAAATGGAAGGCTTTCGAAAAAAAATCAAAAGATGGAGGGAGCACATCGGGGAGGAAATTATTTTCCATGTTTCCATCAGTGGATGAGCTGGGAGATTCTGCTGTGCTCTAAAATGATTACCAGGATTTCACAACCTGTTACTGTATTCAGACCAGAGGGGAAATTTGCATCGTTACAGCAGGAAAAAGCCACAGACAGCTTAATGTTACATATGTTAAAAAAATAAATAAACTAATTTATGATATAATAAAAATATAATACAAAAATAGGGCCGGGACTCGATTAAAAAAATTAATCTAATTAATTACAGGCTTTGTAATTAATTAATCGCAATTAATCGCATTTTTAATCACATATAAATATTTGACCTGAGAACAGTGAGAAGCAATTTTTTTCACATGGATTTTAGTATACCATTGAATAATGACTGAATACATAAGCTTAAGCAACAAAACATTTTTTTTTTTTTTCAAGGTGGTACTTAACCAAGACCAACAGAAAAGTGCAATTTTTGCCATAAAGTGTAGCAATAGCATATTTAGGAATATAGTACATTTCAGAGATTCAGGTAGCCTATAGGTAGGTAGACCTTCTGTAAACTATAACACTTTGTTTTTTAAGTATAACACAATACTTTCAAGTACATTCAGAACATTGGAAACCCTGACTATTAGAAAACATCTCTCTGTTGCTTCAGAGGCCATAACAGACTTTGTTGATTTACCAACAGTTGATTTAAAAAATCTAATACATTTCAGTCCAACTCTCTCAATAACCTTGGCCAAAACAATAAACAGTTCAACATAAAGTGCCAGTTGCACCAACAACATAATAAATAGTTCAACATAAAGTGTACTGTACCATTTAAAATAAAATAAAAAAGTGCCAGTGATTGACCTCAATCCCTCCTATTCTTCCAATATCCTGATGAAAAATAAAATCTCTCTGTTGCATAGGCCGCTGTTAGATCAACGCGAATTGGGTGTGGGTCCTTGTACTCCGAGTTGGGCTAACGTCCACGCTAGCTTCCACGCTAGCTGCTATAGGTTTTGCATTGAGGTGATACTTGAGGCTTGATGTGCTGCGGTGATATGCAAATTCCTTTTTGCATAATTTGCAAACAACCGTGCTCTTATCGATGCTTCCATCCGTCCGTTTTTTAAAACAAAATGTCCCATCCACGGGGCCAACCAAAGCGGTCTCATCAGCTTCTTCGTTCATGTTTGACTATTGTTCACTGTGGTTTGTTGTTGTTTGAAGTCATGAACGTTAGTTGGTGCTCCAGTATAATCGGTACCCCTGAAACTCATCCAGTGAGAAACGTTCCGGCGTGCAAAAATAAGTGCGATTAAAATGCATTCATTTTTTTAACGCGTTGATTTTTGTGTAATTAATTAATCTTAATTAACGCGTTAAAGTCCCGGCCCTATAAAAAAATAAAAGTAAAAAAAAATACTTTTCGAAATACAAATCCTGTAACAGTTCTTAGGATTTAGCAGCCAGGTATATATTACACAGTTATTAACGGCATATGTATATAATGTATATATTGCACATATAGCACATATTGCACATAGTTTGATGGTATTTAACAGCAGCAAGTTACACAATTTACAAAATACAAAATGCAAAAAAACACACCTTGTTACGGTTCTAAGGATTTAGCTGCCAGGTATAAATTACAGTTATTAACGGCATATATATATTGCACATATAGCACATATTGCACATAGTTGATTGGTATTTAGCAGCAAGGGGTGATATAGTCTGTTGTGGTGTGTGTAGGGGAGGGGGGGTCTTCTAGGGGCTGTGCTGGTTGTATAGTCTGACCGCTGCAGGAAGGAAGGACCTGCGGTATCTCTCCATGAGACAGGTGGGGTGCAGCAGCCTGTCGCTGAAGGTGCTGCACAGTGAGGACAGGGTGTCCAGGAGGGGGTGGGACACATTGTCTAGCAGGGAGGACAGCTTGGCTGCCATTCTCTTGTCTCCCACCACCTCCACAGTGTCCAGAGGACTCCCCAGGACAGAGCTTCCTTACCAGTCTGTTCAGTCTCTTCCTGTCAGCAGCCGAGATGCTGCTGACCCACCAGGCCACACCATAAAAAATGGCTGATGCCACAACAGAGTCGTAAAAAGTCTGAAGGAGTGCCCCTGCACCCCGAAAGACCTCAGTCTCCTCAGCAGAAATAGTCTGCTCTGTCCCTTCTTGTACAGAGCAGCAGAATTATCAGTCCAGTCCAGTTTATTGTTCAGATGAACACCCAGGTTTTTGTAAGATTTCACAATCTCAATGTCCGCTCCCTGGATGTTCACTGGTGTCGGGGGGGGAGTGTTGGCGCCGTCTGAAATCTACCACTAGCTCCTTGGTCTTCGCTGGTTCCTCTGGCACCAGAAGGTAAAGTCCTGCGTCAGCTCCATGTACTCCCTGTCGTCCTCGTTGGAGATGAGGCCAACAATGGCGGAGTCGTCAGAGAACTTCTGCAGGTGACTGGTTGCAGTGTTGTGGGTGAAGTCTGCAGTGTAGAGGGTGAAGAGAAACTGTGCCAGCACCGTCCCCTGGGGGGCCCCTGCACTGCTGATAATGGTGTCTGATTGACACTCCCTGGCCTTACGTACTGTGGGCGGTTGCTGAAGTAGTCCAGGATCCAGGAGGTGAGGTGGTGATCCACCCCCGAGAGCTGCAGCTTTTCCCCCAGGAGCGGGGGCTGGATGGTGTTGAAGACACTGGAGAAATCAAATAACATGATCCTCACAGTGCCCCCAGCCTTCCCCAGGTGGGAGAGGGACCTCTACAGCAGGTAGATGATGGCGTCATCCACCCCGAAGGCAGGCTGGTAGGCGAACTGCAGCGGGTCCATTGATGGTCCCACAAGGGGCCGGAGGTGTTCAAGGACCAGCCTCTCCAGGGTCTTCATCAGCTGTCATGTCAGCGGCACCGGTCATGTCAGCACCACCGGCCGGTAGCTGTTGAATTCCTTGGGGTGAGGGGTTTTTGAGAGGCACATGACTGATCAAATCTGTTGAAGAAGTTATTCAAGTCGTTTGCCCACTGGCGGTCCCCCTGGACCTGGGAGTTTGGCTCTTTGTAGCCAGAGATGGTCTTCAGGCCTCTCCAGACTCCCCTGACGTTCCTCTGCAGCAAATGTTCCTCCATCCTCTTCCTGTAGCTGTTTTTCCCCTCTCTGATTTTCCACCTCAGCTCCCTCTGTACAGTCTTCAGCTCCTCTCTGTTGCCAGATCTGAAGGCCCTCTTTTTGTCCTTCAGGAGAGCCTTTATTCCAGGGGTAATCCAGGGTTTGTTGTTGGGAAAACACCGTACAGTCCTGGTGGGTATGACGTTTTCCTCACAGAAGTTCATATAATCTGTAATGCAGTCTGTAAGGCCGTTGATGTCCTCCCCGTGAGAGTCAGTGAACACATCCCACGCAGAAGTGTCGAAACAGTCTTTCAGGGCCTCCTCAGACCACTTCTACACGATGCATGTGGGCACCGGCTGTCTGTGGACCAGAGGTTGGTACACAGGCTGGAGGTGAACCAAGTTGTGATCAGAATTGCCCAGGGGAGGAAGGGGGGATGAGCTGTATGCATCCTTGGTGTTGGCATACAGTAAGTCCAGTGTTGTATTGCCTCTGGTGGTGCAGGTAACATATTGTTTGAAAGTGGGCAGAGTTTTTGAGAGAGAGGCATGATTGAAGTCTCCAGAGATCAGGAGAAGAGCATTTGGGTTGCATACTTCAAAGTCATCTATGTAGAGAATCAATGGAAATTGATACAAAGTTTTGTCTGTGGTAAAATCCATCATGCAAGGATTTTTATCCAGAAGAGACATCAGATTGACTTTTATTCTGCAATATTGTGTCTTGAATGTGTTTGTTGTCCAAAAGCTGTGACATTAACGAGAGAATAGGTACATACTGGAAAGTCTTTTTTTCCCTACTGTCAAGTATATACTCATCTGGCTTAGTCAGTGAAAGGTGCCTCTTAAAAACTGATCTCTCCTATAGTGTGTGCTTAAAAGCCCCTCCAACACGAAAGCCACAGCTAAAGGGTTTAACTGGCAAAGATCATCCACTAGTTCTGAAACCATCTAATTTTCAAAAGCACAGCCATGCTTCCTCAAAGTGCTCAGTATTATGTCTCTAATAACTGGGCTAGATGCGGATGATGTCAGGAAATCAAGTTCCTCTACTAGTTCATTTAGGCATATATTTGGCACACTGAAAACACATTCCAATTTAAAGAGGAGCAAACCTAATCTCTTGATTATAGTTTTGTTTAAGTCCTCATCTGTCAGGGTGTGTGGAAAATGGGACCCAAGTGCAGTTTTAAAAAAGGACTAAAACAGATAAGGTAACAAAAAGTGAGCTTTATTAACAAAAGCCGAGGGCAGGAAAAAACAAGAAACTAATTAACAGAAACAAAACCGGGGAGTACGACAGACAGGAACAAACTTACGACGGGAACAGGCAGGAGACACGGACAAGCATAGGTGACAGGGACATGAAATGACGACAAACAGACATGGAGCACAGGGGAAGACAAGACTAAATACACAGAAGGGTAATCACAGGACAAGACACAGCTGGCAGGGGAGGCAGCAATCAGACACAACAGGGAAACTAACGACAGGAAATCAAACACAGGGAGTAGGATCAGACAAGACCCAAGGAGGAAAACATTTAAAAACAAAAAGGTGGAAAATGAAATCAAAAATCCAAAACCGTGACAGAACCCCCCCCTCAAGGGACGGATTCCAGACGTTCCAAAAAACCCTAAAAAGTTCAAAACCTGTAGAAGGGTGGGTGGAGGGGGTCCGGAGTAGGGACTCGGACGGACATCCCGGGGTAAAGCAGAATCCATGGAGGGGATCTCGGGCGGACGGCCCGGGGGCAGGGCAGAGTCCATGGAGCGGGTCTCGGGCGGACGGCCTGGGGGCAAGGCAGAGTTCGAGGAGTCAGGGGGCCGGGCTCGAGGGCGAAGACTAGCGCTCGGGAACTCAGGAGGCTGGGCTTGAGGGCGAAGGCCGCGGCACTCAGGGGGCCGGGCTCGAGGGCGAAGACCGTACAGCTCCGGAGGCCGGGTAGGACCCGGTGTCGGCCGGACAGGAACCGGAGCCGGTGGGACAGGCGTAGATGGGATCCTGGACATGACCTGGGCTGGAGCAAGGGCTGGTGTCGATTGGACCACCAACACAACAGGGCAAGGAGTAGGCAGGACCCCCGGCGGAAGAGGACAAGGAGTTGGCAGGACCCCCGGCGAGACAGGAGATGGCGGGACCTCCAACTGGGCAGGACACAGGGTTGGTAGGACCCCCGGGCAGAAGAGTTGTCGGCGGGACCCCCAACGGGACAGGACACAGGGTTGGCAGGACCCCCGGGCAGAAGAGCAGTCGGCGGGACCTCCAACAGCACAGGACACAGGGTTGGCAGGACCCCCTGCCGGAGAGTAGTTGGCGGGACCTCCAACAGCATAGGACATAGGGTTGGCAGGACCCCCGGCAGAAGAGCACTCGGCGGGACCCCCAACGGGACAGGACATAGGGTTGGCAGGACCCCCGGCAGAAGAGTAGTCGGCGGGACCCCCAACGGGACAGGACATAGGGTTGGCAGGACTCCCGGCAGAAGAGTAGTCGGCGGGGCCTCCAATGGCACAGGACATAGGGTTGGCAGGACCCCCGGCAGAAGAGTAGTCGGCGGGGCCTCCAACGGCACAGGACATAGAGTTGGCAGAACCCCCGGCAGAACCCCCAGCGGAACCTCCAACGGCACTTGAGTAGGGACTTGAGTAGGGACTAGAGAGGGAACTCGAGAGGTGACTTGAGAGGTGACTTGAGAGGGATCTCGAGAGGTGACTTGAAAGGAGGCTTGAGAGGGGACTCGAGAGGGGACTCGAGAGGTGACTTGAGAAGGAACTCGAGAGGGGACCTGAGAAGGAACTTGAGAGGGGACTCGAGAGGAGACTCGAGAGGAGACTCGAGAGGGGACCTGAGAAGGAACTTGAGAGGGAACTCGAGAAGGAACTTGAGAGGGGACTCGAGAGGAGAATCGAGAGGAGACTCGAGAGGAGACTTGAGAGGACACTTGAGACGGTCGGTACGCCGACAGGATACGGGGACCTGGCGTCGGCCGAAGAGTCAACAGGTGACGAGGAGCCGGAGTCGGGACCATGGCTGCTGGGCCCGGTACTTGAGCTGGAACCATGGCTGGAACTGGGGCCGGAACCCTGGCTGCTGGGGCTAGAAATGGGGCTGGAACCATGGCTGCTGAGGCCACGGCTGGAATCCTTGCCTTGCATCTCCTAGAGACCTTTTGGAGGCTCCGTGGAGCTCCTAAGGCAAGGCGGAATCCCAAGAAGGGGTTTGAGGCTTGAGGCTGGCACTCAGGGCTTCTAGTAAACATTCTTAGCTTCTCAGGCAACAAGCACCTAAGCCAGGGCCTGCTGTAAACTTCCCTGCGTGCCTCGTTAAGGGCAGCCTCTTGGGCCTCTCTGGATGAGGCCCTCCTCCAGTCATGGAAAATACACTCCAGATTGTATTTAAGCTCATAAAGCTCTTGGCTAAATGAAAAAACTGCTGGGTCCATACTGGTCTGTTCGTACTGTCAGGGTGTGTGGAAAATTGGACCCAAGTGCAGTTTAAAAAAAAGGACTAAATAAGGTAAGGTAACAAAAAGGGGAGCACGACAGACAGGAAGAAACTTACGACGGGAACAGGCAGGAGACACGGACAAGCATCGGTGACAGGGACATGAAATGACGACAAACAGACATGGAGCACAGGGAAAGACAAGACTAAATATACAGAAGGGTAATCACAGGACAAGACACAGCTGGCAGGGGAGGCAGAAACACAAGGGCAACAGGTGAACACAATGAGGCACAATCAGACACACCAGGGAAACTAACGACAGGAAATCAAACACAGGTGCCCTTTCTCATTTCTCTAACTCCCCTCCTCGACTCCCCTCCTCGACTCCCCTCCTCGACTCCTATCCTCGATACTTAGTCCCGCCCACAGGAGATGCGAGCGGAAGAGCCGAGGAGGGGAACCAAGGAGAGAGGAGGGGAAGCAGCAGGCGGTTAGAGAAATGAGAACTCCTCTCCTCTGAGCGGTCATTTTAAAGAGACACCCATTAAGGATGACAGGAGGCACAGCAGCCCTCTGTCTGATGGACAGATGTGTTCATGACGACTTATGTATTTACTTTTAATTCATTCACAGTGCGGTATAATGAGACAATAACAGGCTACAGATGCGGACACACACACACACACACACACACACACACACACACACACACACACACACACACACACACACACACACAAACACACACATATATATATATATGTATATATTTATATAAATATATACCATTTCAGAATCAAACAGAGCACTCTCATATTAACGTAACACTATCAGAGACTGGATATACCCCCCCCCCCCTCTCTCTGGTTGCTACAATGAGGAAAATCAATTACGGGCCAACATTTTTATTTACAAGTATTAAAAGTGAGGAGAGGACACCAAACGAACTGAGACCTGTCTGTCCGCTGCAGCTACGTACACACTGTACCACACACACACCTAAACACTGTACCACACACACGCACCTAAGCTAACAGCCTTACGGCCCGTCTACACTACAGGCATCGACAAATGCTTTCAACGCTTCGCCCATTCACTTGAATGGGGTGACGTAGAAGATTTTTAATCTTCGCCGAACTGCATTGTGGGGAGCATGGCATGGCTTTGCAAGCATCACGAGCATCTATCGGCATCAAAAGTTGAACAATGTTCAAAGTTGAACAATGTTCACTTTTGAGGCTTGATGCTTGGCATCAGGCAATCAAATCCCGTTTATGCAATTCCCGCCAGTACAAGCGCTAACCAATCAAACCGCGTGTATGCTGATACCGCAGGTCTTGACTATTTTCCATATGTCATAAAATGGAGGATAAATTAATCATTGCCATGGCAAGTGTCCCAGTCCTTTACGACTGCTCTCTGTTCACCTACCGGGAACTAAACCGGAGGAACCAGGCATGGAGGGAGGTGGCAGAGACAGTTGGTGAAAATGGTAGGTTTTCACCTGTTTGGGGAGTTTATATCCAGTTTACGTCGTTTTAACATTGAATGGACAGGCTTTGTATGCCGGGGGCGGGCGAGAGATTCCTGGGAGATTCCTGATTGGTTGTTGGTCGCCTTGGGCGCGTGAAATCGCCAAGCTTCAGACACGCTTCAAGATTTTTTTATGCCTGTAGTATAGACGGGCCGTAACAGCCGTTGTGTATTTTATTATGTGAAGCACTATATGGTCTTTAAAAAATATTGACTCTTTGTTTGTAGATATATACTAAACCAGGGGTCGGCAACTCCTGACACGCGTGCCAGCATTGGCACCGTAACCAGTGGCACACTAGGAATAAGTGGAATGAGTGTGCAAAATATTTTAATTGTATTTTTGGATCCTGACCGAAACCGCCGCCAGAGCGTTACCTGCAGAAGGAAGCCATGCACGCAACGCAGCCCCGCTCTCTTTATCTCCAGGTGACTTTCTGCCGCTTTCCTCCGTGGTGCAGTGCTGATCGTTTCACCACGGAGGAAAGCACTTCACTAATTGCAGTACCCATAAGGAGCTGTACAAATGCTGAAGTTTTTGCGTGGCTGTGTATTTAGTTGAAAGCCCAGTGGCGATCTGTTCAACTGTTATAGAAATAATATGCTACAAAGGGGCGGACTGGCCATCTTGTGTGTTGAACTTTCCTGTCGGCTCCCACACCGTAGTCTAGGAGGGCAGAAGCAACAAGCTTCAGGTTCAATAACCCACTTTAGCTTAAATGACTGGAGAGAGGCGAGCTCTTCTTGGGAGGCCGTTGCATTTATTTAGCTGTTCTTCTGTTTCACAAAATACATCACAGACCTCTGTTTTTCTGCTGCCTCGTTTCACTTCCAGAAACACACGTTCCCTCACTGTCGCTCTACCATCCACACACACACATGCACAAGCCACACCCCTCTCTCTCTCTCTCTCTCTCTCTCTCTCTCTCTCTCTCTCTCTCTCTCTCTCTCTCTCTCTCTCTCTCTCTTAAAGGGATAGCGATCTCATCTCACTCTGCATGACCCTAATATCATAACATGTGTGCTCTGGAGAATCACAGAACGGACGATCGTCCTTATTATTATGCCGTTTAAACCAATTATTTAAATGTGTTTGTTAAATTCGTTATCATGTAAGTTGCGCTGACAGGTCCACACACTTCTTCCCCGCAGCGAGGCTCCCGCGCCCTCCTGCTGATAGTTGACGAGCGTCAAACTCCTCACCACCCCCCGTTGATAATTCTCGATCGTTGGCACGCTGATAACAATTAAATGGCACTTCATATCAAAAATGTTGCCGACCCTTGCTTTAGGCAATACTTGTAGAAACCAAGCACTGCATAAACGTTCACTGTTATGCAGATGATACCCAATTGTATTTGTAATTGTTTCAGTTAATGTATTGTTACTTAAAATCAATGTACTGAAGATTAAAGTATATTTTTATTTTTAATGAAAAGGCCAACTAGCCCTTTTGAAAAACAATGACTGAACAATGACAAGCAGAACATATTAGCAGAACATCAAACATGGGATTGTTGAAGAGTTCCAAAGTGAACTATGTGAGTCTTCGCATGCATCTGTATCCTTTGCTCCTGCCCTTTGTCATGTGAATACTGACAACACTGAGTTAATGTCACACACATTGTTGAAACACATTTATGTGGTGCAAAAATACTTCTCAAACACCGCGTTTGCTTTTGTATCAAAACTTTATTTATCAAACCAAAAGAATGCACCATTGAAATAACATTTCTATAAAAAAGGATCATGGGACTGTTCTACAGTGCATTACAAAACCAGCAATTGTATACAACATTGTGGATAGAAACTTCACTTTTTCATCATCATCTTCATCATCATCAGCATCATCATCACAATCCCATCATCTGTTCCCGCCCTCACTAGAATGACTAAATGTACAGTCTTATATTGCCGTCACTAAGCTAATTTGGTTATAATGACTTTAGGATTGGACATTTTTTAAAGGGCAAAGTCAAAGTGTATTTACTCAGAGGAGCCCGTCTGTGGGTTCTGGCAAACACTGATGTTCTGGAAACTAAGTAATTGTCTGTGTGAGAGGAGATAAGGGCCGCTTTAATTTGGGGCCTTTCACCCAGATGAGATGAGGTCGAAATCATTCTTTACTTTTTTTCCCTCCCCCATTATTTCTTTTTCTTTTTTGAAAGCCGTGGCGCTGAGCTGGCGGAGGAGACTTCACACCATCAGGACACTTTCAAAGTCAGCACACCCCTGACCAACTTCACATGTTTTTTTTCGACAGTGTAATTTGTCTCATTTTGATCCTCAATGCTTCCCACAGAGGAGTGAAGCCCCAAAAGAAAGAAGGTAATGAAGTTGAGTTTCCCTTGGAGACAGTTTCCACCTGATCAGGTCTGGTTGGTGTTTCTGAGTTTCACACAGTCACCACAGAAAGAGGACCAGGTTTTTGTAAAGGACCAGGTGTGTTTCAATCCATCAAATACAAATCATGTTTTACCAACTTGGACTAAAAGTTGGCTGTGATAAATATTAACCAAGATTCTTCCCAAAATGACCTAGACCTCAGCTGTTACACTACTGCGGGGTCACCATCACGACCCTAACATTATATACAGGTTATAGTTAGAAACGAACACTGTATAGATGGCATTGACCTACATATTATAGACTGAAAATAAACTAAAGAGTGGTGACTGTATGTCCTCATTGACAAACCATTTCAAGGTTTCCTTTAGAAATAATCGTCCTACAATATTATTTTAAAAAAAATACTAAAACCTTTTAAGGCAACACACGAAAATGAAAAAACAAACCTCCTCAGTCCTTTTTCATTTTGTTCTTTGCTAAACTAAATTAACATTTCACATGGTTATAAATAATATTTTTTAAAGAGCACTCAAAATAAAGAAATAATAATAGTAACAATATATTAAATTTGGTTATAAAAAAGTTACTACTCTATTGGAACTGTACACTGTAAAAAAGCAGCGTTCTGTCATGTAGTTCTGCTGCAGCTACACGTCTCTCTACAGTAAAACACACATGTAGAGCCAACAGGAAACACAAGAAGGTGTTCACTTTAACGCAGAAATATGCACAACATCAAAACCGCCTCCTTTAATCTCCTGTGTTAAAAAAAGCCCAACTGTCTTCACTCATAAATGACACAATAGATTTGGTCTGTGTTTCACTGGCACTGAATGGTAAAGTTGACTCTTTATTAACATGTTTTTGAGGAGAAAATGTTACCTCACTGTTCTGGGATCAGTTGGAAATGCGTTCTATTTTTTTGGGATGTATCATTAACTTTAAATCAAATACTTGTCCTTTTCAAAGCGTTCAGCTGTATTCTCTTCCACTTGAACAGGCAGTAATTTTCATTATTTCTATTAAACTCAACTGATCTCATCCACCCATAACATGTCAACACTTTCCTTTTTAAAGTTCTAAAGGATACCTCTGGTTCCCTTCGTTTAGTCTTCTTTCCTCTACGCATAGCCTATGTTTCTGTTTCCAGCCAGCTGCTGAAATGCTGCATCGGTGCCACTGAAGTAAAAATAACCATTAGCTCTCTTCGGGCGGTTTAAAAGGGACACAGTGCTTCTGGAGAAAACCCTGAGCAGAGCAGAACGTCTCATCTGTTCCCTGTGTGTCAGCCGTGCTGGAGGAACAAATGAACATACACCCAGCACATTTTTTTTAATTCACAGAGGCTTCAAATAAAGTGAGTAAATACAGAGAAAGAACAATAAAGGCACGTAGGATGTCATATGTATCTTGACGGCAACAAAAACTGGTAAGGACAAATGAACCATGATAAGAAGTGTGTGTCCAGTCAGTGTCTGGTGTTCAACAACTCCCCAACAGAAAGGCCTCGTGACTTTTAATCAGACATTTGGACGTTGACACAGGTGAACAGCTAATTCTGTTCTTCATTCAAATGATGAGAATACTTAAGTAGAATTATCAATAATAAGTTCAAAGCCTTAGTAAATAAAACTTTGGAAATGTTCACATGCTGATCATTTTCTAAATCCTGCATAGGTTTTTAAATGCGTTCCAACCTGCCTTCAGTTCATTTCCAGGAAAATCACCTTTCAGAGATGTAGTTTCTGTTGGCTGAGTCACAACGATGATTCATTTTAGTCGGATAAAGATAACAGGAGGGCATAAGGCCTTCTAACATACACATCTGAGACCCAGTGGAACGATTTGGACCCAGCCTGGCTCAGGGTTCCGTTTTGAGAAACAGAATCCCTCACAGTCGACATCAACACTGTCAACTTGTGATTGTAGTGTACATCAATGCAAAGGAAATGGATGATTTAGAGAACAATCAGTTATGTTTGATGAACTAAAATGTGTTTCAATTTGACCCTTTAACTAATTTTCTCTGTTTCCATATGTCTTTTCCCCTGTTGACACTGCAAGACATTTCATTTAGAATGTTCTGCTGTAATCAGATTTTCTTTCTTTAATTGGAACCTCTTCAGTGTGGCCCGGCAGCGTTGGATCCTTCAATCTGTCTGCAGGAGGAGAGGAGTGTGACTCTGAATAAAGCTGGCTCAGACTGGATGTTTCTGGCAGAACACGCTGATGAGTTTGATCCCACACTGCCCGCCTTCCTGCGCTCCCTCACCTTTCATCCCATGCTCGTTCTGCAGAGACGTTACCTTTCCATCCTTCCATCCGTGAGACTTTTCCCCATAGCCCTAACAGCCCCGTGAACGTGAGCTTGAATGATAATATTTGAAACGGCTTCATAATGAATTCTCGGCCTCGTTCCTCCGTGCCCTCGCTCGCACATACAAACCACCTCTGAATATCAATTCACCTCCCCGGCTTCACTCCCTCTGTCTCCCCCAGGCTTCTTCCTTTCATCGCACAAAGATAAAGGTCAGAAAATTACAATATGGTGGCTGGGGTTACACAGTCAAATATGGGGCATACTGATGGCCCATTTCCCCCTCCCCTGATTAAGGAATAATTTGTTATTTTAACTGCATTCGTGCACACTCCAAAAATATCACAGACCATTTATTCTCACACTAATTATGCAAATCTGATTTCTCTTTCCTGCCGTTAATACAGGTGTAGTTTTAAAGAAGTGAAGGTGGATGCTCTCTGACCTCATGTTCCAGAGGGCGTCCTCAAACCCAGCACAATGAGCTGTTGTTCATTTGAATCGTGGCTCATGAAACAGTAGCTCTCTGTGGAAGTGTGTTTGATAAAACCTGATTAAAAAAACACAGTTCTGACAGGACAGCATATGCAAAAATATACTTTGTGGAATATGCATTTGTGTGCTTGTTCTTCTCATATTTGTTTCCCTTTATTTTATATAAAAACTGAACGCCCTGAAGTAAACTCAAAGTGAAGCATCTGCCGTGTGGGCGATCCAGGTGGACGAGGTACATGTGTGTTTGTCTGGTGAAAAATAAATATGGATTCATCAAAAGCAGCCTCCAAACACACACCATCATCTGCTGCCCTCTGGCATCTCTAATCTCAACAACAATAATAATGATACTAATAGTAATAACTTGATTCTTGATCCTGTTGCTATACAACCTCCTTTACAATTGATTACATCACAAGAACACCTAATTGTATTTGTATAGTTAATTAAGAAAACCAAATGAGATTGTGGGGATTATAATTTTGATAATGTTTCGGATTTATCCATTTAAAATGTTATTATGCCTTCAATATCTCTCTCTCACAATAGCATTGTGTTAGTCGGTGCAGTCGATGTATGTTTTATATAACTCACTCCAATGACTGGGCATCTAAAATGGAACTTCCTCTTGAACAAATGAACGTGTGTAGCAAAGCCAACACCACAGTCTCGCTTCACTTCTCTGCATTAGCACTGTTCTTCAGTGCTCCAAGCAGCAGGGGGCGACACTTTGCACCAGCTGTGATATTTATCAAACACAACGTGACAAATTGTGAATGAGGTGCTAAGAACGCATTTGAACACCTTTATCAAAAGGACGAATCACCATGTACCTTTAAAAACCAACCTTCATGTACAACAAATCAAGATTTCTAATAACCGTTTTTCACACGCATCATATTTTCTGCTTTCCATTCACTCGGTTGGTTTGGCAGGCTTGAACAAGGAGCGAAGAAAAAAAATGGTTTCCACAAGTTTTTAAGATGAGAATTTGGCACGAGTGTTTGACGGTAAAGATGGGAGGTCTCAGTGAGTCCAGGTTTGGTGAAGAGCAGCAGCAGACTGTGGGGGTCTACAGAGCTTCATCCAGTCTTGTAGGAGAGGTCAGACCACTATAGAATGTTCCCACACATGTTTCTGCCTGTTTTTTTTAAACCTTAGAATCCAGAGGTGGAAGGGCTGCATGGGATATGAGGGACAGTCGTCCAGTAAAATCATACAGTTCTGTTTGTTAGAAAAAAAGAGATATAGAGAAAAGGCAAAAATATGCTGGAGAGAATCATTTTGTGTCACCACAACAGGCGACTTTGGATCTTAATGACACAAATAAGGTTTTGGAGACACTTTGGTGCACTAACTGCACAAAGGTGGAATACCAAAGAAGGACAAAAAGGAATACTTCCCACAGCGATGATGAACAACAGTGAGGTACAGTCACAGTAACTGAGTTTGTAGAACTCAGCAGAGAGGAACGCTAATAAATACCAAAAAGAAGATAAACAGGAGGGATTTTAGAACTTTGTCTTTTTTGTGATAATCCCATTTTCCTGTGTAAGTAAGCCCGGGGGCTAGGCATTGGGTTTTTCTGGTTTGTTTTTTGAGGTTGAAGAGTGTAGAGGGGTTTCAGTTTGAACTCCTAAAGAAGCCTCTCCACCCTTGTCCTGTTCTTGGAGTTGATGCTGTGCCGCTGTAGTGTTCATCCGTTTTATTCCTTCCATCATATCCAAAACAGAAGACACCAGCCGAGACAAGAAGAAACCAAACACACTCAACCCAGCACAGAGAGGTCCCGTTCCACAGTCTTCAGTCCCAGATGGACATGTTGCCCCCCTTGAAAAAAGGACAGCAGGTGACGTCAGGGCTTGAAGACGGGTTCCAGAGTGAACCATGGCTGGGCCGATCCGGGGTCAGAGGGTTAGAAGGCAGAGCCGGTGATGGCGTTGAGCTGCTTCATCAGCCCTTCTAGACTGGCCATCTGCTCCGAGAGGTCATCCTGCTCGTAAACCTGAAAGACAGATAAATAGAGCACGTTACACACCAATTTAGTTTCAATTTTTTGTATTGAAGTACAGGGACAATCATAAAGGGTCACTATTTTAAGACAACAAAACTTCAATCCAAAGCCATCGCCACTTCTTTAAGTAACGGTCTACAGATCCCCCAACAGTGTATTTCATCTTACGGTTTAGAAAGAATACCAGGTCCTTAAGACGATGGGGGTTTAGGGGATTTCCAATCTAGTATAATTCTGCGACTAGCTAATAGAGGTGTACTGTATATGCCACTATGTCACCTTGTTTGGCAGTCAAAGTAAGCAGGTCCCCTGGAACCCCAAACACTATACTGTAAGTGCAGGGCTTCATTTAAATTCCAAGAACTTTAGATAAGGTACCAAGCCCAGAAGTCTTTTAATTTGGAACAAAAACAGAACATATGAGCGTGGTTTGCTGTTCATGCAGCGGTCACATCGATCAACAACACTGGGCTCAATCTTGGCAAGTCTTGACTTAGCTCAGCTGAATACGGTGCAGGAACTTTGAATCAGCTGTAGGCTTTATAACACTCCTGGTTAGGTGTGGTCTCTTTAAAGATCAACGTATTCGCTTCACTTGCCATAGAAAAGGTTTTACACATCACTACACCAAAGAACGGCATCTACTAAACTGAACAGAATGACTCTTTGAGAAATAGATTTTCAGTAAATCTCTTTTAGATGTCAATTTGAAGCAGATTCTAATGCTGCGCTGAAACATGGTTGAAACACTGGTTTTATACATGGCGGCCACAATAAATTCATCATTCACAAAGCTTCCCATTCAAACCCGATGTAATTGCGTCAAAGAGAAGTACAAGGTAGCTCCTCTTAACCGTCCCCCGGCAACTCCCGAGCAGCAGGGAGATTGGGTGACTGTTCAGAAGGGGCATAACGCGAAACCCGCAGGTCCCCACCAACCCGTTCACGTATCTAAAAGGTATTCCCCACTTGCATGTCATCATTTCAGTGCTGGTTGTCTTGGTGGTGCCCAGCAAACAATGTGGGCTTCGTAAATAATTGGACAGCCTTCTGGGGAAAACCTGGTCAGATTAAGAGAGACGGCATTCATCCTACTTTGGAAGGTGCAAATCTCATTTCGGCAAACATTTCAGGGCTTTGTGGACTTAATCCATGACAAACTGGAGTTGAGACCAGGAGGCAGAGTCGCAGTCTTACACGCTTCTCTGCGCTCTCTCCTAGGCAGTCATCCATAGGAATCCCGAACCCAATAAAATACCCAATATTAACGGTGTGTGTGTCTGCCCAAGGACAATTTAAGGTAAAACCTAATAGAGGTGTCATACATAATAACCTAATAAAAGTAAATGTAACAACTACTACAGTGCAACAAAACAGGAAGATTAAATGTGGTCTCTTAAACATAAGATCTCTAGCATCTAAAGCAATACTGGTAAATGATTTAATATCAGATTATAATATTGATATATGCTGTCTCACTGAAACTTGGTTGAGACATGAAGAATATGTCAGCATAAATGAGGCCACTCCACCCAGCCATATCAATACTCATATTGCCCGAGGCACGGGCCGAGGAGGTGGAGTTGCAGCAATCTTTGACTCAAGTTTACTTATCAATACTAAACAAAAATTAAATTATACCTCCTTTGAAAGCCTCATTTTTAGTCTTACGCATCCGACCTGGAAAACTTTGCAGCCAATCTTATTTGTTACAGTGTACCGTGCACCAGGTCCTTATTCAGAATTCTTATCAGACTTCTCTGAGTTTTTATCAACTTTGGTACTTAAAACAGATAAAGTAATTATCGTAGGTGACTTTAATATTCATGTTGACGATGATAAAAATAGCCTTACTGTTGCATTTAACTCTATATTAGATTATGTTGGTTTCTGTCAGAGTGTAAATAAACCAACCCACTGCTATAATCACACTCTTGACCTTGTTCTGACTTATGGTATTGAAATTGAGCAACTATTAGTCGAACCGCATAATCCTGCTTTATCCGACCATTTCTTAGTAACTTTTGAAGTACTGTTACTAGACTACAAAGCATTAGCCAAAAGCTCCTGCAGCAGAAACCTATCCGTTAGTGCTATAGCCAAATTTAAGGAAGAGATTCCACCAATACTTCACTCGATAGCATGTCTGCATGTAGGGGAGGAAACTTATACAAAATGTACACCACTCCAAATTGATCATGTTGTTGATAGTGCTACAGATGCGCTGCGAATAAAATTAGACTCTGTTGCTCCTTTGAAAAAGAAGAAAATAAAACAACATAGATTAGCTCCATGGCATAATGCCGAAACCCGCAAAATAAAGCAAAAGTCGAGACAACTTGAAAGGATAAGGCGTTCCACTAAACTTGAAGAATCTCGTTTAATTTGGCATATTACTCTCAATGAATATAAGAAAGCACTGCGTAAAGCGAGAGCAGCCTACTACTCTTCATTAATAGATGAGAATAAGAATAATGCAAGATTTCTTTTCAGCACTGTAGCCAGGCTGACAGAGAGCCACAGCTCGACTGAGCCTTCTATTCCCATAGCACTCAGTAGTAATGATTTTATGTGCGTTTTTAACAATAAAATTGTTACTCTTAGAAACAAAATCAATGACCTCTTGCCTTTGACCAGTATAGTGTTATCAACAGCTCCCGGAAACGTAAGTTCTAATATTACACTAGATAGTAAACTAGAATGCGTTTCAGCCATAAACCTTGAACAATTAAATTCAATGATTCTCTCTTCTAAACCATCAAAGTGTATCTTAGACCCGATTCCAACTAAGCTGTTAAAATAAGTTTTTCCATTAATTAGCACTTCTTTATTAAATATTATGAATATGTCTTTATTATTAGGCTATGTTCCAAAATCATTCAAAGTAGCAGTGATAAAACCACCTCTTAAAGAGCACAACCTCGATCCAGAGGTTTTAGCCAACTATAGACCTATTTCTAATCTTCCGTTCCTCTCAAAAATTCTTGAGAAAGCAGTCGCAAAACAGCTGTGTGATTACTTAAAAAACTATGATTTATTTGAAGATTTTCAGTCTGGCTTTAGAACACAACATAGCACAGAGACAGCTCTGGTTAAAGTCACAAATGACATTCTAATAGCCTCTGACAAGGGACTTGTCTCTATTCTTGTCTTGCTCGATCTTAGTGCTGCATTCGATACTATCGACCATGATATCCTATTGCAAAGACTAGAGCACTTAGTTGGCATACAGGGAACTGCTTTAGGCTGGTTTAGGTCCTATCTATCTGAATGCTCTCAGTTTGTACGTGGCAACGATGAATCTGCCATGCAAACCAAAGTTAGCCATGGAGTGCCACAGGGCTCAGTGCTTGGACCTATTTTGTTCACACTATATATGCTTCCGTTAGGCAATATTATAAGGAATCATTCTGTAAACTTTCATTGTTATGCGGATCTTACTCAACTATATTTATCAATCAAGCCTGATGAAATTAATCATCTAAATAAAATTCAAAACTGCCTCAAGGACTTAAAAACGTGGATGACCTTACATCTTTTTATGTTAAACACGACCAAAACTGAAGTTATTGTACTTGGCCCGAAGAATCTACGAAACAAATTTTCTAAAGATATATTAACTATGGATGGCATTAATTTGGCCTCCAGTGGGACTGTAAGGAATCTTGGTGTTATATTTGATCAGGATTTATCCTTTAACACCCACATAAAATCAATTTCAAGGACCGCTTACTTCCATCTACGTAACATTGCAAAAATCAGGCATATCTTGCCTCATAACGATGCAGAGAAACTAGTCCATGCATTTGTTACTTCAAGGCTGGATTATTGTAACTCCTTATTATCAGGGTGTACCAAGAAGTCAGTCAAGTCGCTTCAGCTGATTCAAAATGCTGCAGCTCGTGTACTAACCAGAGTTAGGAAAAGGGACCACATTACTCCTGTTCTGGCTGCCTTACACTGGCTCCCTATAGAACACAGGATAGAATTTAAAATTCTTCTTCTCGCCTACAAAGCCCTTAATGGGCAGGCGCCATCTTACCTTAAAGAACTCATTATACCCTATTGTCCTACTAGGGCATTGCGTTCCAAGAATGCAGGGTTGTTGGTTGTTCCGAGAGTCTCTAAAAGTACAATGGGAGCCAGAGCCTTTTCTTATCAAGCTCCACTTTTGTGGAATCAGCTTCCAGTTTGTGTTCGGACGGCAGACACCCTATCCGTTTTTAAGAGTGCGCTTAAGACCTTCCTTTTTGATAAAGCTTATAGTTAGGGCTGATTAGATTCAGCCCCTAGTTTTGCTGATATAGGCTTAGTTTGTCGGGGGACATCTTACTTCTTCCTTCTCTCTGTCTATACCTGTGTACTCTCATGTTCCGATTAACCCAGCTTCCCCAAATTTCTTTCTTTTTGGTGTCTATATACGCCGGGATCCGGAGTCATGGATGATCCTGCGGTCCTGTGTCATGGATCGCGAGTCCTGGATCTTGAGTCGTGGCTGTGGTCCTGGATCATAAGTCCTGGATGGATATCCTCGTGGATTCATCTTCCTATTATACACACATGCATTTCCAAACATTTGGACTACCTATGTTGCAAATGTATTATCTTTTCAATTTACACACGGCATCTATTGCACGTCTGTCCGTCCTGGGAGAGTGATCCCTCCTCTGTTGCTCTCCCTGAGGTTTCTCCCATTTTTGCCTTTAAACTTTGGGCTTTCTCTGGAAGTTTTTCCTTGTACGATGTGAGGGTCTAAGGACAGAGGGTGTCGTATTGTCATACTGATATTCTGTACAAACTGTGAAGTCCACTGAGACAAATGTAACATTTGTGATATTGGGCTATATAAATAAACATTGATTGATTGATTGATACATGAGGGCAGCATTTCAAGCTATACATTGTATAAACCTTTTTTTGGTTCATAATGACTTCACTAAAAGTTATGAAAAAAGAGTGATACAAAAGGAGCCCAGCCAGATTTGCACACAATGCGTTCGCTGCTCTGATGCTCTTTACTACAACCCTCTGCTATTATGAATACTGCTGTGTAGTGTTATACTATCACAGAGATGCAGGCTTTAAGTTTGAGTAACTTTACTATGACTAGGGAGCACAATTCTTACGTTCTGACAGTGAGAATATCTGATGCTTTTAAATCAAAGGTAAAGATCAAAATAACTAAACAGATGTCTGAGTCTTCAGACCATTGGCCCTCAAAGAGTCAACAGTTCTGATTCAGGCTGAGTGTGTTGGATGTTTCAAATAATTAATCCTTGGTTTAACCGAGACATTTTGATATCTTTTGGCATATCAATCACTCCATCAGTGCTTACTGTCAACCCATTACATCCACAGTTACTGTTATTATATAGTTTTTGTCATCAACAAAACTACCCTCTACTGTTGGTACTCTGGAGTACCTTGAGCAAGGCACCGAACCCCCAACTGCTCCCCAGCGCTCTACGCTTGCTGTACCTTTTACTCCAGCTATATTTACTGTAGTTATTAATTAATTAACACAAATATTTGACACACATTATAACATATTATTATAAATTAACGTAGTGTATAAAGTAGCTCCAATAAATTCCACCTTTACCAAGTGCAACATTGAAGTGATGAACACATAAATGCACCTATCATTTTAATAAAATAATGAAAGAAATATCTGGGGCTTAAATTGACCATTTTGCATAATACTTATGTTTACCTTTGTTTCTTAACCAGTTTAGCCCTGAGCCTGTTTTTCAGGTCTCAGGCTCGAAAATGACATTCCCAGAACAAATGACCATATCTTCCCTTCTAAAAGGGTTAAATTAATAATCTTTTTTCTCAAAGTAATGATAAACCTGTGAGTTGGATGAAGAAAATTCAGATTGAACATAGTAAAAAAACTGTAAATTATAGTGTCCGTCCAAAGATTCTTTTTTAATTACTGTGAAAACTACCCTTGGATGATGGTAAGGGAGACTAAAAGCTGTAGGAATCCAAAGTACAACATATAATAAGTACCCTGTATCAAGATTGATGCAAAACAAGTGACATTTTACCTTTTTAGAGGGGTTTAGCAAAAACACTCAACCTCTGAGGTGGAAATGGGGGTTTTACCGTTTCTCGGGCTTAACAGGTTAAAGTATTATTTAAATGACGATACTTAGTTTTACTTTAGTTCAGTTTTGAAAGCAGGGCTCTTACTTGTACCCGAGTAGTTTTACAATGTAGTAATGGAACTTTTACTTAAGTAAATAATCTGAGTTATTCTTCCACCTCGGTTTAAACCAGTGAGAATGTCCATGTTCACACTTTAAACTTGATATTATTGCTTTCACTAACCTAATACAGTTATGTGAAATCTGTTGACATTTAATCAAAGTCAAAGTTTCAGGGTTCTTCAGAGCATGCTGGCGTTGGTGTGCATGTGTCACAGAGCCGGCTGTAACCCTGCCCCCTGTGGTCTCTGTGGAATGGTACGTTCCGAGCTGCTACACAAAGGGTCCCCTCTGAGTGGGCTGGCCTAACTGCCTCCATCTATGTGCGACTGTAAAATGCACATCTTTTACACACATACTTTCTCGGTGTGTTATATTGAGCGTGGCCTTCATGTAGAGTTTGTTTTTGCAGTTAGAAAAAAATATAATTCAATATTCTCCTCTGCATGCTGAGGAAAACCGATACAGGCTCAGGGGAAATATTTCTCACACTTTAATTGAAAGGTTTGTGTCAATGGACAAAAGCTTCTCCATGTACTGCATGCATGCTCTGTGCACAGCCCACCAGCCCTTCAGCATAATGCGCTGAACATGGACAAATATCACTGCACAACTCCAAAGATAAGTCTCCCATATTCTTAGTTGTTTAATCATATGTGCGTGTAAATTAAAAACCTGACGACTGTGAAAATATTTTATCAAAACCCTAACGCTTACAGTTTATATATTTAAAAAAAAAAGGATTTATAGCTGGGATTCAATTACATTTTTAAGATGGACATTTTCAGAAACCATGTCATTCTATAACAAGAGAATAATACTTGTATTAATCAGGTTTCCAAATTGTTGACTAATTCTTTACAAAAATATTGTTAGAGAGTACATCTAGAGTTAAGATTTAATAGCCAATACTGTTGATAATATAACGAAAGTTTCAATAATGTATTCAAATATCCTCTGTTCGCAGTTTAATAAGATAAATATTAAGTCTAAGTCTTGGATTCTGACATTTTTCGGACGAACAAATGAAGCTCAGCGCAAGTTCAATCAAGAAGACCAATATCTTCATCCATATTACACGTCATTTCTATACTCTCTCCTCCCTCAATAAGTGATCGGGGGCGTCACTCCCCAGCTAACCAATCACTTCTCTCCATTCTCTCAAGCCTATATCGTAGCACCCGCTAATCCCTTTAAATCTGCTCTTCCCCCTCCGTCAGCTGTCATTTCAGGTGAATCAGAATACCTTTATTAGTCCCAAAGAGGGGAAATGTGCAGCATTACAGCAGGAAAGAGCCACAGACAGCTTAGTGTTGCATATCTGAAATGCGTTAAAAAAGTACTAAGTTATAATATAATAAACAATAAACAATATGCTAAAAAAAGATAAAAACTAAAGAAGTTACATAATTTTCAAAAATACAGATCAAAAACAAATCAAATCTACAAATCAAATCCTGTAGCAGTTCTTAGGATTTAGCAGCCCGGTGCCTCAAGGGGCGGTAACCCTCGAACCTCCTGGTGGACACCGGTGGTCAGGGAAGCCGTCCGACTGAAGAAGGAGGCCTTCAGGGATTTGTTATCCTGGGGGACTCCCGAGGCAGTTGCAAGGTACCAACATGCCCGAAGGGCAGCAGCCTCAGCCGTGGCCGAGGCAAAGCAGCGGGTGTGGGAGAAGTTCGGAGAAGACATGTAAAAGGACTTTCGGGCGGCACCAAAGTTGTTCTGGAAAACTGTCCGACACCTCAGGAGGGGGAAGCAGGGAACCATCCAAGCTGTGTACAGCAAGGATGGGACGTTGTTGACCTCAACTGATGGAGTGTTAGGGCGTTGGAAGGAGCACTTTGAGGAACTCCTGAACCCGACAACTCCGCCCTCTATGTTAGAGGCAGAGCTGGAGTATGACGAGGGATCGACACCAATCTCCCGGGGGGAGGTCACTGAGGTCGTCAAACAACTTCACAGTGGCAAAGCCCCGGGGGTGGATGAGATCAGCCCAGAAATGCTGAAGGCTCTGGGTGTTGAGGGACTGTCATGGTTGACACGTCTCATCAACGTTGCGTGGAAGTCGGAAACAGTACCGAAGGAGTGGCAGACCGGGGTGGTGGTTCCCCTTTTTAAAAAGGGGGATCAGAGGGTGTGTGCCAATTACAGAGGCATCACACTACTCAGCCTCCCCGGGAAGGTTTACTCTAAGGTACTCGAAAGGAGGGTCAGGCCGATTGTCAAACCTCAGATTGAGGAGGAACAATGCGGATTCCGTCCTGGTCGTGGAACGACGGATCAGCTTTTTAGTCTCGCAAGGATCCTGGAGGGGGCTTGGGAGTACGCTTATCCAGTCTACATGTGTTTTGTAGATTGGAGAAGGCGTATGACCGGGTTCCCAGGGAGTCACTGTGGGAGGTGCTGCGGGAGTATGGGGTGAGGGGGTCTCTACTCAGGGTCATCCAATCTCTGTACTCCCAAAGCGAGAGCTGTGTCCGGGTCCTCGGCAGTAAGTTGGACCCATTTCAGGTGAGGGTTGGCCTCCGCCAAGGCTGCACTTTGTCACCAATCCTGTTTGTAATATACATGGATCGGATTTCGAGGCGTAGTCGTGGGGGAGGGTGTCTGCAGTTCGGTGGACTAAGGATTGCACCACTGCTTTTTGCAGATGATGTGGTTCTGATGGCTTCATCGGTCTGCGACCTTCAGCAATCACTGGATCGGTTCGCAACCGAGTGTGAAGCGCCTGGGATGAGGATCAGCACCTCCAAATCTGAGGCCATGGTTCTCAGCAGGAAACCGATGGACTGTCCACTCCAAGTAGGGAATGAGTCCTTACCCCAAGTGAAGGAGTTCAAGTATCTCGGGGTCTTGTTCTCGAGTGAGGAAACAATGGAGCGTGAGATGGGTCGGAGAATCGGAGCAGCGGGAGCGGTACTGCAGTCGCTTTACCGCACCGTTGTGACGAAAAGGGAGCTGAGCCAGAAGGCAAAGCTCTCTGTTTACCACGTCATTTTCGTTCCTACCCTCACTTATGGTCATGAAGGATGGGTCATGACCGAAATAACGAGATCGCGGGTACAAGCGGCCGAGATGGTTTTTTTTCCGCAGGGTGGCTGGTGTCTCCCTTAAGGTGAGAAGTTCGGTCATCCGGGAGGGACTCGGAGTTGAACCGCTCCTCCTTCGCATCGAAAGGAGCCAGTTGAGGTGGTTCGGGCACCTAGTTAGGATGCCACCTGGGCGCCTCCCTAGGGAGGTGTTCCAGGCACGTCCAGCTGGGAAGAGACCAAGGGGTAGACCTAGAACCAGGTGGAGGGATTATATCTCTTCGCTGGCCTGGGAGCGCCTTGGGATCCCCCAGTCACAGCTGGTTGATGTGGCCAGGGAAAAGAAAGTTTGGGGCTCTCTGCTGGAACTGCTACCTCCGCAACCCGACCACGGATAAGCGGGAGAAGATGGATGGATGGATGGTATATATTACAGTTATTAAAGATGCATATGTATATAAAGTATATATTGCACATAAAGCACATATTTTGACGGTATTTAACAACAGCAAGTTACACAATCTACAAAATACAAGACAGATACCTTGTAACAGTAACAAGGGTTTAGCAGCCAGGTATAAATTACACAGTTATTAATGGCATATATATATTGATTGATTTAGTGGCCAGGTATAAATTACACAGTTATTTATGGCATTGCACATATAGCACATATTGCACAAAGTTGGTTTGTATTTAGCAGCAAGGGGGTGTTATAGTCTGTGTTGGTGTGTGTGTGTAGGGGGGTCTACTATGGGCAGTGCTGGTTGTAAAGTCTGACCGCTGCAGGGAGGAAGGACCTGCGGTATCTCTCCGTGTGACAGGTGGGGTGCAGCAGCCTGTCACTGAAGGTGCTGCACAGTGAGGACAGGGTGTCCTGGAGGGGGTGGGACATATTGTCCAGCAGGGAGGACAGCTTGGCTGCCATTCTCCTGTCTCCAACCACCTCCACAGTGTCCAGAGGACTCCCCAGGACAGAGCTGGCCTTCCTTACCAGTCTGTTCAGTCTCTTCCCATCAGCCACCGAGATGCTGCTTCCCCAGCAGGCCACACCATAGAAAATGGCTGATGCCACAACAGAGTCAAAGAAGGTCTGAAGGAGTGCCAGATCAAATACTGTATTTTGTAAAACATGCTTTGAGAACTTGTCGTATTGTGTTCATGGTCATTAATATTCCCCTCCTGTCATCATGAGGCTGACCCTGCTGATCCAGATCAGAGAGTACACGTCCCTCTGGTTTTGGAAAGCTTTTAAGCGGACCACAGAGTCATGTTGGATCAGATCTGACTGGCTCTGCCTCAGGACAATTGAACCTCCAGGCATTTATAGATTTTTATATCGCCCCATTTAAAAAACCTGGGCTGAGCCAATCAGGTCACAGTATCAGTCCACCAGCAGCGGCCAGTTAACAACCAACAGGAAGTAAGGTGATGATTTCACAGTGGATGGGAAAGCTGCTAAATATATCACACATTTGGAAAATACATTGATGAGTAAAATCATACCTCTCTTATCTTCAAAGTATTCAACTTTAAAGACAAGAGAGGGATGATTTTACTCATCAATGTATTGTCCAAATTGGGTAGACGCGTCAAGTAGATCCTCAAATGCTGTCATGCTAAATATTTTTAATTAGCTTGTATATTCCTTTTTCTTTTGTGCTATTTTATGCTGTATGAGCTTTAGAAATGCTAACGTGGATTAATAACAATATTGCAGTTTTAATTGTGTTGATATATCTTTCTTCAAAAACACAATCTTGCTTATCACAACTTTTTGTTTCTAATGAACGTCATGTGCGACTCTTTGAAAAAAGAATTTCCCCCTGTTGTTTTTCAGTATTAAGTTTGAAAAGGTCAACACAGGAAGAAAAAGCACCACAGCACATTGTGTGTATTACACTGTGAACCTTTGACCTTCATCTATTGCTCTGAATGAGGCCATAAAAGCTATCTATTTTCTAGGTTCTGTAAAATCACAACAGTGTATGAAACCTAGTGACCTCCTGATCTCATTTATTGACCCGCAACAGCAAAGTTTAACTGAGCCAGTAAACGCTTCGTCAATGGGATCAAACACCCGTCGATGCTCCATGTTTCTCTCTGATATCCTGTTATCTCTGCTGACCTGGATTCATGCTCCTCTATAATCCGCCAGAGATTCCTCCCATCACAGCAGAGCGAGAAGAGCACATGTGAACTCTGGAGGAATCACAAACACTTTGTGAACATTTCATAAGGTTCTCAGTCCATACAATTACCAATGCTTTTTAGAAATAATGTATCACTAAAAAGCCAAAAATAATGAACTACTGCTGGGATATCCTGCAGAAAGTTGGAGAAGGACAGGGTTTAATTTGATCTGAATATCCAGGTGCTGCTTCACAGGCCTCATTATGCAATGAGAAAAGGATCAAATACAGCATACTGGGGAAACCTGGTTCTAAACCTGGGTCTGAAAGAGAACCAGATTGTTTATTTATATGTGTTGATGTATTTAGTAAGTGGAGATTAACAAAAACTAAATTAAAATAGGGTTCACCCTTCAAACTGAACGTTTCATGATTAATTGTTAAAAAATATCGACACATGCTCACTGACATGCTAACTGGCCAGCTAACGTTAGCAGATACCTGGCACGTTAAATTGAAGAGTAAAGGAGTCCTTATGGAGCATGGTTGAAGCATTTGACCTGACTCAAATCTAAATTACATTACATTGCATTTAGCTGACGCTTTTATCCAAAGCGACTTACAATAAGTGCATTCGACCAGGAAGATACAACCTTGAAGAAAACAGAATCATATAAGTACATCAGGTTTCATAGAGCCAAACATTTCAAGTGCTACTCAACTGGCTTTAGATAAGCCAGCCCTTTATTAGTATATAAGTGCTTTGTTAGTAATTCAATCGCTCGAAGTGGAGTCTAAAGAGATGAGTTTTCAGTCTGCGCCGGAAGATGTGTAAGCTTTCTGCTGTCCTGATTTCAATGGGGAGCTCATTCCACCCTTTTGGAGCCAGGATAGCAAACCCACGAGTTTTTGCTGATGGGAACTAGGGTCCCACTCGCAGTGTGGGTGCAACGAGCTGTTTGGCTGATGCAGAGCGGAGTGCACGTGCTGGGGTGTACGGTTTAACCATGTCCTGGATAATAATAATAATAATAATAATAATAATAAATTGTATTTGTATTGCACTTTACATTTGAAACAAACCTCAAAGTGCTACAGTACATAATAAAAAAAGATAAAGAAAACCATTTGCAAGAGTCAAAATGTATAAACAGGTTAAAAAAACAAGTTTAAAAACACGTTTTAAAAAGGGGAGGCAGGGTTATTAAAACCGGCTTAAAAAGCTAACCAAATGCTTTGTTAAAATGGTAGGTTTTTAGTGCCCTCTTAAAAGTGTTCACAGGTTGAGGAGCTCTGAGATGGTCTGGGAGTGAGTTCCACAGCCGGGGGGCAGCTGCACAGAAAGCTCGATCTCCCATAGTGCGGAGGTTGGTGTGCCGTTCCTTCAGCTTGTTAGTATTTCCCGAGCGGAGGCTGCGGGTGGCGGTTTGTGGTTCAATCAATTCCTTGAGGTAGGGAGGGGCATTTCCGTGGATACACTGGGTGACAGGGTGATTTTGAATTCTGTCCGGGAGATGATTGCAGTGCAGTGATTTGATGTAGGAAGGGCCAGATCCATTCGCAGCATGGTACGCAAGTACCAGTGTCTTGAAGTGGATTCTAGCAGTTACCGGAAGCCAGTGAAGGGAGCGGAGGAGCGGCGTGGTGTGGGAGAATTTTGGAAGGTTGAAGACCAGACGAGCCGCTGTACTCTGGATGAGCTGCAGAGGTCGGATGGCACATGCAGGTAGACCAGCCAGGAGGGAGTTGCAGTAGTCTAGGCGTGAGATGACGAGAGCCTGGACCAGAACCTGCGCTGATTTCTGGGTCAGCTGGGGACGTATCGTCCTGATGTTGTAAAGCGTGTATCTCCAGCAGCGGGTTGTAGCAGCAATGTTTGCAGTGAAGGACAGTTTGTTATCTAGGATCACACCCAGATTCCTTGCAGTCTGAGTCAGGGAAACAACAGAGGTGCCGATGTTGATTGTTAGGTCAAGAGTGGGACAATCTTTTCCCGGAAGGAAAAGCAGTTCAGTCTTGTCAAGGTTGAGCTTGAGGTGATGAGCAGACATCCACCGAGAGATGTCTGCTAATCAAGCAGAGATGCGTGCGACGACCTGGGTCTCGGAGCGGGGAAAGGACAGAATTAGTTGGGTGTCGTCAGCGTAGCAGTGGTATGAAAAACCATGCGGGCTAATGACAGACCCGAGCAAGTTTGTGTACAAGGAGAAGAGGAGGGGACCAAGAACAGAACCCTGAGGGACCCCTGTAGTTAATTGACAAGGGTCGGACTCGGACCCTCTCCAAGTAACCCTGTAGGTACGGTCTTTGAGGTATGAGGTGAGGAGGGAAAGTGCAGTGGCTGAAACTCCAAGTTCTTGGAGAGTGCGAGGGAGGATCTGATGGTTCACAGTGTCGAATGCAGCAGACAGGTCAAAAAGGATGATGACAGAGGAGAGGGAGGCTGCTTTAGCAGTGTGCAGTTCCTCAGAGGCAGCAAGGAGAGCAGTTTCTGTTGAGTGACCTGCCTTGAAACCAGACTGGTGCGGATCAAGAAGGTTTTTCTGATGGAGATAACAGGAGAGTTGTTTAAAGACAGTGCGTTCAAGTGTTTTAGACAGGAACGGGAGGAGAGAGACAGGCCTGTAGTTTATAACATCAGACGGGTTGAGAGTGGGTTTCTTTAGGAGAGGGTTTACTCTTACCTCCTTGAGACTGTTTGGAAAGTGACCAGAAGTTAGAGAAGTGTTGATGAAATGGGTGAGAAACTGTAGAATATCAGGAGCGATAGTTTGAAGGAGGTTTGAGGGGATAGGGTCCAGAGGAGAGGTGGTAGGACGGGCAGAGGTAATGAGGGTAAGAACCTCACTTGGAGAGAGAGGGGAGAAGGAGGTCAGTGTGTGGGTGAAAGGTGGGTCTGGTGACCCAGCGGTGAGTAAAGGTGAGTCAGAAAAAGAAGAGCGAATATCAACCTTTTTTTCAAAGTGGTTAACAAAGTCACTTGACAGAAGGGAGGAGGGAGGATGGGCTTTGGGGTGGTCCAAGAGGGTGGAGAAGATAGAAAATAGTTTTTTGGGATTGGAATAGGAAGATTGGATCTTATCTTGAAAGAAAGTGCTTTTTGCCTGAGAGATCGAAGCGGAGAAAGAGGAGAGGAGAGCCTTATAGGTTAGGAGGTCGTCATGGTGTTTGGATTTCCACCATTTCCGCTCTGCTGCCCTAAGGATGGTTCTATTAGCACGCAGTGCTTCATTTAGCCAGGGAGCAGGAGGGGACTGACGAGCCTGCCGAGATGTGAGAGGACAGAGAGAGTCCAGAGAGGATGAGAGAGTAGAGAGGAGAGTTTCTGCAGCAGAGTTTGGAGGCAGGAGTTGGAACGAATCAGAGGAAGGGAGGGCTGAGAGCACCGATGAGGCAAAGGTAGAGGGGGAGAGGGAACGAAGGTTGCGGCGGACAGGTGCAGAATTAGAAAAGATTAGTTTGTTATGTTTGGAAAGGGGTAGAGAGAATTAAATGAAGAAGTGATCGGATGTGTGGAGCGGGTTTACAGAGAGGTTAGAAGTAGTGCAGTTCCTTGAGAATATGAGATCATGGACATTGCCAGCGTTATGAGTTGGTGGGGATGGAGACAGTGAGAAAGCAAAGGCGGTTAACAGAGATGTTAGTTCATATATCTTCTCTGTCTGGAGGTTGAAGTCTCCGAGAAGTACAGTGGGAGGGCCAGTTTCGGGGATGTGTGAGAGGAGATTATCTAACTCCTCCAAGAAGTCCCCAAGGCGCCTGGTGGACGGTAGAGAACAACAATGGTTAATTGTATAGGATGGGTTACTGTGACGGCATGGAATTCAAAGGTGGAAGGAGTGAAGTTAGGTAGCTTGAAGAGGGAAAAGCTCCAGTTGGGAGAGAGCAGGAGACCAGTGCCACCTCCTCTGCCAGAGGGTCTGGGTGTATGGGAGAAGGAATATGCTGTGGAGAGAGCTGCTGGGGTGGATGTGTTGGATGGAGTAATCCAGGTCTCCGTGAGAGCAAGGAAATCCAGAGACTGCAGGGAAGCGTAGCCAGAGATGAAGTCAGCCTTAGGAACAGCTGACTGGCAGTTCCACAGGCCCCCTGAAACGAGATGTTGGATCTCAGTGGAGCATGTGGGATAGACAAGAGCAGGCCGGTTAAATCGATTAGGAGATACACGGTATCGAAATTGAGCAACTATTAGTTGAACCGCATAATCCTGCTTTATCCGACCATTTCTTAGTAACTTTTGAAGTACTGTTACTAGACTACAAAGCATTAGCCAAAAGCTCCTGCAGCAGAAACCTATCTGTTAGTGCTATAGCCAAATTTAAGGAAGAGATTCCACCAATACTTCACTCGATAGCATGTCTGCATGTAGGGGAGGAAACTTATACAAAATGTACACCACCCCAAATTGATCATGTTGTTGATAGTGCTACAGATGCGCTGCGAATAAAATTAGACTCTGTTGCTCCTTTGAAAAAGAAGAAAATAAAACAACATAGATTAGCTCCATGGCATAATGCCGAAACCCGCAAAATAAAGCAAAAGTCGAGACAACTTGAAAGGATATGGCGTTCCACTAAACTTGAAGAATCTCGTTTAATTTGGCATATTACACTCAATGAATATAAGAAAGCACTGCGTAAAGCGAGAGCAGCATACTACTCTTCATTAATAGATGAGAATAAGAATAATGCAAGATTTCTTTTCAGCACTGTAGCCAGGCTGACAGAGAGCCACAGCTCGACTGAGCCTTCTATTCCCATAGCACTCAGTAGTAATGATTTTATGTGCGTTTTTAACGATAAAATTGTTACTCTTAGAAACAAAATCAATGACCTCTTGCCTTTAACCAGTATAGTGTTATCAACAGCTCCCGGAAACGTAAGTTCTAATATTACACTAGATAGTAAACTAGAATGCTTTTCAGCCATAAACCTTGAACAATTAAATTCAATAATTCTCTCTTCTAAACCATCAACGTGTATCTTAGACCCGATTCCAACTAAGCTGTTAAAAGAAGTTTTTCCATTAATTAGCAATTCTTTATTAAATATTATGAATATGTCTTTATTATCAGGCTATGTTCCACAATCTTTCAAAGTAGCAGTGATAAAACCGCTTCTTAAAAAGCACAACCTCGATCCAGAGGTTTTAGCCAACTATAGACCTATTTCTAATCTTCCGTTCCTCTCAAAGATTCTTGAGAAAGCAGTCGCAAAACAGCTGTGTGATTACTTAAAAAACTATGATTTATTTGAAGATTTTCAGTCTGGCTTTAGAACACAACATAGCACAGAGACAGCTCTGGTTAAAGTCACAAATGACATTCTAATAGCCTCTGACAAGGGACTTGTCTCTATTCTTGTCTTGCTCGATCTTAGTGCTGCATTTGATACTATCGACCATGACATCCTATTGCAAAGACTAGAGCACTTAGTTGGCATACAGGGAACTGCATTAGGCTGGTTTAGGTCCTATCTATCTGAACGCTCTCAGTTTGTACGTGTCAACGATGAAACTTCCATGCAAACCAAAGTTAGCCATGGAGTGCCACAGGGCTCAGTGCTTGGACCTATTTTGTTTACCCTATATATGCTTCCGTTAGGCATTATTATAAGGAATCATTCTGTAAACTTTCATTGTTATGCGGATGATACTCAACTATATTTATCAATCAAGCCTGATGAAATTAATCATCTAAATAAAATTCAAGACTGCCTCAAGGACTTAAAAACGTGGATGACCTTACATTTTTTGATGTTAAACATGATCAAAACTGAAGTTATTGTACTTGGCCCGAAGAATCTACGAAACAAATGATCTAAAGATATATTAACTATGGATGGCATTAATTTGGCCTCCAGTGAGACTGTAAGGAATCTTGGTGTTATATTTGATCAGGATTTATCCTTTAACGCCCACATAAAATCAATTTCAAGGACCGCCTACTTCCATCTACGTAACATTGCAAAAATCAGGCATATCTTGCCTCAAAACGTTGCAGAGAAACTAGTCCATGCATTTGTTACTTCAAGGCTGGATTATTGTAACTCCTTATTATCAGGGTGTACCAAGAAGTCAGTCAAGTCGCTTCAGCTGATTCAAAATGCTGCAGCTCGTGTACTAACCAGAGTTAGGAAAAGGGACCACATTACTCCTGTTCTGGCTGCCTTACACTGGCTCCCTATAGAACACAGGATAGAATTTAAAATTCTTCTTCTCGCCTACAAAGCCCTTAATGGGCAGGCGCCATCTTACCTTAAAGAACTCATTATACCCTATTGTCCTACTAGGGCATTGCGTTCCAAGAATGCAGGGTTGTTGGTTGTTCCTAGAGTCTCTAAAAGTACAATGGGAGACAGAGCCTTTTCTTATCAAGCTCCACTTTTGTGGAATCAGCTTCCAGTTTGTGTTCGGACGGCAGACACCCTATCCGTTTTTAAGAGTGCGCTTAAGACCTTCCTTTTTGATAAAGCTTATAGTTAGGGCTGATTAGATTCAGCCCCTAGTTTTGCTGATATAGGCTTAGTTTGTCGGGGGACATCTTACTTCTTCCTTCTCTCTGTCTATACCTGTGTACTCTCATGTTCCGATTAACCCAGCTTCCCCAAATTTCTTTCTTTTTGGTGTCTATATACGCCGGGATCCGGAGTCATGGATGATCCTGCGGTCCTGTGTCATGGATTGCGAGTCCTGGATCTTGAGTCGTGGCTGTGGTCCTGGATCATAAGTCCTGGATGGATATACTCATGGATTCATCTTCCTATTATACACACATGCATTTCCAAACATTTGGACTACCTATGTTGCAAATGTATTATCTTTTCAATTTACACACGGCATCTATTGCACGTCTGTCCGTCCTGGGAGAGGGATCCCTCCTCTGTTGCTCTCCCTGAGGTTTCTCCCATTTTCCCTTTAAACTGTGGGTTTTCTCTGGAAGTTTTTCCTTGTACGATGTGAGGGTCTAAGGACAGAGGGTGTTGTATTGTCATACTGATATTCTGTACAAACTGTGAAGTCCACTGAGATAAATGTAACATTTGTGATATTGGGCTATATAAATAAACATTGATTGATTGACACGGGGCCAGTGATAATTGCGAGATGACACATGAACAGGAATGGAGAAAATACACATGATTATAGCATGAGGGGCTAGAGAACCAAAGAGAATTGAATAAAACAAAATAAAACACCAGCGATACTTAGCTCAATGAAAGTAGGATTTGCCTCCTCTTTGCCTCCCTCGTGACTTCGTCTGGCTGACGCTCCAGGAAAGAGCAACCTAAGATGGACACCTGATTGCTGAGTTCTCACAGCTGATTGCTGAGTTCTCACAGCTGTGGGGGCACGCCCCTCTAATTAGTTAACTCTCTTCAGCTGGTGGGCGACAGCAGAGTGTTCCTGCCTATTGTAATGCAGGGTTGAGGTGCGTGACCCACTGAGACCTGTCTTACAGGTTGAGATGAGCAGATCTGAGATTTAAAATCTCTCAGAAATCACCGTTTTAGCTACAATAACTACAGAACAATTATACAGAGTAGAGTAAATGAAACAGAGAAGTCTATTTAAACAAGAATATAACTTACACTGATTGCGGAGTCAGTATAGATAGTGTCCTCACCGGGTCTGGATGCACATTATGGTTTCATAATGATGGAAAGGAGAAAACTCTTATATTGTTCTTCATTTAAAAACAAAACAGCGGGGAATTGTTTGAACTGTTGAGATATGTCAATTGTTCAATAGTGATGATTTAATGAATTCAGTTCAAACTTTGGTCTGTGTTTAAATACCTCTCTTTATTTACAGAGGGACATTAGTACTATGTTGTTTCAAACATTGCAACAGCATTATGTTTTAAATCAATAAAATATTAATTGTTAGTTAAACAAAATAAATTCACAGAAATACAGGACAGGATAAACACATTTCATGAATCTAATGAACATGAACAACCCAGCTGCTGGGGCAGTCTGTTAAAGGCTGTTTCCACGGCTGGATCATGTTGTCTCTTTAACATGACACCGGTCCACTGCTGACATCATGAAGAGGTGATCTAATACATCTTCTTCTTTCGTGTATCGTCGTCATATGTCCAGCTCAGTGTCACAAAGCCACGCTCTCGTCTCTGGTCCCACTTGGAAGAGGCCAGCCTCTGAAGGAGGTCTGTACAGAGGACAGGTGGTGATTATGTGGTCGGCAGTCTGCTCAGGCTCGCCACACTCGCATACTGCGCTGTCTGCCAGGCCCCACTCCTTCATTGATGATTTGAAACGACCAACCCTAGTACGGAGGCGGTTCAGTAGGGTCCAGTGCCGGCGTGGTAGATGTTCTCCTTCGACTCCATCTCCCGGGTCTTGGATGTGATGGTGCAGACGTGTGAGCTCAGCCGACTCCCATTCCTGCTTCCAGGAAGTTGCTAACCATGCCCTTGTAGACAGGTCCTCAGGGATGGAACCAAGCATCTCTTGTGCTCTCCTGTTGTAGGGGTGACGGGACTTGAGTCTGCTTGGGGTCGCTGCCTTAGTTGTGGTTTCATGCAGGATATGCCAGTCATGTTCTTGGGCTTTCCTTGCAAGTGCAAGGGTAGCGGCCTCTCGTCGGAGGCCGGCCGGGGCAATTCCCGCTAGGACTGGCAGGTAGGACACGGGGGTGGGCTTCAGGCAACCAGTTATGATCCGAAGGGCGTTGTTAATGACAGGATCAATCTTCTTCACATGTGGGCTTCTACACCAGACTGGGGCACAATATTCGGCAGCAGAGAACACCAGGGCTTGTGTGGATATTCGTAGCGTCCTGGCGGAGGCACCCCAGGTTGTACCAGCGAGGCGGCGGATAAGCGAGACCCTTGCTGTCACTTTGGCTCTCACTTCTTCCAGGTGTTGTTTATAGGACAATGTCCTGTCCAGCCGAACACCGAGGTACTTGGGGGCTAGTTGGTGCTCCAAACGTTTGTTGTCAATGGACACCGATAGTTCCCTTTTTGCCTCTCTGTTGCACAGGTGGTATGCGGCCGACACAGTCTAATCTAATCTAATACATCTAACATTTTATATAAGAATAATAATAATTATAATATTAATAATAATGATCAGATTAAAGCAATGGGAGGGTTTCGAAGTGCCACCTCATTGTGTTCATAATAAATACGCTGTTCAGTGACCTTCCTCACTGTCACACACTCTGAGGTCAGAGAGCATTCTGTGTGTGTGAACCCCTGACCCCACACAGACACACACACGGTGGACGGAGAGGTGGGAGTTTAGAGGGCACTGCATCCTGATCTTATCTCTACTCGTCTTCTCTTCCTGTTGGTCCAGAAGCCAGCCTTGAGCTCAGGATGTTCACAGAAGTTTTCAGTGGGTTACATGGTGAGATGAAGACGCCCTGAGTGTGAGACAGGCCACGTCTGAATGATCAGAAACACAGAGAAGAAACTGGGGTGTTGAAGCTGCAGTTTGTTTCAACAGTTTCAGAGATCAGGAATCGAAAGACATTCTATATTTGTTCTGTCATCCAGTGAAAAACACAGACGATATATCCCCCCACTGAGTGTGTATCAAAGCCTGATATGGCTTATGTTCTGTCCCAGTTACATGAAAATAATACAGAAAAAGACCCCAGGAATTTTCCAGTAAATGTCCACATCCTTTATGTTATTGTCCGTGAAGTATTCATATATATCAAAACCATGTTATCTTATAACTATGTGCCATTGAGATCCACGTTTTGTTTAAGCGTATCAATGAGGCTCACTAGATGAAATGCTCTTTCATTACCATGAACACACACACTGAACAAAGTCTTACTTGAGTGATGGATAAATGGCTGCCCTGCCTCTCTGGGTGATTCAGCCAACGCAAATATGAAAGACTCCTCCCACCCTGAACAACCATCCTCCGCTTCCTGGAAGACATTATGTCTATCACAAGTTGAACAAACAGACTAAAAAACTGTTTTTCCCCAAGAGCAATAAGAGAACTGAATAACTTGAGAACACTAAACTAGCACAACAGCGCATACAAACACATTTATTTCTGTATTCATTTATTTATTTATAAAGTGGAAATCAACTCACTCAGTATGCAAATGTGACTACCTGTCTGTATCTGAACACTGTGATTTGAACTCATACTGATGTATGTATGCATTAATGTCAAAGTCAACTTTATTGTCAATACTGTATCTCTGATTGTCCTGGATCCTCTATCCTGAGTTCTGGATCCTGTGTCCTGGATCCTGGATCCTGGATCCTGGAGCCTGATCTGAGTCCTGGACTTCAAGTCGTGGCTGAACCTGTCTCTGCGGTCCTCCTGACTCTCACCATACTACTTCCCTGATGGCTCCCACAGGATTGTTGACATCCTCCTGGGTTCATCTTCTTATTATAGACACATGCATTTCCAAACATTTGGTCTTTACAAACATTTGGTCTACCTATGTTGTAAATGTGTTATCTCTTCGATTTACACACGGCATCTATTGCACGTCTGTCCGTCCTGGGAGAGGGATCCCTCCTCTGTTGCTCTCCCTGAGGTTTCTCCCATGTTCCCCTTTAAACTGTGGGTTTTCTCTGGTAGTTTTTCCTTGTACGATCTGAGGGTCTAAGGACAGAGGGTGTCGTATTGTCATACTGATATTCTGTACAAACTGTTAAGTCCACTGAGACAAATGTAACATTTGTGATATTGGGCTATATAAATAAACATTGATTGATTGTGTTACAAACAGGGTGAACAAAATACAGATATATATATATATCTATCTATATATTTAAGCAATAGCTTACGACAGGCCGTGGTATATGCTCATTATATCATTGCTAAGGGGCGTGGTTCGGCCCGACGCGAAGCGCGTTTACCAAGTGTGGCAATATGAGAGAAAAATACACAATCTAATTTAAATAGTTTTTATTAGTAAATAATGATCTTCAAAATAAAATAGTCCCTCCGTTGCCTTCTGCACGAAAGCTGGTTGCTATGCAACAACTCTAACAGCAAGCAAACATATTAGACAGAGCGTTGATCTATTATTTGGCTGTTTATTTACATTCATTTGTATGTTGCCGTTTATTGTGCACCCACTGAAAAACTGTCCAGCATCAGTAGCATGGCTAACGTGGTTACTTGTACAGGTTGAGGTTGTTCTAGGCTGCTGCTTGGCGTGGCGAGAATATTTCTCCACTTTCTCCGGTCCCCGAGATTCGGCGTCCAGTAGCTCTGGAGAGAGCTTTCGCACCTGTGGCCACTAACGGTCATAGTTTCTCTGCTTTGTTTCAAGACCTGCATCAGAAAGCTTTTGAATGGTGGTACTTTTCCAGTTGGTCTACCTGCTCTTCACGTAGCTCTGCATGTCGTCGTTAGGTGCTTTTTTTTCTGGAGATCGGCACTGCTCAATCCAGTCCTCCATAGTAAGACCCCCCGGAGGTTGAAGTTAATGTTAAATGTTTCCATTTTATGCTTTGTAAGTTTGTTTCGTAACGGAAGAAATGCAAATATATTTATAAAACTGACAAGTCAAATCAAGCAATCTGATTGGTCGATGGTGTTTTTGCAGACCTCTTTGATTACAGATTTGAAAACATCGTTGCTTGCTTTAAAAGTAGCACAATTCATTATGTCAAACCTTGGAAAGTGTCTAGATATCCCTGCCCTAATGCCAAAGGAACTGCACACTGAATATGTTTTGCCGTTTGATGTCTATGTATGGACCGCTGCGTAAAAGGGAGGGTTTCTGCCCCGTTACTTCTCCGCTGCTTTCTTGTTCCAGTATGAAAAGCAAACTGCAGGCAGTTTGCTTTTCAGCCCAACGGTATACTGTTTTTCTTAGACACGGAGGGATACTGACTTGTTGTGAAAAGTAACTTACAATTCTACCCGTGGTATACGCTCAGTATATCACGGCTAAGAACCAATCAGATTGCTTGATTTGACTTGTCCGTTTTATAAATATATATATATATATTAGGGCCGGGACTCGATTAAAAAAATGTATCTAATTAATTAGAGGTTTTGTAATTAATTAATCGAAATTAATCGCATTTTTTATCGCATATAAATATTTGACCTGAGAACAGTGAGAAGATGTCAATAAAGTGTGCCGTCACACAGAGGTAATTTGAATTGCTTACCGAGGTCCAATGATCCCCAGTCAGGGCAACACATTCGGCTTTCTCCAATAAATTATCTTTATCTTCCTTTTCATTGTCATAAAGCTGCTGGATTCTTTTTGTCACTGTCTTTCTGCATGGCAGCTCATATGTTGTGTCAGACGATGCAATCTGTAGTACCTTTTGCAGCCCCTTCTCTTCTACCACTCCAAGTGGTCTACAGTCGAGTGCAATCCAGTGAGCTGGTTATTTTTTCAGACGTGGACTTAGTTATCCTGGCCCTGAAACCAGTCATCTTGTGGAGTGTGGGTTGGGTGTGGGTCCTACTTGTCAACCCTCCCGATTTTCGCGGGAGACTCCCGATTTCACTGCCCTCTCCCGGTTTCCTCCCGGGGTCATATTTCTCCCGCATTTCTCCCGATTTCTGACAAAATCAGATTTACACACGACTGTTTCCACTCGGACTTTAATACAGCTACACCATTGTTTGGTTTCCATGGTAACACGTCTCTTTAGCAGCGCGCGCAGCTCAAAGTCTGAGAGGGTGAGGCAGATATTCACAGAAAACAGAACAAGAATCGACAACTACTCTACTCTCTGCTCACTCCTTTCCTGTAAAATGCAGGTCCAGTCCAAACATATGCTCCATCAAGGACGGTGCTACAGGCCGCAAGGCAGTGCACTTACAACTACAATAAGCATGTTAATGTTAATCTAACAGCTCCGGCGATCCACTAGCACCCCCCCCCCCAATTTTGCATTTTGAAATGCTCCCGATTTCTGAGGGCAACTATGGTGTGGGTCCTTGTACTCGGAGTCGGGCTAACGTCCACGCTAGCTTCCACGCTAGCTGCTATATGTTTTGCATTGAGGTGATACTTGAGGCTTGATGTGCTGCGGTGATATGCGAATTCCTTTTTGCATAATTTGCATACAACCCTGCTCTTATCGACGCTTCCATCCGTCCGTTTTTAAAACAAAATTTCCCATCCACGGGGCCAACCAAAGCGGTCTCATCAGCTTCTTCGTTCATGTTTGACTATTGTTCACTTTAGTTTGTTGTTGTCTGAAGTCATGAACGTTAGTTGGTGCTCCAGTATAATCGGTACGCCTGAAACTCATCCAGTGAGAAACGTTCCGCAGGGCAAAAATAAGTGCGATTAAAATGCGTTAATTTTTTTAACGCGTTAATGTTTGTGTAATTAATTAATCTTAATTAACGCGTTAAAGTCCCGGCCCTAATATATATACAAACATACACAAAATGTATGTAATGTTTTTTTTTTATTATTGCTTGTTGATGTGTGGATATGCACTGACAGGATTGCTTTTTTTTGTGACACTCATACAACTCACTCACACTGTTGCAGTCCATTCATTAGCTGTGTGTGTGTGTGTGTGTGTGTGTGTGTGTGTGTGTGTGTGTGTGTGTGTGTATTATAAGGCTCATGGGGAAAGACTAGATCAATTACAGAGATAGAACAGCAGATGAAGAGAAAGACCTGTTGACCTTTGACCCTCTCCTCCCTCCCTCCCCTTCTGTTCTGTTCCTCTCTCCGTCTCTCCTCCCCCCTCCCATCCTCTTTTCTACCTCCTCCACTTGTGTCCTCTTCTCCTCTCATCACGTCCTCCTCCTTTACACATCATTCAATTCTCTTCTTGTCTCACCCCTTTTCTGCTCTCCCCCTCCACCCTTCCCTCTCTTGTTGTTGCTAGGGCGACACCTCTCCTCTCATTGTTTTGTCTCCCTTTCTCACCTCCTCCTTTTCTTGTTTCCTCCTTCCCTTCTCCTCCTCTCATTTCCCCCTCTCTCTTCTCTTCTTGTTGCCGTGGCGACGACTCCTCCTGTCCGATTGTCATTGAGTCAGTATGAATATCTAACACGTCCCGGCGTCCCTCCACGTCATCTCCTGTCGTTTATCTCTCTGCCTGTCACCCTCTCCTCCCTCTCTCCAGTTTCTCTCCTCTCAATCTTCTCTTTTTTCCATTTTCATGTCTGCACCGCTCCTTCCTCACCCTTTCCTTTTTTCCCTCACTCCCTTCCCTTCCTGTGTTTCCCTCCCTCATATTTGTCGCTCCCCTCCTTCATCCATCTTTCTTATCTCATTCTCCAATTTCTCATCTGCCTCTCCTTATCTAATTTTCCTCCACCTCCTTCCTCCCATTTTCTCTGTCTTATACTTTCCTCTTCTTCCCTATCCTTGTGTGTCTTTCTCCTTTCCTCCTCCTCTTATTTAGTCACCCCCCATTATTTTCCTACTACCTCCACTCCTCCCTTTTCTCTTTCTCCCTTTTCCTCTCCTCCCCCTCCTTCAGTGTCCTTTACGACTCCTTACCTCTCTTCTATCTTTCTCCTTCTCTTCTTCCTCTCCTAAGTCACAGTCACTAATGAACTCTGTTTTATTCTACAGCTGAAAGGCCACCAGCACATTAAAGAGTGGAAACAGTGTGTGTGTGTGTGTGTGTGTGTGTGTGTGTGTGTGTGTGTGTGTGTGTGTGTGTGTGTGTGTGTGCGCGTGTGTTTCACCCTCTACCTGCTGTTCTCTCTATTTGTCTCCTTTTTTCCTGTGTTCTCTGTTCACAGCATATCAAAAGCCTCAGTTCCAGCAGCCTCCACCTGCAGACCCTGTCAACATTCCCCCAGGGGAGAGTTGCTCTCCTCACCCCCAACCCCCCCCCCCCCCCCCCGTCTGACTGGTTTTTTGTTTGTGTAGTTTCTTAATATTTAGGTGCGGAGAGCTGAACTGTACATATGACAATTAAATATCTTGAATCTTGATTCTGAGCTGTGTGTCCATGTTTCCTTTCATGCCTCCTAATTGTTGTTTTTGTTGAAGTCCGTCTTTTTTCATGGTTTGGGAAACTGCATTATACAAAAAGCTGCATTTTGATTATGTTTTTTAAAGTATACTTGCATTTGAGAGAAAACCTTGAGTGCATCTGTTCCTCACTCAATACGTCACAAGCTCAGAGACAACTCATAATCAATTAGTCACAACAGCTGTTTCTGTTCAGTGTTCCCATGGCAACAGCATCAGTAAAAAGCAAAACATCTTCAGAAATGATGATCCAAACCATTGTGATGCTCCTAGAACAGTATATATAACAATATAGTATATACACCATGGTTTACAATGTATACATGTTTCCAACAGTATTTAGGATGTGTATTGTCAAGTGTGGAAACCTCTACAAACTGAAATGTAGTTTAGAACATGTCAGAGAAAGCTGTCAAACAGACAGTCTGTGGCGCAGTGATGCAGCAGGAACACAACTTGTTTTCCTACAGTATTGTGCAGACTCACGTTGGCAGCTGAGTCCTCTGAGGGTCTGCCCCCCCCCTCCTCCTGTAGGTCTGGCGCTGTGGGGACGGAGACGGGCAGCAGAGGGGAGCGTGCCTTACCCGCCTGACCCAGAGACGCTGTCTTCACCTGGGGCTTCGGAAGGCTCGAACCTGGAGGAGAAAGACAGAGGGTTCCTGACATAATGAGACAGTTTGAACAGAAAATAAACATCAGAGACATAAGGGACACCTGGCTCCGGTTAAAGTGTGAGGGAAGGTCTGCTTTATAGTCTAGTTGCCAGATCATAGAGTCCTATTGTGGACGATTTTGAATGCAGGACTAGGAACAAAGTCCTTTTACTATAGTAACAAGTCTGAGTACTTCTTCCAGCTTCCTTTAGCATCCATTCAGCTATTCTATCATCTGTAATGTATTGGAATACATGTCATTGATTGTCACAATGCTCATCATTATTTATTCAGATATAATCAATCATTCAGTGCCACCGGAATACAAACACAGGAGGAGATGGTCAGATCAGCAAACCCACAAAGTAACAAATGAGCTCTAGAACAAACACCGAAGCAGCAAAACAAACAAGTGAATGAAGATAAAAATAAATCAAGAAATACAGTCATCTGTGTGTTCCCTATAATACTATTCAGGAAGTCAAATGTAAGGAGGCTTTTTAACAAAGTGAGAGAGAAAGAGACAATGAGACAACATGGAAGAGAAAAAATAGGAGACAAAAGAGGAATGCCGAACCCTCCCCCCACTCTGATTCCCTGAACAGCCTTGTAATGTCTGAACCCGTCCTCAGGCAGCTGCTACCCATAATCCCCTCCCTCTTTTCCTGCGCTGCACTCCTTCACTTCCTGATCAATAGACTATATATATATATATATATACTTCTCGATGAAACAGAGCACCGGAACAGCCTCCATAGACCCCTCCTCAAGCAACATCAACAGCCTTCACCCCCCCAGTGAGACCTTCCACACTGTGAGGGGAAGACAACTTCTCCAAGATAAAACTAACCTTTGTCAACAAAAGTCCTCTGAATCAGGGTTCTTACACCTTTTCCAAAGTCAAATTCAAGCACTTTTCAACATTTTCAAGGTGCATTTTCAAGCTTTTCAAGCAGCGTACAGCTGTTGTAAATTACATATTTATATGCACATACTTATACTCAAATGATTATTTCCCTACCTTACATTAAATCAGATGTTCTTTATGCTATAAACCAGTGGTTCCCAACCTTTTTTGAGTACTGTACCCCCAAAGCATTTCAATCCAACCTAAAGTACCCCCTACTACGCAATCAATCGTGGTGATCCCCAGGATATATTAATAGTGTGTGTGTGTGTGTGTGTGTGTGTGTGTGTGTGTGTGTGTGTGTGTGTGTGTGTGTGTGTGTGTGTGTGTGGGATAAAGTCACATGGTCACACAGGTTAGCAGTTTATTTAAGTAAACCTTTAGTTCTGAGGTCTGACTTCATCACTTTATTCCCATTGTAACATTAAGTTAACAAAGCACTGAAGAATCTGCTACAAAACTAAGATGAGATGAGATGAGATACAATGCGATACGATACAATCAGATGAGATATTCCTTTATTGATCCCCTTGGGTAAATGTGGGTGTCATAGCAGCATGGGGGAGGGGGGTATAGGTATGGGCAGGGTAATAGCAGAAAGAAAGAAATATAGAATTTGATCTGAATATAAAAAGATGAGAAAAATGTGAGAGGGATATAATAACCATATACCGTAATAATCAAGTGTGTGTGTGTGTGTGTGTGTGTGTGTGTGTGTGTGTGTGTGTGTGTGTGTGTGTGTGTGTGTGTGTGTGTGTGTGTGTGTGTGTATCTGTGTGTGAAATATGTGTGTGTGAAGTGTGTGTGTGTAGCTAAGGTGAAACCTGGGAGTGGAAGAAGGAGAGAAGTGACGAGGAGAGATAGAGAAGAGGAGGATATTTTTGTCTGTGTGACCCAATGCGACAATTAATGTGACACTTAAATCATATTCAATCATAACTAATCATATACATTATAATAGCCATTGTTTAAAGACTTGTATCCCCTTTTTCACATTTGCTCTGCCAGAGCTTGATCTTCTCCCTGAATCCACACACTTTGTCATACAAGCTAAGAACATTTGTGTCTTTACCTTGAAGAGAGAGATTCAGCTGGTTGAGTTTGCTGAAAATATCAGAGAGGTATCCCAGCCGAGCTACCCAGTCAGCGTCGTCGAACATAGCCACAAGTGGGTGTGTGTGCTCCGACAGAAATGCCCTCACTTCATTGCGTAGCTCGAACAGCCGCTGTAACGTCTTCCCTCGGGATAACCAGCGGACGTCAGTGTGAAGCAGGAGCTGTTTATGTTCTGACCCACCGTCTTCATAAAGTGACTGAAACAGTCTATGATTCAAAGGCCTGGACTGTATGAAGTTGATCACTTTTACGGCCTCATTCAAAACATCGTTTAACTCTGGACTCATTCTCTTGCTAGCTAATGCTTCTCGGTGAATCATGCAGTGCGTCCATGTAACGTCAGGGTTTACCTTTTTTATGTGGGCCATTAATCCATTTTCTCTGCCGGTCATCGCCGCAGCGCCGTCTGTGCACACATGAGAGCAGGATTTCCAATCCAGCTTGTGTTGAGAAAAAATTGTCAATAACGTTAAAAACGTCCTGTCCGGTAGTTCTCCCCGTGAGTTTCTTGCAAAACAGAATGTGCTCGTTCATCTCCAAAGTGTCTTTGTAACGCACAAACGCAATCAGTTGTGCTTCCCCACTGACATCCGTTGATTCGTCCAACTGCAAAGCGAACGTACCAGAAGCTTTACATTTTTCCACCACTTGGTCAATAATTTCAATTCCCATGTCGTCGATTCGATGGCACACAGTATTATTTGACAACGGCACTTTCTTCAGGACATCAGCTGCTTTCTTATCGAACATAGTTTCTGCGAGAATTATAGCAGCAGGCAAGATTAGCTCTTCGGCTATGGTAAATGGCTTTTTCGAATTAGCAACGAGTAGCGACACGGCATAAGATGCCTCCAAGGCCTTGGTTGAGACCGATGTCGCTTTCTTTAGTTTTTCTTGGCTTCCCTTAAATTCAGCCAGCTTTTGGTGGAAAAACTCTGCAGGCTTACCCACACAGGCGGGATGTCTAGTACTAAGGTGCCGATGTAAATGGGATGGTTTCATGCTATTATTAGAAAGCACGTCGCCACAGATGAAACACATTGGCTGCGGTGGCTCTGTAGTTGTGACCGTAAACCCGGAGAGCACATAATGTTCACCAAACTGACGATTCTTCAACCTCTCTGTTTTTTTTTTTACTTTTCAAAATCTTTTCACGTACCCCCTGGGGACCACCCACGTACCACTAGGGTTACGCGTACCCCCGGTTGGGAAACAGTGCTATAAACAACCAAATGTGTGTTTCTTAATAGCATTCTACATAAGGATGAAAAATTAAAGATAAGAAAACAAAGTTTAATATTGTAAAAGGAGTGACCCATATCATATATAATAGACTGGGTATCCCATATAACCTGGCTGAGCCAATATAAAACAATCAGCCAACTAACTTTTCAATAAATTCTTTATTAACATTTTTAACATTTTTGAGGTCCTTTTAGGGTGGCAGTAAACATACGGCTCTCCAAGGTTAGGACAAAACCATTGAAACACAAAGCTGATGTAAAAAAAAGCGTGTGCAGAGATCCTCTTTCTGTGTAAGAGTTTTGGTTTTTACAATATCGATTTATCGTAAGATAGTGATAAAAACCACTTTTTAAATCAGATCAGACCACAACACGCAGGAGCAATCACAGGATTAAACTATTTCCATGAAAGGAAACGGAAGTGGGAGACACAAACCGCATTTTTTAACTTTTTTTCTTTATACCAAACAGCATAGAAATCTATTGAGGTAAACAAACCGACATCTTACACAGCCAAGGTAACAATTAGTTCCCTGCCTTCCTGACTACTGCGACACTACGAGGCCTACAGAGCCTGACTGTGGCCGAGCTGGGGGGGGCGACTGATGGAAGGTCCTTTGGGTCAGTAGGTTGTGTGTGTGTGTGTGTGTGTGTGTGTGTGTGTGTGTGTGTGTGTGTGTGTGTGTGTGTGTGTGTGTGTGTGTGTGTGTGTGAGTGTGTGTGTGTGTGTGTGTGTGTGTGTGTGTTTTGGGTGTGTGTGTGTGTTAGCTGCGAGCTGCAGCAGAGGCAACAAGGCTTATACACTGAATCATCAAGGCTAAATAGCATGCAGCCTATTAGGGAGTGTCTCTCAGTTCTTTGAGTTTATCAGTTAGCTGTCTCTCCAAAGTCTCCAGATGTCTTTCCTTTTCCTTAGCAGCTCTTCAAAGGCCATTGGACTTGGAGATGAAGCTTAGTTCTCCTTGTGACTCAGCTTTTTCTGCATTATTATCAGCATACTTCATGAGGACCCTTATGTCTTCTTCCATTCTCTTCTTTTTGGCTTTCATCTGTGTTATCTCCTCCATCATTCCTTTCCTCTTCTGTGTCTTCTTCTCAACTTGCTTTAGACGTCTTTGGTCATCAAGATATATGTGATATTTCTGCCTGGCAGATGCTGCAGAGAGGAGCAGCTCTTTTGTGAAGGCTATGTTGAGCAGCCCTTCAACACTGTGCACATGGTCATTAATGACCCGCTGAGCAATCAATGAATGCTCTTTGAGGTTCTCCACCATAACTTCCTTGTTAATTGAAAACCCTCTCTCAACGGATGCTTGACCATGTGAAAGGACCAGGACGAGTTTTACTACCTCCCATAGATGACGACACTCTGCTTTGTTGGATAAATGCTCTTGGTAGAATTTTTCCAATCTTCCACTTTGTGGGTTGAAGTCCCTGAAGGAATCTGACGCTGACATCAGGCTGTGGTCATAGAAGTGACCAAACTCCCTAATGATCTCATTGCAACATTTTTCTTCAATGCGACCAGTTTCCACAAGGAGCCGCAGAACAGTAGTGCATTTTTGTGTGCTTACTTCTTTGCTCTTGAGGAGCACCCTTGGATCCAGAACAGACAAGTTTCTTACAAGGGGATATTTGAGTGGAGCCTTTTCAAAAAGCTTGGAGACCATCTTCAGCAAAAACAGCTTGCAATTCTGTCTGAACTCCAGCCTCAACCTCTCAGCACCTGAGTTCTTCTTCAAGTGTTCCTCCAGACCTCGCTCTGTGACAAATCCCACTCTCAGTTTGGTGACATCCATGTGGTTGACTGGGTCAGTTAAGTCAACTTGCAGAAGCTTGACCGTGGTAGTTGCATTCTTCATGACACCGGGCTTGATAAACTTCTCCATTAGACTCCACAGTATATAAGAGAGATCCTCACTCATAAATGGCAGCATCGGTTTATCAGTCTGGTATAACTTCAAAAAAGGTGTGACTTCCCTTGCCACCATTAAAAAGAAGTTGAGCTTTGCTTCGAAGAGGTCATCTTGAACAATCATCTGAACAGTCTTAAAAGACTTAGTAGATGGTTCTGTTACAGTTTTCATTTTGGCAGCATCGATGTATATTTTTAGAGAAGGAAAATCTGTAAGGCACGCTCAGCTACCTCCACATTTTCAAGCCATCGATGATGACAGAAGTCAAGAGGGAAGGATGAGGTACCAGTGACTTCTGTATAGTCCTCCCTACGAGCTGGAACATCCTTGAAAAGCCATTTAAGGGCTGACAGAGCATTTCCCAGCTCCCAGTTTGTGGATGCACACCCTGGTCTAAAGGAGTTGTGTAGTATATGCAAACCACAGCTTCCTACATTTAGCAATTTCTTGCCAGTTTGTCCTTCAATGTTTTGCTGGGCTATGGAGAAGAGTTTCCAGTTCACATTTGGACCGTCCATTGACAGCTGAATCAGGTTTTGGAAGCCTATATCCAAACACACTATCTCAACCTTCTCATAGATTTGTGCTGCAGTGTGATGACCCATGAAAAACGATGTCAGATACCTTGAGTTTACTTGGTTATCATTCCATAATCGAATGTGGATGTCAAGCTGGCTTTTCTTCATTTCCCGATTCAGACTTTCATCGAACAGAAGAACATATTCAGACTCTTTCTTGGCTTTGGCCTTCATTATGGAAGAGAAATGAGGACCAATCCCAAATGTAGTGAGATATGCCACTTTATTCTCCCCACAACTGAACTGCTTCGCTACATCACTGTCAGGAAACATTGTCTGGAAAATGGCCCCTGCGTTCTCACATGATTTGTACGAATAGTGGCTGGTTACAACTTTTGTTGCCCAACATATTTCTACTTTGAGTGTTGGATTAGAGCAAACAAATGATGTAAAAGTGCCTGTGGTCTTGCTGGATGACTTGGGTGGATTTGATGAACCTGCTGATATTAGAGGGGCAACTCCTGTCGCTACTCCACTGGCGGCTTCCACTGTATTGGCTCTCTCTACACTGCTGGTTGCTGATGTGGATGTAGCTGTGCTGCTTGATGCATCCCTCGTCTGTTGGAAAAAATCTCCCAATGTAAGACCTGGAGTTTGAAGTCTTCTCATCCAATCTTGATGCTACTTTCCTAAATAACATATCATAAACACAAATTGTTTATTCACAAAAAAGTTATCAGTAAGATGCTGAAAATGATAGTTGTCATTCAGTTATGTCGCTGTATGTGTTATTTTATTAAGTTATCTACTTGTTTAAAAAAAAATAGTTGTTCAGGGCTCGGGTGTTTTGTTTGATTTTAAATAAAAAAAGTCTTGGCTTTCAGAATATGAAACTTTTATTGCCAAAATCTCCAGATAAATACATGTTTGAAGCTTGTAAAGGGAAGATGAAAACTCTCCCTCGCACTAATGCTTTTACGTAGCGATGCTCCCCCCTCCCTCCCGCTGACATTATGAATGTATGGCGTATAGTAATCATAGATAACACGGCAGGGTCCGTTACAGTTTGTTTTCATCTGATTTCAAATAAACAAAGTCTTGGCTTTCAGAATATTAAACTTGTTTCGGCAAATTCAGATGATAAATACAACTTTGAAGCTTGTAACGGCATAATTACAAGCGGAGAACGGAGTAAGTTTACGTCAAAGCAGGCATAACAACAGCCGGTGTTTCTCGTGAGTGTTTTCCCCGGGAAACTAACACAATACACACAAACGCAAAGATACACAAACAAACACACTCGCGAGCTTCCCCCAGACCAGTAATACAAACGAAAATATGTTTCCTCCGTTAGAAAGCTAGGAATATCCTCTTTCCAACAGTGTATAACTCAAAATGTGTCTTCGGGTCAATGTGACTGATTTCGATGGAGCAAGTTTAGGCACGAAAAATACTACCAGTAGAAATACATTGCTTTTATGTGCTTCATCCTCTGAAAACCACAGGATGGCGACTGTCGCACATACTGACATAGGTACGCTCCTTTTTATTATTGTCACCTGCATAAGCAATTATCCCATATCGAGTTCGCTAACGTTACTAGCTTAAACAAACGTAACATGCAACGTTAGCCTAATCCAAAATGCTCTACTACAGCTTACCTTTCATATGGCTCGTCAGCGCAGACTCTCCCATCGCGAATAATTGAAATTCTTTGTGGCAAACTATGCAGAAGGCGAATCGTTGGGTTGATCCTCGTTTTAGCCACAGCTTGTATTTCTTTTCGGATAGCCAACGCTCGTTAAAACAGCAACCTCCTGGCATACTTTCATTCTCTCATTAGAATGCCCAGGTCACACAAAATAAAACACTTGCAGGTCGCGTGCATAGCGCGGGAAGGCCGGAGCGGAGCTGTTTTATGTAGAAGCGAAGCAACTTAGCTCGCTCTGACTTCTTTATTTTCTTTTAATCTAAAAAGCGAACTATTCAGTCAGACAGCAATTTATTGTAAAAGTAAAGCATTTACAATTTCAAGCACTTTATCTCAAATCCAAGCACCATTCCCAAAATTCAAGCACTTTTCAAGTCATGAAAACATCTCGTAAAAATTCAAGCATTTTCAAGGATTTCAAGCACCCGTACGAACCCTGTCTGAATGTAACAGAAAGAGTCTGCCATCTCTTGGTTTAGGTTAGGAGGAAGAACTGCATAGTTCAATGAGAGAAACATGTTTACTTAAGCAAAAGTGGCCATGCCGCAATGTAAAAATACTCAGTTAGAAGTAAATGGATTTCCTTCAAATTGTACTTAAGTAAAAGTAAAAAATTATTAGCATTAACACATATTTTAAGTTCTAACTAAATTACTTTCTTTTGCTTAAGAACAGTACTTGGGTAAATGTGCTTGGTTAAATTGTATCACTGCATAGTTGACAGTACGTTGGAAAAAGGAAACAAAGCCATCAGACAGAGAGTTGGAAGAGTGAATGGACGGCCATCACAAATAATCCTAGATGCCAAATGTGTGTAAGTATTGTTCTTATTTAATGATTCCATTTAACTTTAAAACATTTTTTTTTCTTTCTAGCAAAAAAGGAAAACCATTGTTGTGGAGATGAGGGAAGATTCATGTCTGCAGCTAAGAGTATCTAAGACCAAGGAAATGAAGTTGACTGTAGCAGCACACAAAGATACTCAGTGGGAGTAGTACATATACTGTACTTCATCAATGTCTTAAGTCATGGGGTTCATCCTCAAAAGGACCAAAGATACTATGCACCTGACACTGACAGAAGTTGGCAGCAGCAGACAAATATAATAAGATGTTAATGAGAAATGAATGCTGATATTAGGGCCATTAAAAATAACCAGATTTAGAACATTGACTAATTTGCAGAAACGTGTTTTATCTGCAGGTGTTCTGCTCATGAAACTCCATCCACAAAGCTGAAGTTTATATTGTCGTTAATTAAACACATGTTGCAAATTAGCATGTGACCTCATCTCTTGACATCCAGAAACCTTTCTGCTTCTTTCCATTGCCAACAGACACCCCCGTCACCTGCAGATCTTTGCATTTTCACCCCGCCAGTACTAAGGAGGACTATCTACATTCATTCTGTCCTGTGGAGCATCATGGCCTAACAATGGTTCAACAGGAGTCTGTGCTCCACTCTCACAGTAACACTGACCTTGTGTGACCCTGAATGCCTGAAACAGAATTCCCTGGCAGCTTCATCTCTGAATAAAACACAAGCAGGTGTATGATTGTGAGCTGTGTCACACTATAAACACAACGAGCCGCAGCAGAGGCAAAGCAAAGGTTACACTTCCACAGTGAGGGGAGCCATGAAAGAGAGCTCCACGCAGCCTGGCTCCCCTTCTGGGGGTTTGTGGGGGGGGGGGGGGGGGGTCGGCTCGGATAAGTGGATATATTTACCAGACAAGCAGGAGTGGAGGTGCGAACGGCCGCCGGGGGTCACATCAACGGTGTCTGTTTCTGGGTAGAAGATTTAAAGAGAGAGGAGTTGAGGATGGGGGGGTTGGGTGTTATTGATCCATAGGACGGTTTGAAGTTAATACATTTTAAGATGAAATGTTTCTTTTTCAGGAGACATCGTGTCTCTTGGGGAGAGAGACAACCTCTCAGATTCACACAGGGGAGCGAGTTCTGTATGTCTGTCTTTCTGTCTGTATACTCACTATAAATCTAAATTGTGAATTTTGACCATAAACAAGATAATAAGAATAAATCGTTTTAATTAAAGGTGGGGTAGGTAAGTTTGAGAAACCGGCTCGAGATACACTTTTTGTTATATTCCATGGAACATTACATTCCTCTTAACATCCCGATAACAATGAATATCTTAAGTGCTTTGACAACAAATCCATAAAAAAATGTCATCTGTGGAAGCCGTAGTACTGTAAAAAGCACGACCAATCATCTGAGCCTGCCCGGCTAAAGTAACTGGATGGCCTACCTGCCTGTCAGCCTTCCATCTGTGCACAAACTTATCTCGTGCCCTCATTGGTCATGTGCGCATTCGTGTGTGTTGGAGGAGGGGCTCTGTAAGGAAGTGGCAGATTTTTTCAAGCTGTGTATTTTCAAATTCTAGCGCACTCGAGCTGGTTTCTCCAAAATTACCCCACCTTTAAGTTAATCAAAATGTAAAATGAGGTAATTGTCGTTAAACATTACGAGACAGTAGGTAAAACATATTTGTAACATCTATTTTCCTTTTAGTATGTCCGTATCCTTAAACCTGTAACCTGAATAATAATTTGGATAGTGAAAGTAGAAATGTTGACTGGTTTGGATTATGCTGTAGTTATGCATATGTATCTTTTAGTAGTATACATTTAATGCCTTACAGTTTAGAATCCCCTGTGAAATGTTTGACTTATCTGAAATATGTTATGAACATAGTTTAGAATCTCTACCTAACAGCGCATCTCATAGTTTAGTTTCCATACGTGCCATTGTGTCTTTTTTCACCTTATTTTGTCTTTTCATGGTAGAAATGTGCTTTCATAAGAATGTGAAAAGAGCAGCATTGATCTCTTAGATTTGAAGGTGTAACATATGTATTTCCCATTCACAGTCCAGTCTGCTGAGCTTCCCTCGGCTCACAACTGAAGAGCACGGGCAGTGTACAGTATTTTGCAGCCTCTATCAAATAAAATAGTTAAGTAATATATTTTGGAATGACTATGAAACATGTCTTACGTGGTTGTCAAACATATGATATCATATTTTCAAAGGATCTTAAAGCTTGTCATTGTGTGCAGTGTGAGTCCAGATACAGACATCCATCAGCTGCAGCTCCACATCTCTTTTCCCACTCAGAACATCCTATTACAGCTTCCAGCATTAAGCCACACTTTCAGGCCAATTTAGTTGAGTAACTGGCCCCCATCAGACTTTGCTCTGCGGACGGGCTTTGGAGATTCCATTTAAAAAGAGAAGAAGTTCTCTTTAAAAATTGATATAAACCGAAGCTGAAAAAATAAGCTGTGACAGAATTCCTCGCAGCAACACAACTGTGCTTTATAATAATAATACATTATATTTATAAAGCGCTTTTCCTGGTGCTCAAAGCGCTTATAATAATAATAATAATAATAATAATAATAATAATAATAATAGTGTGTTATCTAAATGTTTCATCTCTATATATACTTTTGATTTAACAATGTACATTTATTATTCACTGTATTATAATCTTAGTTTCTGGCTCATGTTTAGATTACAAAGAGGTGTCAACCATGTCTCTTCTAAAATACGTGTTAACACTATTCAGCATGAACACTGCTTTTTTTCCTTCATAACGTCCTGCTGCTCATTGGCTGTGAGTAAAGAGGTTACATGAATATACTGCCGGTTAGAGAGGGCAAATCCGGATCCTTTTACGGACTCAAGGTCTTCTGAGTCATTGAAGAGATCCGGATCATACTAGTCCTTTGAGTCAGTCACCAAGAGCGTAGAAATCCTACCGGTAAAACAGGAGCACATAGTCTCCAACTTCAAATAAATTCAAATTTTAGAGCTACTAGTGAGGGCGGCATTCCACTGTTTGTGTATTTGTAATTTGTCACTTGAGGTTTGCATTTTACGAGGATATTAAACTAACATTACATTAACCTCCGCTACACACACATGATCCAACAACGTTTGTGTCTTAATGCTTGTTTATTGCAGTATATGGCTTCTTACACTTGACTGGGTGAAGTCATCAAATTGCGTGTGCACAGTATGCATCTACGTTATCACAAACAGAGCTGACACTCACTGAGTCTGAAAACCATGACGAGTCCGAAACAGTTTGCTATTTGGCGCTGTGTGAAGTATTCCACTCATCCAGTCCGCTCACTGAATCTGAGTCTGCTGCTGACTCGCGCATGATGAGTCTGGATCTGCTACGGTTACGGCTCTGAGTCCGCACAAGTCTGCTATGTTTTGCACAGTGAAGGAAGTTCCCTTTATTCAGTCAGTCAGGATTTGCGAATCTGAGTCTGCTGTTGACTCGTGCATGATGAGTGTGAGACAGCGACCCTTTAGCGGTTGGATTTTCAGTGAAAGAATCGACCACAAGAGGAGGTAGAATTGCAAACCATGGTGACTTTATTCCTAAAAACACCAGAAGAGAACAGTAGCCAGCATGTAGGTGTTCACCCCTCTCTATACAGGTTCACCGCTCTCCTCTGACTGAAGACTGGCTCTTTTTATAGAGGTTCTTCAGAGGATTTGATTGGGAGAAACCATTCACAGGTACGCTTAATAAATACACGTGTCATTATCATTATTATAAAGAAGATCCATAACATAATTTACATAGCATTATTAGTTATTTATAGCCATCTGTTAATTGAACCCAAGAACAACATTATAACTGACCAGAATAAATATAAATTCATTTCCAACTAAAACAGAAACCCCTGCGCCTATCTCGCCACTTGGTTCGTCCCGGAACCTTCTTTGGTCAGTGTTTGTTTCCCCGAGGACCTTTTGGCCAAACACACTGGAGCGGACACAGGACGAAACAGCATGGGTAAGCGATGGACGTAAACTTTACACATTGTCCACTTATACAATCAAAAGCAACTTTAACGTCATGATATATACACGCTCAAACATATTATTTGCACACAATGATTAATCTCAACCGCTGTCAATCTTACACAATCATAAACACTTTCGGCGCTCTCGCTATAACTCCCCTCTCTTTCAGGTGGAGCCGAGGACCCGACCAGCATCTGCAGGACGACATTCCAATTAATACGGTTTAATCATTTCATAAATACTACCTCAATAACTAGTATAAATTATATAGAAATGTGCAAATATGCAATGCCAAACTGTACTGTGCAAATCACGCTAATAAAGTGCAAACTGTTCACTACTAAAGTGTTGAGTGACATTATTACTGTGCAAAAGGAAGTTGTTTCATAAAGCGCAAACCCACATGTGCAATATTACAATGCCCCAAAGCCGTCAGTCCATAGTAATGAAGTTACCTTCGTTACAATGAGTCTGTATCTGCTATACAGTTACGGTTCTGAGTCCGCACAAGTCTTCTATGTTTTTCACAGTGAGTCAGGATTTACGAATCTGAGTCTGCTTTTGACTCGTGCATGATGAGTCTGGATCTCTGGATCTGCTACGGTTACGGCTCTGAGTCCCCACGAGTCTGCAGGAAGTTTCACTGATCCGTGTCCCCTGAGCCAAACGATAACTTCTGGCAGCTATCCTACTTGCCAAAGGTTAGACAGATGGACTGTGGTACGCTGTAATGTGATTTGACATGTTATACGGAGAGCAGCGAGTGGAGCAATTTATAGTTTTAATTTGTACGTCACCAGGTGACTCAAAGGACTCTGGTTAATGGTGAGGGGAGACTCGTCACTCCCAGCTCATTACTAGGATCCGGGTTATTGATCCGGATGAATAAGGACTCACTAGGGGTGTAACGGTTCACATAATTCACGGTTCGGTATGTACCTCGGTTTGGGGTTCACGGTTCGGTGCGGGTTCAGTACAACGAGAAAAAGCAAAAAAAAGTCCCAAATGCATAGTTCCAGGTTGTTTTTTATTTATTTTGAACAGTAGTGCAAGTTTCAGTTTAAAACTAAGGAACTCTAACATTTTAATAATTAACTTTATTACACAGTTACAGTGGCGAGCCGTCAGGGCCCTCTAGGCCCTCTGTGAGGGCCTAAGATATTCTAAAAAATATATATTTGAAAACATAAAAAAAATACATTTTTCTTTAAATATTATTTTTTATTGTTACATTTTTCATTACATAGTTTTACCAAAATAACTTCATTTAATTGTATTTAAAATAACATTTCCAAAGAAATAAATCCTTAAAATCTGCCTGTTCAGTTTCTGTTAGAATGTGAAGGGTTAAATGCCTGTAAATACTGTAAAGACGGGAGAGCTTGTTGGTCCCTCTGTAGATTCACAGAGGGCCAGCTATAGTAACTCAATGAGAGAGTAATGTCAAATGACAGTACCAATCATATCTTCCCTCTAAATGGGTGGGCTTTATTTTCGCGGAACTTTATGACAAGATCCGCACGCTGTGATTATGCAAGTGGTGCAGTGACGCGTCGTAAAACCCGGAAGTAAGCTGCGCTCGGGTTCCCTTGACAGAAAGCAGTGGGATTCCTCCATAGGATTTTGGAAAATATCTGGAAATAAGGTCAGTGGAAAACGAACATGTTAGATAAATGCACGTTTTGTTCAACCGGATAATATCCACATGTCTACCCTACTTTTATTATTTTCTAATCATAAATCTAATTGATAGATTTATGATTAGCATAAGTTTGTTCATGATTGCTCACTTCAGTGATAGTGATGACATCTTTGCAAAAATTATTAACCGAGTCATTTTCAAGATTGAGTTACAATGATAAACTGGAATGGCAAAGGATCAGTGCATGACCCACCATCAAGTGCTTCATCCAAAAGGACAGGAGGATGGACTTTGTGTTTAAGTGATTTGATCATCAAAGGTAGGCCTAAGTCATTTTCAATGTGGGCCGCCGTGCCGACTTCATTCATTTGTAATTGTTACTTGGCTGTGGGTACCCTGTCATGATAGGTGTTTAGATAAATGGTGTTGTTTTGTGTGGTAGAGGATTGCTGTCATTGATGCGTTTTGCACCCTGGGCCGCTGTTTTGATATTCCGCTGAAGACGTAATAACTAATAAATGTCTATAACTATGTAAATGTAAATATAATGTATGATGTCCTTGATTGTTTTATGTTTCATGTGGAACCTATATGCTGCAGGTCTCCCTTGAAAAAGAGATATATGATCTCAATGGGACCAATCTCGTTAAATAAAGGTTTGAAATGAAATAAAATCTTCTTTTATTTCAGAGGGCCTACAGATGTAGCACTCTAGATAGGACTCACATGGGTGTGTCTCAACCAAAAGCCCAGCGGATCCCAGTGGCTGGGGGTGTTGCCAAATTGCTAGAGAGCGTTGCCAAATTTCCCCATTTGTTCAATTACAGGATTTAACCATGAGATGGCGCTTCATTCACAAATACACAAAGACAACTGGGTGTTGTAGAACTTATTCTGTTTGCAGCTCTGCAGTTGTGTTTGCTGAATACTGTAGCATTTAATCACTTATTTGTTATGGTTTTCACAGACTATTATAATGAAAAAACTAGGGATGCACCGAATATTCGGCTGCCGAAAATTATCGGCCGAAAATGGATAAAAAGGCCCTTTCGGCTTTCGGCCGGGTTTTAGCATCGAAAAAATATCACAGAATGTCAGGGAACAGGGTTAAGTTGGTAAGCTAACGTGTTGTTGTGATGACGTAATCAAAACGTGGCGACAACCACGGCGCGTGACCATGCTCGCGGCTGGCTCACAGCCAACATGTCTGGCGCTTGGAGATATTTAAAAATATCAGAGAAAGAGGCGCGGATTGCGATTTGTAAAACGTGTTCAGCTGACATTTCTCGAGGGGGTGTAACTGCAAAGACTTTCACCACTTCGGGATTACTCCACCACTTGAAATCAAAACACCCGGACAAATATGCGGAGTAAGATCAAATCACAAGCACTGACAGCGAGAGACTGTTCAGCGCTGCCTCTCATGTGCTTGATGAGAAGAGGAACAGACTTATGGCTGATAAAGCAGAGAAGCTACTGTTCATTAAAAAGAACCTCCCACTTTTCCTTAATAAGTAGACAAGGCTGGCTTATCATAAGCTTATCTAGTTCTACATGTCTGCTCTATACCCACTTTCCTGAACAATTTTCATTGTGAGTTATAATTCACCATCTCAGGTTATCATTAGGGGGAAATGACAGCAGCACAGTGTTCAATATATTGTACTTTCGGTATCTAAATGATACAATGTTGTTTACATTGCTCATGAAATTGTAATTTAATTTGTAATTGATTGTGGATTTTGTATCCAGTTTTCACTTTATGTATCTTTATACAATGTTTACTACTTTGTTTATGAGGACAGACAGCCTTATTTACAGATTCTTGAAATTGAATTGTAATTTCATTTGTAAATAGTTGCATTCATCTGGATTTATCCAGTTTGCACATTTGTATGCATGCACTTATAGGTGCATTTGTTGTTGTTGAAGGCCTGGCTGTTACAGTCTTTATTTACACTATTTTGTTGTAGGCCTACTGGCCTAGATGTTTATGCAGTTTTAAAGCACCTTGGCTTTGTTCTGAATGCACTTTGTTGTAGTTATCCTACAGAGAAAAGAAAATGCACTTGACTTGGAATTAATGTACTGTATGCATTCAAAAGTGCTGAATAAATGTTTTATGGACCCATAATAGTGATTATTATTTAAGTTAAGTTTGCCATAATCATGTCTTTTTCCATAATCAGGTAGCTGAACAACATTGGTAAAAAAATGTATACATTATATATATAGATATTTCTATTAATCATTTTCGGCCTTTCGGCATTCGGTTTTCGGCCAACTGTTTCCTATTTTCGGTATCGGTTTCGGCCAAGAATTTCCCATTCGGTGCACCCCTAGAAAAAACATCAATGTTTTAGATCAAATAAAGTATATAGTTTGCTTTATGCCGTATATATATTTTTGGAGCGATAAAAATAAAAATAATAATAAAGAGAAACTATGAAATAAGAAATTAATAAAACTAAAATGTAATTATCATATATTATAATGTATTTAATTATGAAGTAATATCATACATTAACCCCATTATAGCAGATGCCACATTGAATGGATTAACACATTTATGCATCAATAATTACAACAGAGTATTTCTAAATACAAGTTGTAAAAATACTTGTATGTATTTAATATTAATAACACAATGATTAATTTCAGATGATAATACTTTTCAGGGTTAGGTCCGGTCTGACAGCGCTTAGCTCTCTGCTGCAGAGAAGATCACTTCTCTAAACAAAGTCAAAAATCCTACATCCAAACGGAATACATATAATTAATTATTATTAATACGTTAAGTCTTGTTCATTGTTTTTCACTTTTATTAAATGTTTGATATTTCCGGCACAGACCCTTTCATACCGGCAATGCGCGATAGAAACAACAGAAAGTGCGACAGCTTAAATATGCCAGTGTTAATTTCGTCAACGAAAACTATGACGAAAAATGTTAGTCAACGACCTTTTTTACATGACTAAGACGAGACGATGACGAGCTAAAAATAGATTCTTGATAACGAAAACTATGACGAAATGTATATTTAGTTTTCGTTGACGAGACGGGACTAAGGTGTTAATGGTGCACTATCGGAAATTCAAAATGCACCATATTTCCCCCCAAGTGTCCATCTTCTCTGTCAAAATGCATCTTACGTTTCTATCTTGCAATATCATTATTTCCGCTCTCTTCACTCCAGATGAGCGATATCCCTGTGTCTCTCTGTGTGCGGGGGGCGTGGCCTTACAGACATGCTGCAGCGGACACAGAGATCTGCCGGGGACGGAGCGTTCAGAGAGTATAGAGACACATTTTGACCAACAGTTGACTAAAACATTTTGAGTTTTCGTCGACTAAAACTACGAAGAATAGGAATGACTAAAATGTGACAAACTAATAACCACTTTAAGACTAAATCACAAACAGCTGCCAAAATTAATACTAAAATATGCGAACACAAACCTACAGACTGGGGGTTGGGAGATCACCGGGGGGGGGGAGCTGTGGAATGTGACCATCCCCCTTGGGAGACTTACTCCACACATTCCGATGGCCAATTAGTTTTAAACAAAGAGTTTGCAACATACAGCATAGGCAACATGGGGGGTGGGGGCTTCTCAAAAGAGAAAATGCAGATATCATTCTCTCTCTCGACTCGCTGAGCGCTCATTGGTGGTTTTTACCCCGTGCTGCTGATGAAACTCTCCAATTGGCTCGGCAAAAGTTTGTTGTTGTTGTTTTGTGTCAGTTTTACATTGCCACTTCCATTCACATTTTTCATCATTGTTCCACAAGGTTTATCATGAAATGAATATCCATATATTTTATACTATACTTGCACTGCTAACCGTTTTCATACTTTATATATCTTAGCATATTCATAAACACTGTTAATACTGCTCACAGGCTGCTGTGTATATCTAGTGTATTCATACTCCTCACTGTTTATTCATCATTCAATTCATTCTATATTTTATTCTGTAGATTGTGTACATTACTTTTCACTTTACTGCTTGTTGCACCGTTAGACGCTAAACTGCATTTTGTTGTCTCAGTACCTGTAATCTTTGCAATAACAATAAAGTATAATCTAATCTTGAGCAGGAACACATGTATTTACTTAGTACATATCTGACATTAACGATTAAATACATTTGTGCATTCTTTATGAATGAAAACCGAGTCAAGCCGACTCCGGAGGTGGCGGTATGCACCTTAAAGTTGTTCACCTGATTGTTTAACTTGAAGGTGCCTGATGTGAACATTTCCAGAAGAACGTCTAGCTTGAATGGCATTTGTATGTATACAGTAGGCAGTATAGTGCAACCTTTTTTCCCGTCAAGAGTTTGAATTGGAGAAGGGTAATGGTTATCGATGGTGCTTTTAAAGCCTATTGTATAATAACTGTGATTTATATTGCTTTTCAAATGCATATGGGCGCCCATTTACACTGCTCTTCCTGTCAATAATATGAATAGAACCTAGTTAGATCACTTAGACACATCCTGGGGATTTCAGAATGGTACTGGATTTTGATTTATTAGTATCTGCTTCATATTGCAATAGCCTATATTCCCGAACAGCTCTCAACACTCATATGAAACAGAACTGTTCTTACAATGTGTGTTGGAAGGATTTATGAAATTACTATGCATATCTTATTGTGTAAACACCAGTGTTGGGCAACTTACTTTTAAAAAGTAACTAGTAATAGTTATAGCTACTGCTCTCAAAAAAGTAACTAGTTACTTTAATAGTTACTAAATTATAAAAGTAACACGTTACTTTACTTTAAAAATAATAACAAAACAAATACAAGTTGTTGTGTTGTTCTGTGATACAGAGGAGAAAATACATCATTGTAGCAATTATCATTATGAAATGTAGTGGAACAATAAAAAACAAAATATATGTTTAGACATTTTGACAGGCATCTTTATTGTAGCCTCAACAATCAAGTTCTAAGTAGTGCAATATGAAATAAAAACAACTACACTCTTTTGGCAGTGTTGTGGTGCTGAGAGACAGAGGCGGGGTATCAAGGTACAAGCTAGACTTTTATTTCGCATCTGAAATACATTGTAAACAACTTCATGCCCGGGAAGCGAAGACCGCCCGAAACAGGAAGTCCGGTTCACTAATATGTCCGTGCAGAACAATACCCCATAGATCCGTGGGTGAATAATGTCAATCACCACAGTGTACACATTAACAACTACACTCTTTTGACAGTAACAATTAAATAAATAATAAACTGTCAGACTGACACTGAAGACAAACAAACTATTTTCAGCAATCAATCTGTTTAGTTGACTCTGGGTGACATGTGGCGACATGTGGCGATTTAAAAAAAAAAAAATCGTTTTTTGGCTGTTTAGATGGTGTTGCTCCATCTGGGTCACTGCCGGTGGTTGAGACGGTGGGGTCTTTGGCGACTAGTTTTGTAACCCCATGTACATGACTTACAGTGGGGCAAAAAAGTATTTAGTCAGCCACCAATTGTGCAAGTTCTCCCACTTAAAAAGATGAGAGAGGCCTGTAATTTTCCTCCTAGGTATACCTCAACTATGAGAGATAAGAGAAGAAAAAAAAAAAATCCAGAAAATTACATTGTCTGATTTTTAAATAATTGATTTGCAAATTATGGTGGAAAATAAGTATTTGGTCAATAACAAAAGTTCATTTCAATACTTTGTTATATACCCTTTGTTGGCAATGACAGAGGTCAAACGTTTTCTGTAAGTCTTCACAAGGTTTTCACACACTGTTGCTGGTATTTTGGCCCATTCCTCCATGCAGATCTCCTCTAGAGCAGTGATGTTTTGGGGCTGTCGCTGGGCAACACAGACTTTCAACTCCTTCCAAAGATTTTCTATGGGGTTGAGATCTGGAGACTGGCTAGGCCACCCCAGGACCTTGAAATGCTTCTTACGAAGCCACTCCTTCGTTGCCCGGGCGGTGTGTTTGGGATCATTGTCATGCTGAAATACCTAGCCACGTTTCATCTTCAATGCCCTTGCTGATGGAAGGAGGTTGTCACTCAAAATCTCACGATACATGGCCCCATTAATTCTTTCCTTTACACGGATCAGTCGTCCTGGTTCCTTTGCAGAAAAAAACAGCCCCAAAGCATGATGTTTCCACCCCCATGTTTCACAGTAGGTATGGTGTTCTTTGGATGCAACTCAGCATTTTTTCTCCTCCAAACACGTCGAGTTGAGTTTTTACCAAAAAGTTCTATTTTGGTTTCATCTGACCATATGACATTCTCCCAATCCTCTTCTGGATCATCTAAATGCTCTCTAGCAAACTTCAGACGGGCCTGGACATGTATTGGCTTAAGCAGGGGGACACGTCTGGCACTGCAGGATTTGAGTCCCTGGCGGCGTAGTGTGGTACTGATGGTAGCCTTTGTTACTTTGGTCCTAGCTCTCTGCAGGTCATTGACTAGGTCCCCCCGTGTGGTTCTGGGATTTTTGCTCACCGTTCTTGTGATCATTTTGACCCCACGGGGTGAGATCTTGCGTGGAGCCCCAGATCGAGGGAGATTATCAGTGGTCTTGTATGTCTTCCATTTTCTAATAATTGCTCCCACAGTTGATTTCTTCACACCAAGCTGCTTCACCTATTGCAGATTCAGTCTTCCCAGCCTGGTGCAGGTCTACAATTTTGTTTCTGGTGTCCTTTGACAGCTCTTTGGTCTTGGCCATAGTGGAGTTTGGAGTGTGACTGTTTAAGGTTGTGGACAGGTGTCTTTTATACTGATAACTGTATTAATGGCACCTGTTTGAACTCGTTAACAAGTGGAGGACAGAGGAGGCTCTTAAAGAAGTTACAGGTCTGTGAGAGTCAAAAATCTTGTTTGTTTGTAGGTGACCAAATACTTATTTTACAGAGGAATTTAACAATTAATTCATTAAAAATCCTACAATGTGATTTCCTGGATTCTTTCCCCCCATTCTGTCTCTCATAGTTGAAGTGTACCTAGAATGAAAATTACAGGCCTCATCTTTTTAAGTGGGAGAACTTGCACAAATGGTGGCTGACTAAATACTTTTTCCCCCCACTGTAAGTGCTTCAGGAGATTGGCATTACTGTTATTTAATGTGGACAATGCTTTATGTCCTGTACACAGTTTACATTTGACCGTTATATTTTTGCGTCCTTTATCCCCACAAATTGAAAATAGTGGTTATATCTCCAAGTTGTAAATGCGCTGCTGCTCTCGTTGATACAAAAGTGTGTGTGTGTGTGTGTGCTGGTGGTGGGCGTTGCCGTGTATGTGTGTGTGTTAGCAAGCAGTGTTGCCAACTCCATAGTAAGGAAAGTAGCTATTGGCTGTCCGAAAAGTCGCCAGAAGTCCCTAAATGACGTCATTGCCTAATTTGCATATCATGTAATGGCGGTAAAAACGTTCCACCCCCTTTAGAACTTGAAACCAGAGTAAATCCAGACGACAGTAGATCAGAAATGTCTATTAGAAAAAGTAGTGGACGAGGTTATTAAGTGACTGAGGCTGAGTGTGAGTCAATGCAAAGCAAAGGCAGTTATTTATTATAGTGTGACAGTGAAGAAACATACATTTAAATCCCGCTCAAAACCAGGACGGCTTGGCGCATGCGCAATTCATTTACAGTCTCGACGCGGGAGGGTGTGGCTGTCTCCTTTCTGCTCTGACTGCAGCTGCTGCGGGAGGCAACTAGCGCCTGTGAGTACTATGGGAGGGCAGAGCAGGGGCAGAGGGGCTCACGGCAGCACCCGTTAACTGCTGAACAATATGTGAGTCTCCAAACACCAGAAAAGTCCCTAATAACACCATTACAAGTCGTTAGATTAGTCGTTAGTCGCTTTTGACAACAATAAGTAGCCGGAGGGTTTGGAAAGCCGCCGAATTTAACGACAAAGTAGCGAAGTTGGCAACACTGTTAGCAAGTGTTTGTGTGTCTGTGTATTTTCCCCATAAGGCAAGACCCAGCCCAACTCTGTTTCTGATTGGCTTACCCTGAAATGTTACCCCGCGTTAACCAATCATCACTCCTCTCTGGTGACTTTCGCTTTTCCATGGTACTGTGAGAGGACATCGCTGTATTCGCCTGTAAATTACATCCGCAGGGAGATTCGGTTCAGTTGGATCACATAATGTAATGCAGTAACGCACCCATTTAAATCACAGTAACTATAACGGCGTTACTGAATGGGAATAGGTAACTAGTAACGTTATTAGTTACCGCAAAAGGTAGTTGTGTGCGTTAGTTTGTAACACGTTAGTCCCAATACTGGTAAACACACACCTGATCACCTGAGAGCTGCCGTTTCATTCAGACTGTTTAAAAAAAAACAACGTTCTGATTTTAACAACTCAATGTGTGATTGTTATAGCAGTAATATTAGACACTAATAATAGACACTAATAATACAGTAAACTATTAATACTGTACATATTATTGTTTGCCCGTGGGATTAGGATTATCGGTAGTGAGAGCCGTGCTGCATTTTCCTCCGGTCGGATGTGATATAAAAACAAAGCGATTATCTTTGTTGTTGTAAACTCACGTGGATTAAACTACATGTATTAGTGCATTCATTTCAATTCGCGAACACATGATACATTAAATGATCGTGAGGATGATTGAAAATCGTTTGTTTGAGCCGGGCTGCATTTCCTGATGAAATAACATAGCGATGGTTTTGTACTTACGCCAACGTGAATTAAACAACATTATTTTGTTAAATAAAAACATGGTGATGTTTTGTAAATGATTACATGTCTCTTATTTAGCACAGAATATGATCCTATCCGTGACATATGGATCTTAACAAATATCCACTATATCAGACACCTGTAGATCTATCAGCTGTTTATTTCACATGATTTCCAGTGTGGCAGCTTTTTAATCACGGCTCCTCCTGGTGGATCCATGATCCATTGCAGCTGGTTTCATTATAATTACATTTATTTATCAAGGGGGCGTATCAAGTCCTGCGGGGGGTTTTCCTTTTCAGCAGGGGCCCACCCCGTGCAGATCACGGACCTGCACGGGTAGGCGTCTGAAATGAAGCTCTACATCTGTAGGTATATAAGTCACGGCTCCCCACTGCAAAGTTAAAAACAAACCACAAACAGTACCATACACACTCAGATGGCCATATTATCTATAATGTCTGATGTCAAACATAAGGGTTCAATAAGCTGTAAAACTAAAAAGAATATTACAAAATAAATAATAAGATCGTGTTCAATCACTTTCAATCACAATCAATTAAAGCCGGGGTCCTCTACTATTGCATAAGGGCGCAGCATAGCCGTTGAAATATATATGCCAATAGCTTCCGTAATTGTATTTTGGTCTCTCGGCTTTCATGTCTATTGACTTCTTAAAAACAGCGGGGATAAGCTGTTGTACTGCTGTTGTCTTTCGCCGGGCTCCGGTGATTGGCAAATCTGGGTGATGCCTTCTGATATGATTTATCAGCATGTTTGGCGTGCGCTACCATTAGCATACCGCACCGCTGTGGAACAACGCCGACACACCGTCCCCTCGATCCACGACTCGCACTCCATCTTTGTTGTAGTCCACAGGGAACCCGAAATGCTGCCACACAGCTGATTTAAAAGAAGCAGGTGGGTCTTCTATCTCCTGTGTGTTATCTGAACTCGCTATACTAACTTTTCTTCTTCTTGTATTTTGTTCATTTTGTTGTGTTTTCTTCTTCTTCTTCATTTGTTGTTCAAGGGCGGCTGGCAAACAGCTTTTAGGCGCAATACCGCCCCCTGGATTATATTTAGTGTAGTGGATACTGCCCTAAGTGAAATACTTTTTTCCCCACTCGTAAAAAAAAAGGCGTATTCGTCATGTGACTGCATATACCGAACCATGACGTCCGAACCGTGACGGTACGGGACGAATATGGATACCGTTACACCCCTAGGACTCACCCGTCTCTACTGCCGGTAGGAGAGGATGCTGGCGGGGTTTGTTCGCCACTTCTCCATAGGGCTGTGCATCTTCACTGGTCTCACGATTCGATTACGATTATCCTGTCAACGATTCGATTCAATATCCCGATGCATCACGATGCATCACGATTCATACCAATGCGTTGCATCCTCAATTTTCTATATTACTGCACATGGCTTATTTTTCATCAATGCATACATGCAGTAAATACATAATGAACTATTTTTATTATTTAGAAAGGGCTTTAGAAATTAATAGCATAAATGTCTTTACATTAATTTATAAACCAAAATAAATATATTGTATAGGTCTAGCCTCCCTATATCTGTGTGTGAAGTTGTTCCATCCTCAAAAACAAAAGAATAATGCTTCTGCAGTTTAGCTGCAGCTTCTAGCAACGGCCTTCTGTTAAAAAAAGGACACTGAATGTCCTTAATGTGGCATCACAAACCGGACTCGAGTCTGAACACAGCAGACAACAGGAGTATTTACAATAGCATATACAAACAAAAATACTGCATGTGGGTGCACACTTACATTCTCTGTCTTACGGTTACATAAATCCCATGAATGTATGAGATTAAGCTAGCTTCATTATATCTCAGTGATTAAGTGAATAATAAAGTTTCTATCAGGTTACTATCAGCCTGTCACTCATTATTTTCAGGGAGGGGGCGGGGTTTGGAGGAACGGAGAGGAGACGGTGATCGCGGAAGCTTTTTTCCTCCTGCCTTCACAAACTTTACACACGTATATATCGTCTGAAAATTGCTAGAGGACATTCATACTCTGCAATCCAAGACTTAATTAAATCCTCCAAAAACCTGATATGATTGTAACGCGATTATTTTCGAAAAACATAAATCCCTGTGTCTCTGAGCCGCAGTGACACGGAGTGATTCAGAGTGGGTCCTTCTGCTGTTGGTTCTGGACTGGTGTTCTTGTGTTGGTGGATAAAGCAGACTGCTCCGTGTTTGGTGTTGCTGTCACGTCTGTTCTGTTCACCGAACGATTTGATATTAAAGTGACAGAAAAAAAAAACGTTATAGTAAAGCCGCGGCCGGAAAATCAGTAAGCAACGTTACTACGCTATAATCGATTATCTTCCGTCACTGCATCGATACCGAATCGTCCACCTCCAAATTGCAATGCATCGTAAAAACGATTATTTTCAACACCCCTACTTCTTCACCACTATCCTACTTTCAGTTCGTGTTTGAACATATTTGTTAGCTATATCTAACATCCGTTACTATTGGCTCCAACCAAATTGCTACTTTGTTCAACTAGTTTTCAGTTACCTGTTTGCTTTTTCCTACTTACCGGTCCCTAGCCTGTAAGCCCGTTGGCTACCATCCTCCAGCCGTTGGCCGTCAACAACTCGTCAACTCCCTCCGCTACGGTGGGAAATTTTCACAGACAGTCTTTCAGCTGTCCAATTGCAGAAAGCCCTAGTAGCCCTACAGCTAGCCAACCTCCAGTCACATGCTAATGCTAGCATCGGACCGTTCTCCCTCCCCCCGATCAGGTGCCATGCTGTGTGCTTTCCTGCCGTCTGACTTGTCTGATTAATCCGCCCCAAAAGGTTGTTGCGGGCAGCATCCTCCCCGGCCGACATGACTGTCATACTCTATCGCGGAATAACTCCAGCCAAAGCACATATCCACTCAACACGTTCTCACTTCCAACCCGTCACATATTGACGGACGGTCAGGGCCCCTCCCCGTCACTCTATTACGTACAGGGTACCCCTTGGAAGTCAGTTTTCAACGGGCAGGGCGTCCCATTGACTAGCATAGACCTCCCATAGCGTTGATAATAGTTGCCATGAGAACGCTCCCCGGCAAATGCTACCCCGACGGTCGGTTGTTATTGTCAATATTAATATAATACTTTTTTTTTTTTTTTAATAGTCATACTCGATTTCGCCTATTTTCTTGTTGCCCCAGCTGGTCGACACCTCTTTTAGCAGAAACAAAGGCTACATTAATGTATTAAATCGATGTTAATCCATGTGTGTGGTTGTGGAATTAATGGACGTGACGTTGTGCGATTGCGCAACGCAATAATTTACAAACTCTTCAACTACAACCCTACTTATATTTAAAAACATTCTAGAAGGCCCCACAAAATACTTTAATGTAAATTTAAATGTGAAGGGATGTGTGTAATGTGGTGATTATTATTCACCCACAGATCTATGGCTTGGGGTATTGTTGCGCACTGACATTATAGTTAACCGGACTTCCTTTTGATGTGAAATCCGAAAACATTTTTTAAAAATAAAATACTTTATTCCGAGTGTGCTTGCTTATCTCTTTGAAGGTCATCACATAACGGCATTGTAATACACGGTTCGGCTGCATTAAATATTACATATCTGCCGTAGTTCGCTATTTATAGAGCCCTGGTGAGAAGACTTCTAGACAAACAGGAATAAATGCCGCCAAAACTGAATATGTGACGTGGATCATAAATATATCAGCAATCAATCAGAATCTTCAATTTCTCTTCACTCAATACGTCTCCTTGCACTATCAGTACTAATTCGGCTGACTTTTATATTTGATCCAATCGGTATATGTACACCATAACGGTGCACAGCTGATAGAAAGGGACACCTTGTGGTTAAAGCACATTATTGAAATGTATTATTTTTATTATTAGTTTGTCCGTCTGTCTCTCCTATTAATATCTAATAAGGCTTTATTTAAACATTAAAGAATACTTTAGGTTAAGGTATTATTTTGAATAAGAAAAAAGCTTTGGGGGTATAAATATTAAGCCTGACAAAGTACTAATATATTGCTTTCCTGCAATGCTAACTACTGTATGTTTAAGCACTTATTTTAACTGATATTATACGTATTATACTCTTATAAGATGTATGTAGATAGTATAAGAAATGTGCAGAATATGACAGTTGGACAGTTGAGGAACCTGCGACCCAGGTTTTTCATCTCCGACCTTGTCAGGTATTGAACAATCAATAAATAAAGAACACAGAATTTTTAAATATAAAACACAGAATTTGTGTGATTATACTAAATGATTTACAAATAAATACCACTGCATATTTACAACTGTTACACATGCTGATGTAACGCAAATGTTTCCAACTTAGGATCAATAAAGTATATCTTATCTCTTTCGACTCCACTCCGAGCGATATAATTACTAACAAAGCACTTTTATACTAATAAAAAAGGACTGGCTTATCTAAAGCCAGTTGAGTAGCACTTGAAATATTTTAGCTCTATGAAACCTGATGTACTTATATGATTCTGTTTTCTTCAAGTTTGTATCTTGTTGGTCGAACACACTTATTGTAAGTCGCTTTGGATAAAAGCGTCAGCTAAAAGCAATGTAAGATGATCGAAAGCTATGCCATATTTGCCTCTGAACCTTGACAAGTGCATGTTTCAGGCTTATCAATTAACAACAGGAGGGGTCACAGACATAAGACCAGCTGTTAAATAAAGCTCTTCTGACCTTAGCGGTCATGTGGGTATATATTAATGCTGCCCATTATGGGCACAAGCAATTTTCACCCATTTATTAATTATATGTTTATGTTCAGTGTTTCCTATCCCCTAAACCTCCAGGGATGTACACAGTTTAATACTGGCAACTTCTTATTATGGGAAATACGAAAACGTCTTTTAAAACTACAATTCCCAGTAGAGACGTGCCATAGAGCATGTTGCAAAACACACAATAGCCAGCATGTGTAGTTCTGGGGACGGGGTGGGGGAGGAGGGGAGGGGATGGACCCGTTCAAATCCAGTTTTGGAAAGTCTGCCGTGGTTCCATCCCATTTCAAAGTGTTGTTCGACGCTCGGCGTAACCCTCGGCGCACACTCAAACATCCAATCACAGAGCTTGAGGACTATCACAGGGTTTGTCAAGCGAAGCGGAGAGAATACTTACTTCCGTGTGTCTAAAGCAACTACTATTAGCTGCTCCGACCCTCGGTCCTGACGTACTCCAACTTGTGTTTATTAATCAAACAAATAAACACAAGGATAATTATGTGTTATTGTGGAGTAAATAACTGTGTGGTTTAGAAAATAATAAAAAATACAAAATTAGAAGGAAAAAACGATGAAACAATACAGATTTCAGTATTCTGAGCCCCTACTCTCCCCATAACTGACGGCAACAAAAGTCCTACATTACTCAATTAAAATAAAGAAGTAAACACAATAAGTGTGGCTTGATATTGAGTTAGAAAAAGGTTGATAAACGCTGTGAGAATAGATCTGCGGAGAGCATTTTGCCGCGATCCCAACTCCTCTATTACCAACGTTCAGGGAGCTCTATGCAAGTCAATGGGACGCCCTGTCGGTTGAAAACTGACTTCCAAGGGGTACCCTGTACGTAATAGAGTGACGGGGAGGGGCCCTGACCGTCCGTCAATATGTGACGGGTTGGGAGTGAGAACGTGTTGATCCACTCCACCATGCCCGACTATAATCTCCACCATCAGTGAACATGGACTGCTACAACGACCTAAATACATTCACCGAAGCTCCGGACGCAAGTTGGTTTACTCCCGGTCAGGTCATTCCATCTCATCCCCCTGGTCTGCTGCGCGCACTGACACCCCCCCCTCCACTTCATCATCACCACAACCAACATGTGCCTACCTACACCCCCTTCCCAAAGCACCCCAGCCTGTTCAAAATCAAATTCATCTCAAACATGCTCTGTTTAACACCTGGGCTCTATCCCACTTCTCTTAACTTCAATCCTTGCATCCCTCGCTTGCATCTTTTCCTTGCGTCTTAGTCCCTCCCACCAGGGAAGCATGGAGAGATGCAAGGAAATCACGAGAAGGGAGAAGAAGCAGGGAAATAATTTTAAATGTTTTATAAATCTTTTGATTAGCTTTTTGACAGACATCACAATTACAACACAGTAGGTTCACACATAAAATAGTAATGGTCAATGTATTAGGGAGATAATGAAAGGGGGAAGTGAAGGTGTCTCTCTCCCCTCCTCCCCTCCCCCGGGTTCACTTACACCTCATCAGCATCAGGATTTATTGTCAGGTAATTGATTAGCAGTAGTAAGTGAGAAAAAGGGATCCTTTTAGTGAAAATCTTATCTTTTTGGGATTAATACACTGTAATAGTTCCTGTATCCAGCTGTCATGTGTGGGTGGGGAGACACGCTTCCACTTAAGAAAAATGGAATGCATGGCGAGCAGGGTTGTGAAGACGATGACCCGCTGGGTCGTGGAGGGCATGTTCTGTGTTGGGGGGATCTGTGTGTTAAGGGCCTGTTCAAGGGTTTTCAAAATACTAGACCAGAAGGCATTCAAGCTGGGGTATGACCAAAACATATGTGTGTGATTGGCAGGACATTGCTTGCATCTGTTACAGGCATCACTTATAAGAGGAAATATTTTGGCTAGTTTATCGTTGGTAAAGTGAGCCCTGTGGAGCAGGGGCGGCGGGTACTGTAGGCTAGGGAAGGCTAAGCCTTCCCAAATATTTGTGTCACTGCATCCTGGTAAAAGACAAATATAATGTATAATGTTTGTGTCTTTGACATTAGCGCTGCTATGCAGCCACCAGTGCCCTGTACTACGAAGCTAGTTCAACATACCCTGGATATGTTTGAATTATCTTAACTAACCCTAACAAACAAGATCTTGCTAAGCGATCCTACGACGCTGGTTATCAACTCGGTAAATCAAGCCAGGGTTTCTCTGTCCAGCTGAGAGCGCGTTCACGTGAAAGGGGCGGGGTTAGCAACATTTGACCAAAAACAAACAGGGACAAGTGTACTGACAGCGTAGCGTCATACTTCGTTAATGAAAATTAAATTAATATTAGACAAATATGAATTTTAAACATCCATGACTTAAATATATAATCCAGGATACAAGCCACATAGTTGCACCTGCAAGGTAAATATAGAACAACTGGTTAAAAAATAACTACCAAGTGTTTGAAAGCGTACAACAGGTTTATGATAACACTGTCCCATCTAAGACACGAGTGGATCTGACTTTAATTACATTTGAGTTGAGTGTTTCGTCAACTTCTTAAAATAATACGTCTGCATACAGTATATGTGACAATGTAAGTGTTGCACGGCCAGATAGCTACGGCTCGAGAAGCTGATTCAGATAAGGAAATATTGTGATATTATATGATCGATGATCTGATTGATGATGTGATATCAATCAGTGTGATATGAATGATAAGTGCGACACGTCACCGTCTTCTCATACGGCAGTTTAAACTGTATTTCCTAAATTATCCTGTAATATGACTTGATAGATTTAAACTCTGCACACTGAGCTCTGATTGGTCAGCAGGCGGTGCTTTCAATGAATTGATCTCTTTTCTATAGACGCCAGAGGCCGGCAGCGTCAGGTAAAAAAAGTTATTTAGCTTTCCCAAACCTGAGCCTCACGCGCCGCCAATTCTGTGGAGCACCTTACATTAGACCTTGCCTAGCACAGATAGATGAGGTTTGCACCAAATGAAGAATGTCCCTCCACTTACTGTCAGATATGTCTACACCAGCGTTAATTTAGTCAACAAAAACTATGATGAAAAATGTTCGTCAACGACCTTTTTTACATGACTAAGACGAGACGATGACGAGCTAGAAATAGATTCTCGATAACGAAAACTTTGACGAAATGTATATTTCGTTTCGGTTGACGAGACTGTACTAAGGTGTTAATGGTGGACTATCGGACATTCAAAATGCAAGATATTTTCCCCCAATTGTCCGTCTTGTCTGTCAAAATGCATCTTACGTTTCTAACTTGCAATATCATTATTTCCGCTCTCTTCACTCCAGAAGAGCGATCTCCCTGTGTCTCTGTGTGCGGGGGGCGAGGCCTAACAGACACGCTGCAGCGGCACACAGAGATCTGCCGGGGACGGAGCGCTCAAAAGTATAGAGACACTCTACAAGGCTTGATGTGGACAAAGCTTGTTTGCCATTAGTGTTTTTCGCATTAGCGCGTTGACACGAGTAGAGTAGTCTGTCCAAACTGCCGGCCAAAAGGCGTCATATTCAGTCGGAGAAATGCACAATTTTCGACTTCCTTAACTCGTAGCTCTGTTGCCCCAATTACGAGTAACGTTAGGTGGGAGAAGTACTCTGGTATTGTTTTACTTAACTACAAAATCTTAGTGTAGGAAGAGTTCCTCAAGTAAAAGTATGATCATCAAAATATAGTGAAAGTAGCGACAGTAAAAGTAGTCATTGTGCAGATTGGTCCATTTCAGAAAAATATGATATGTTTTATAATGATTGATCATGAAAGTGTTCTCAAAGCTGCAGCTGAATGACTTTGTATACTGCAGGGTAGCTTGTGGATTTACTCCAGGTGGAACTAAAGTCTTATTTAACACTTGATTAGATTTTAAATCATTCATCCACATCTGTAAAGTAACTAAAGGTATTAAATACATGTAGTGGAGTAGAAGTACACCATTTACCTCTGAACTATAGTGGCGTAGAAGTACACAGTAGCAAAATATTTAAGTACTCCAGTAAAGTACCTCAACATTTTACTCAAGTTCAGTACAATATTTTAACATAATTATATACATTTCATTTATTTCACATTTAAATAAAGCAATTAATTCGGTTAACAATTTGTTAGTTTTACCCTTTAAAAAACAAAAAAAAAGTAAATACAAGAATACCGTTAAAGTACCGGGTCGATAAGCAGTATCGATAAGACTAGTAGTACCGCAGAAAACCTTAACGATGCCCATCCCTAGATATTACACAAGTAAAGTGTTGAGAGTGAAATGTTGCTTTACGAATGTCAACACTTGATGCTGTCACCTTGATTCCAATGTCAGAAACCTGTATTTGCCTAACTGAATTGGTTTAAAGAGAGAAAAAATGTTGACTAAAATGTAATTTTTCATCGACTAAAAGTAGACTAAAACGTTTTGAGTTTTCGTCGACAAAAAATTAGAAGGATGAAGGATAGAAATGACTAAAATGTGACTAAAACTAATCACCATTTTCGTCTAAAGACTAAGACTAAACCAAAAACAGCTGCCAAAATTAACACTGGTCTACACTCAGCTCACCTTCCCAGGACTCTTTTATAGATGCAGTAGAGGCTAGGTCAGGGGTCGGCAACCCGCGGCTCTCAAGCCTCTTTAAGCCCTCTACTCTGGCTCCCTTGAGCTTGGACAAAAATAAGGAAATTAAATAAAAATATTTGTAGGACTATTTATATTTGGTTGCACGGTCGAAAAATGTTTCGTATCTTGTATTTTGTGGTGATAATGTGACACATACACAAATAAAAACAACGGTTTTAATTAGGTCAACTAAAATATATGTCATATCCTGCTACGGTCCCGCACCAGAGCCTTTTCTTGCTGGCGAATAACCTGACCCCCGGCTCGATGAGCGAACTATGAATAAATCAAAGAAAAGTACCGGAGGAACACAGAGGGTATAATTCTGCATGGAGAGAGTTATCTGCTTTCACAGCAAACGATGCTGGCTAACCGTTATGTTTGATATGTAGAGAGAAGTTGTCAAAGGTGCTGCAGCCTTTACGTATTGGAGGAAAAATACGGAAGAGGAAGACAGCTGACGATCTTCAGTCATAATTCAATCAGTTAACTCTTTTTAGGGTGCAGCTATATGTTTAATTTATTTCAAAGTGGGCCCATTTGAATTATATTCATTTTCTTCAAATGTGCAGAGGACTCCCCAAGTGCTGTATTAATTTATTTTAAAGTAGGCCTGTGTATTTTTTTTTAATTCTCCTTATAAGAGTTCTTTGTTTATTATTAGAGGTAAACTGTTTTCTATAATGTAATATATTATAAATGCAAAACAACTGTAGTTTCTGTCTATGATGTAACAATATATACAACTTTATAAGCTATCAAGCTATCACATTTGTTTTGCGGCTCCAAACAAAAAACATTGGTGGAAAAGGGGGAAAAATGGCTCTTTTGGTCAAAAAGGTTGCAGACCCCTGGGCTAGGTCAAAGGAGGCAAGTTTTTCATTAATAGTAGATACCAGCCTTTTTTTTTTTATCACAATCAAGGGTGAGAAACTGGTCAATTCCTGACTCAGGGGGGCAGTTGGGAAAATGGGGAAATTGCTTTTGAGCAAAATGCCTAATTTGGAAGAAGCAGAAAAGATTACTGTTTGGCAGGTGATATTTGGCTGACAGGGGTGCAAAGTCAGATCCTCCTTGTAAAGATTACTGATTGTGACAAGCCCGTTGGCAGCCCACATTCGGAAGGTGGGGTGCGAGCAGGATGGAGAGAATGAGTGATTATTTAATATTGGGGCTTGGATTGAGGCTCTGTGTAAGCCATGTTGCCTTCTGAATTGAAACCAAATCTTAATAGTACTGGTGACAATTGGGTTGTCTGAGATTGTGTGCGTCATTACGGGAAGCTGGGAGCAAATCACAGAGTGTAAGGAGCTAGAGGAGGAGGAGACCTCCATGTGAACCCATGGTGGGCTGGAGTTAGGAGTCTTGGTGCCAGTCCAGTAAAGGAGTCTGTTAATATTAGAGGCCCAGTAGTAGTGACGAAAGTTCGGGAGTGCCAAGCCGCCATCTGACTTGGGGAGCTGAAGAATAGATTTTTTTAAGTCGGGCGGGTTTGTCATCCCAAATGAACGCATTTAGTTGATCACAGTCAAGACTGGTGAAAAAAAGATGTCCATCCATCCATCTTCTCCCGCTTATTCGTGGTCGTGTCGCGGGGGTAGCAGTTCCAGCAGAGAGCCCCAACTTTCTTTTCCCTGGCTCTGATTGGGGGATCCCAAGGCACTCCCAGGCCAGCGAAGAGATATAATCCCTCCACCTGGTCCTGACCCCTTGGTCTCTTCTCAGCTGGACGTGCCTGGAACACCTCCCTAGGGGAGGTGCCCAGGTGGCATCCTAACTAGGTGCCCGATCCACCTGAAAAAATATGTATTGATGCAACTTGGGATATGCTGGAAGAGATATAAGAATTTCTGCAGGATTACTATTTTTATAAGATTGACACGGCCAGCAAGGGATAGGGGAAGGGAAGACCACCTAAATAGATCCGATTTGCATATTTAGCTAAGTGTGGTTGAATGTTTTCGGGAAACAGATCTTTAACCTGTTAAGCCTGTTTTTCAGGTCTCAGGCTCAAAAATGACATTCCCAGAACAAATGACTATATCTTCACTTCACTTTTTCAAAGCAATGATACACCTGTGAGTTGGATGTAGAGTAGTCAGAATCAATATAGATGTTTTTATTTTAAAGTAAATTCAGATTGAACATAGTAAAAATATTTCAATTACAGTGTCCGTTCAAAAAAAATTACTTTTAGTGAAAACCACCCTTAAATGATGGGATAGTAGACAAAAAGCTTTAGGAATCCAAACTGTAACATATAATAAGTACCCTGTATCAAGATTGATGCAAAACAAGTGAAATTTGACCATTTGAGAGAGATTTAGAAAAAAACAAAATTTGGGTGTATTTGCCATATCTCTCGAACCTATTGGTCAATTTTGGTGATTGACATCTTTTGAACTGTTAGAGCCAATATAATCGAGAGGGACTTCCTACATCCACCTACACGTTACCATTGAGGAGTGAGAGTGATGCGCACGCAGTTTGCCCAAACCGAAAGCTAAGTTACGCTCTGAAAACTGAAAACTGGGCTTATTGCCATAAATATGATGATGGATTATCAGTAATCATTTCAAAGGGACACAGAGACATTGGATTAACCTTCAGCATCGTTTTTCTGCGTTTTAATCCCATTGAACACAACTTTTGATCAGAAAACAGCAAAGGTAAGACGTATTTGCCGTTTTGGCCCCATAAAGTGAAGTTGTGTTGCTTTCCCTGCCCTGAGCTGTGGTCGCACAGCAATGATACTTATACCATTGGAATCTGTAGACTCTCAGCTTTCATATGATATTTTGTTTGTGCAGATCCGATGAAGTATAAAATATTGCTACCGTGAGTTATGTGCTAACCCAGCTAGCGGGGAACGTTCTCACAACTTTGGCTAACATTACCTACAGGTTCTAATAAGGTTTTAAAGAAACGTTTTAATCTGATGTTCAAAGAACGTTTTTAGAATGTTTATTTTTTCAAATAATGTTCCTATTAGGTTTAAGGTTAACTAAGACATAACATTTTAACTGCAACATTCAGAGGATGTTTTGTGGATGTTATTGAGGCCTGAGATGAAAGAAAGTGTTTTTCTAAAATGTTCCTTTAATGTGATATGTTAACAAAGGTGGAACGTTTTGCCTGCAACATTCTAAGGATGTGTTTTGGATCTTGTTGGGTAACTAATTAAAGATGTTCTTTATAAAACATTCCCTCAATGTTACATGATAACCAAAGAAGAACATTTTGAAAGCAACATTTGGATAATGTTTTCAGGGGGTTATTCTTTTTTATAAAACGTTGCTGTGATGTGAAATATTAACATGGTCAACATCAGATTTATTTCTAGTGCTCTTTAAAAAACAAAAAGTTACATTTGTTTGAAAAGGATGATTAAAAAACAAAATCTGATTTCACCACATTTTCCTTTTTAAAAAAAAAAACAAGCACGTAATTCATGATATTGCATGTTTGCGTAGGCATGTCTGAGTTCCCAGCTAGACATTGTTGGTTCTAAAAACATTCTGAGAATGTTACCATTCATTGTTCTAGGAATGGTTTCATCGAGACGTTTTATTTTGGTTCCTAGAATGTACTTCTGAAAGGTAGGATAACGTTCTCTAAAAACATTCTTAAAATGTTTGGGTATAAGGTTCGAACAATGTTATCACCAAAGTGTTTTTGTTTTTTATGCACTCTATTGTCATATGAATCGAATAACACTTAGAAAACCAAAGACAGACATATAGAAGCACGGACTGATTATCACTGCCTGTCCCTTAAACCCCTGTTAGTGTTTGTGTGTGTTTGTTTCTACTGTGTGTGTGTGTGTGTGTCTCTCTCTCTCCCCCCACCTGCCTGCTGGTCTGCTCTCCAATCAACCACACCTGCAACCTGCTCATCAGCCACACTATGAAAGCTTGAAGCCTGCACTCATTCCCTGCCGGATTGTTGCGTGCCGCTCTAGCTTTTTGCCAGCATATTCTTTGACAACTTTGCCTGCTTTTGCCTCACACTCAATTTTGTGTCTCTCCCAGGAGGAATCCAAGGCCTTCCACACTCCCAAGACCAGCCAGGCTTCTCCACCCTGGAACAACTGTTTCCCACTGCTGCTATAACCAACCTCCACTCCCAGCTCCCCTTTTCTAATAAACAAATGTTACTTTCACCAGCTGATTCCAAGTCATCCTTGCACATGTGTTAGTCAAATTCCTATCGTTAACTAAATGATCAAAATCATCCTAATGACTACAGTGGTCAGTCCATTTACCCAGGAATTTTGAATTACAATTACAACAATTACAGGAAAATTATGTCTTTATGTTCTAATAATGTAAACATATTTTAGTAAATTGTTACCACAGAAAATGTGCATAATGTTTTAAACATAAAGCATGTTATCCTTCTCTAACATAATAACATTCTGGTAACATAAAAAAAAATCTAACTTGCAGCTGAAAATAATGTTCTAACAATATTATCAAAAACATTTTAGGAAGGTTATCACCAAACATTTTAAGAATGTTTTTAGAGAACGATATCCTACCTTTCAGAAGAACATTCTGGGAACCAAACAAAAACTTCCCGCTGAAAACGTTTTAAGAATAGTAGGGCATAATGTTCTAACAATGTTATCACCAAACATTTTAAGTCACAACGGCTCATTTCAAAATAAACGTGGATTTGCGTGAAAACTGTTTTTCGGGGTTCGGGTGTTTTGTTTGATTTTAAATAAACAAAGTCTTGGCTTTCAGAATATGAAACTTTTATTTCAAAATCTCACGATAAATTCATTTTTGAAGCTTGTAAAGGGAAGATGACACCTCTCACTCGCCACTCTGCTGTTCCGCAGCGCCGTCCCCCCTCCCTCCGGCTGAAATTATGAATGTAAGCGTATAGTGATCATAGATAACACGGCAGGGTCCGTTAGTTTATTTTCATCCGATTTCAAATAAAAAAAGTCTTGGCTTTCAGAATATTAAACTTGTTTCGGCAAATTCAGATGATAAATACAACTTTGAAAGCTTGTAATGGCATAATTACAAGCAGAGAACGGAGTAACTTGACGTCACAGCAGGCATAACAACAGCCGGTGTTTCTCGTGAGTTTTTTCCCCGGGAAACAATACACACAAATGCAAAAATACACACACACTCCCGAGCTTCCCCCAGACCAGTAATCCAAACGGAAATATTTTCCCTCTGTAGTATTTTGATCATTTGCTCCGCGAATAATCAATCAGGTCGATGGATTCCAGAGAAGAGGAAACTTTAAAGGCATTTTCCTCAAAATGATGACTCTGTAACAGTCATTATATAATGTGACATATCTTTGCAACAACAATCCTGATATCATTAGAAAGCTAGGAATCCCCTCTTTTCAACTATTTGAGTCTACAACTCAAAATGTGTTTTCGGGTCAATGCGACTGATTTCGATGGAGCAGGTCACATATGAAACGCTGAGAGTCCACAGAGTCTATTGGTATAATAGAATGTGTGATCAAAACTCACTGTTCACACACACACACACACACACACACACACACACACACACACACACACACACACACACACACACACACACACACACACACACACACACACACACACACACACACACACACACACACACACACACACACACACACACACACACACACACACACACACACACACACACACACACACACACACACACACACACACACACACACACACACACACACACACACACACACACACACACACACACACACACACACACACACACACACACTTTTGTTTCCTGCTCACACTGCTGCAGGTGATCGGAGAGATGAGGGGATGAGAGATAAGGGTAAGACACAGACACACAGTAAACAAAAGAAGACAAATAGGGTGTCCTGGCTTCCTTCCTTTGTTTCAACTAGACACCTTAATCAGTTCTAACATGTTATCTTTACTTTATTAGTTTTACTTACAGTTTTGATTAATTGCTTGCCTTCCGATGATATGTTAATATTCTGTGACTTCCTTTTAATCAAAAATAAAATAATCAACTTTTCATACATTCAACAGGGAAATAGGCCTTTACAATAGTCAAAGTAATCAAAACAAAAGAAGAAAACTCAAATAAGATAACTATCAAATGAGCTTGTCCCCCTCTCTTTCTTTGTCTAGGCTTATATCATTTTAAACGATAACTTAACGATTAAAACTGTGTCTCAGCGGTGTCTTCCACACAGGATGCCCATCTCTGGTCTCTATAGAGGCTGGCGCTGTGGGAAATGTAGTCTTTTATAATTCTTTGCCTACAGAGGTCAGGATTGCAGATCACATCCAAACCCCGGCTAATGTCAAGGCCAGTTACAGTACACTGCCTCAGGAACACACACAAACACCCATCCACCCAACCAGCTGCTCCTGGGCTGTTTTCAAATACTTAAATTAGATAATATGTATACATTTGGCATAAAATTAGCCCCTTTGTGAATACTTCTCATTGCTAAACCAAGTCCATTCATATGATCAGTGCTAAGAGTTACAGTAAAATATGAATGTGCTTTATATCGGGTCTGCTCAATTAGTTTCGAGAAGCAGTGACAGAATGCAATCACTGTTGGTTCTTGAAAAAATAAAATAAAACGTCCCTACATTCCAAAAATAAGGTTATTATAGAAATGAATAAACAAATTATGTTTTACTGTCCCAAATCTTACTCTTCCATTTTTCCCTTTCCTCTGTATTTGTGGGTTTGGATAGAAAGGACACTCTCCACATCTCAACCCACGCACGGCCTCAAGCACACAAACGTTCCTCTGCCACATGAGAAATTGCAATCAGATGAAAAATATGACAAACTCTACTCAGCTGCAAAGTGTTATGGCGTGTTTGTGCTGTAACATCATAATGACACATGTCTGTAAGATCCCTTTGTCTCAGCAGATGTTTGTTAGTTATGATATCAAATGTTAAATGAGTCTAAAGGAAAGAACAATTTAACACTTTAGTCGACAGCATGATGAATTATCACAATCCTATCTTGAATCATTCTGCTGTTGTTTTTTCATTTCATGTCTCATCAAGTTATTTTTATGTAACGATATGTCTTGTTATACCATGATTTGCCAGGTTACATCTATCGTTTTTCCAACTCAGTTTAGATTAAACCAAGCCCACTTCTGCATCAACTAAGCTCTGCACGACTCTGTCCCCATGGTAACAATGCTGAGTTTATATAATTTCTACTCTAGCTTGGGGAACAACCCGATATGGGCTGTTTTTTAGAACAGAAATAATTAGCTAACCACCTCTCTCCTAGTACCGCCTCCCTCACTTCCTCCTTCCTTCGCTTAGACACAACTTGACTGGGGGCTGAAGGGCTGAATGCAGCGCCTCCCATTGCAGTCAGTGCAAGCCGTGCAGGAAATCATTACAGCGGTCCTGGCAAGCATAATATTTAATATAACCTGACTTTGTTGGAAAGTGACAAAGTACATATACTCAAACACTGTAAAAAAAAAAAGAAGAGATTTAAGGATACATATTGTTTGCAAGTTTATTAGTAATAAATCCATGGTGAATTAATATAAAAAAATTAACTAACACTAACTAGCCCTGCATAACTGTGATCTTCTTTCATACAAAAGAGCTCTTCCCATCAATGTACTTTGAAAAATATATATTTTGTGATGAAAACGCCATCGGTGACACTGACGCTGTGTCAATGCTTTCATCATTCAGAAGCCGGTTTGGTCAAATCTAAACTGGGTCGGGGACCGAAAGACGCTGCCAGGTTGTGTAACTTCACGTAGAAAGAGGGGTGGGTTTAAGAAAGCGTGTCTTTATGTCTGTTTGTGGTCAGATGTACTCACTCGACTGCGGCAGCTTAGAGGTGTACACTTTTGGGTCGATGGTCCCCATGGGGGGTGGCAGCAGTGGGTTGGTGAAGCTACGGAGGGGGTGGGTGGGCCGCACGCAGGCTGTGGGGATGGTCCGTCCACTTCCTGTCTGGACCTCCTCTGGGGCGGCAGCAGCAGGGGCCCCTGGGCTGGCAACGACCCCAGGAACATGGTCCCCGGGCGGGGCAGAGGACCCGGGGAGGAGCGGAGCCACCGGCTGGGGGGGGGGTTGCTGCTGGAGCAGAGGGTTGGTGGATGCCTCTGCAGTCATGGCTGAGGAAGAGGAAGGAGAAAAAGAGGATGAAAGAGATGAGGGATGTCAGAAATGGATATTGGGATGGGAGGAAAGAAAGAAGGAAAGACAGAAAAATACAGTTTCAAGCGTTTAGCCTGCATATCGCTTCTTTGCGTGTCTTGAAAAGCGCTATACAAATTAGGTGTATTATTATTATTATTATTATATCCAAATGCGCTTCTGTGTTTATTTCATAGACAGTGTCGGCTCAGATGTTTCCCCTCAATAAAGGTATTCTGATTCTGATGATGTTGCTGCAGGACGACCGTGTGTCAGTTGCATTGACCCAAACCTCTGTGCAGGTGAGCTCACACTCCCTGTCAGAACAAAGCAGTGTGTCCTAATTGTACATAATGCATGCAACAGTAAACACTTTGTAAGGGCAGCTGCAAGATGTACTGAAATGAAAAAGGTCAAGCATGCGATTTGTAACAGACTCTGTTTTTTAAAGTTGTGTTTCTCTATGCCAGCAAAAATAAATATCATATGTTGTCTTCTTCATACTGAAAGGCCTATGGATATTTAAAATGGTATATTCCTCAACTTTATTCAAATATCAATCGTATCTGTTAGGGAATAATTCTAACTCCTTTACTCCTAAGATATCTAACCTTTTTGCCCTTTGACATTTATGACCAACCCTGACTCTGTTATCTCCCTTAAGGAATGTGCTGCTCCAGCTATATGTTGATATTCCCAGTTTATGACCGGGCAACTCTCGGTCACAAATGGTTTATGGTTGTGAGAACGCTGGAACACTTCCTTCTCTGTGTTTGTGGACTCCAAGGTATAACCTTCAAGGCCATGAGGGTCAGACAAGTGATTCACTGTCCCCAGATGTTTAGGCTATCTCTAGTGTTCCCAGATGTTTAGTTTATCTCCCCCACTATGTTGATTACTCTCTGTGAACCTATTAAAAAGGTCTAGCAAAAGAGAGGCGCTTCAGAATTGATGTGGAAAATCTCCCGGGCAGTCAGAACCTCTGGCTGCTGTGACTTGTGATATGAATCCTCCGGCCAATACTCGTAATAACCCATAATTGTTTGACATCAAAGCTCCAACTCTCCTCGTGTCTCTCTGAGTCCTGAATCTCCATTGCTGCAGAAGTTTCCCTTACAGTAGGGGAACAAACTGTGAAGTCCACTGAGACAAATGTAACATTTGTGATATTGGGCTATATAAATAAACATTGATTGATTGATTACAGTATCCACAAACATGAGAACCCTGAGTTCTGCGGTTGTATTCTTTTACTTTCAAGTCTCTCACTGTTCTTTCTGTACTTATTTGTAGACTGAATGTCTTCACAGGTGAAATCCCAATTGTTTTTGTCAGCGTTATATTATATAAGAAAAGAGAAACACTTCCAGACTGTGCAGTAACACGTTCAGATGTGGCATGAAGATGAAACTCCTGGTGTAGCTCCAGTCAGCCGAATCACAGCCAACATGGCAGAGCAGACAGATGTGACTACATGTAGTCCCTGTGAGTTCATTAACCACAGAAGAAGAGGAGAGCTGCTCCCCGTTGGAGAGGAACGACAAAGAGGAAAGGCAAATCTCAAGTGAACCCAAAGGAAAGAGGAACAAGAACTCTGATCTAGGACGATCGGCAACCAAAAATCTCAAGGAATTAGACTTTTCATCACGGAAGAGAGCTCTTTTTCTAATCTTTCAAGCATATGCAGCTATGAAAACCAGTATACCTTTCAATTGAAATCCAGACTGACACATTGTGGATCATTGGATCTAACACCCCTATCAGCAGCACATCATTTTCTCAATACCTTTCACACATGCATTGTCAAAGGTACAATGTGTTAAGCATGGCGGTATGGTCCAAAGACACAGGGGGCAGTATCCTATCTACTGTAATACTGGCTCCATACAACATAGTCAGCAGTTATTGGAAACATGTTTAGCACACACCAACAGCTGCCTCTCAGGCTCACTTCAGTAGATATCTCTGGAGCATCAACACTGTAACCTCTGTTGATTTTGTACAAACAAAACAGTTTAAACCTACATTTGAGCCAGTCACACATTTCTGGCTTAATGTTTGGTTGCATTTAGAAATGATATAGTGTCAAAGAAAGAACATGGTCAGTGTTAGGCAAAGTGCTCTGTCAGTAGGATGAGCAGTCGAGAGTTAGTAGAACTAGCCTTCTAACTGTTGCAACAGCAGTCCCAAAGGAACACTGAGTTAGTTTACATACATGTCCGTGTGCAGTAACTCCTACTCATTGGGGACACAATGCTAGTTAGTCTCAGATCACTAAACCACAGAGATCAAAACCAAACATCTCCTACATCAACATACTTGTTACGGTGTGTGTAGGAAGCAGGACCCAAATGCAGATTAAAGTGACAAAATAACTCCTTTATTTCAAGGCTAAACTCTTAACTAAGACTGAGCAGAACACTCACCGGGGAACAAGCCATATCACAAGACGAACCGACAAAGACATACAGAAAAAACAGAACTTAAATACACACAAGACTAATCATACAAGCAAGACACATCTGAGGAGGGAGGAGAAAACACAGGGACACCAGGTGAACACAATCGGGTAAATTAGACACACCAGGGAAACTAACGACAGGGAACCACAGACAGATTAAAACAAGACAAAACACAACGCAGACAGAAAACCAAATACAGATCTAGACAAGACACAACGCAGACAGAAAACCAAAGACAGATCTAGACAAGACAAAACACAACACAGACAGATCGTGACAATACTTCTTTGACTTTTGTGAAAAAAAGTCCCTCCTATCAACCCCTAAACTTCTGAGTGGACTGGGAATGGACACTTCACTAGTAATGGTGGTTAGGGCAGACTTTCACCAATACATCTGTCAACATGGGCATGAACAGATGTTGCTCTCTGAATGGCCTTTTTGTCTTATCACTACGATGCAAAGGCTTACATACTACAATTTAATCAGCACATTAGCAAAGACATATCACAGTTATCGGACTCTCCAAGGATCAAAGGATGGATACACTTCAGAACGAAGGAAAGAATTTCTCTTTGAAAAACATCGACAGAATCAGAGGATAAAAGCAGGAAGTGTAATAAACACAGACAAGTTGTTTGTTTTGCTGAAGCAACAGTGAAATGAGCCCTCGCTCTTTCTCATTAAAAAGACAAACAAATAATGATCTATCTCTGGGATCATATCTGCCTCCTCTCAGTCTAATCACCTTCAGATTTATATGAGTGGAGTTCACGGTCTCATTGTCTGTGTCTCTGCTAAGTTGGTTTGTTTACTTATTAATATTTAAAGTATATTACTATGTATCTTACACAATTTGTCCAGTTTGATTTTTTCACCACTTTAGTTTATTTTATTGATAAAGATACCAGAGCCCTTCCAGTTTACAAACTTTATTTACAGCAGCACGTTTGTCCTCCAGCCGCAGAAATCTATCATCTAAATATATTTTCAGATGATTCAGTTTAAGTTTTTCATTGCAACGTTTTTCACTTTTTCCTCAAATTCATTCACCATTTCTCTCCAGACTCTTTGATGCCATCCACAGCAATATAATGTCATCTGTCAACGTAAATGTCAATGGACCGTCCCTTCATAACGTGAAGCTTTTTACTCTTGTTCAAACTTCTGTAGAAGTCTATTTTCTGTTCCAACAATTCACATACTTGTGGACATAATCCTCAGTGGAGTTGTTTGAACCCATGGGTGGCATGGTTTTTGTCCTCAGCCTTACAGGCCTACTGGGCCAAAGGAGCAGCGGGACAGAGCTAGAAATGTACACTAGATAATAACAATGTCCACGATTCAGCTGTACAGTGTACAGCAGGGGTCACCAAACTATGGCCCGGGGGCCGGATCCGGCCCGCCACCCCCCTTTGACCGGCCCCCACCCCCTCTGCCCCCCACTACTTGAACCGGCCCTATGAGGCAAATCCCCAAAAGTCGTCATGGCTTATTTTTTTCAAATTGATTTTTGGAAAATAATAACATGTCTGCGTTTGGTATTTTGTTGATTTTGTTTCAGTTAAAAAAATTACATTTAGTTATAAAATAAAATGCACTATATTTGCCGAATTGTCGTCACCCGACATCTTGGAGATCAAGTGAGTGACAGACAACGAACGCGTAGAGAACTGTCAGTGTTCAGGACAGCAAAAATGGCTAACGTTAAACGAAAAGTTGATAGAGAGTGCAGAATTTTCAAAGAACAGTGGACCAACGACTATTTTTTTGTTCAGTATAAGGACCGTGCCGTTTGCATTATCTGTAAAGAGAGTGTGGCGGTTTTCAAGGAATATAATCTTCGTCGTCACCACGAAACCCGCCACAGTGACTTTGCTAGCTTGCGAGGGCAAGCAAGAGCAGACATAATTCGCAGAATGAAAGGCGGACTGGCAGCACAACAACAAACATTCATTCGCCAAACCCAGGTAAACCACGCTGCTGTTCGAGCTAGCTTCAAGGTAGCTCACATACTAGCTACCCATGGGAAGCCCTTCACTGATAGGGACTTTGTTAAAAAATGCATCCTTGCTGTGGCCGAGGAGGTGTGTCCCGACAAGAGAGAGGCAGTCAACGGTGTGAGTCTCTCCGCGACTACTATGACCAGGCGAGTAGAAGAATTGGGGGACAACGTTTATGAGCAGCTGAACAAGAAAGCGTCACAATTCAAGTTTTTTGCTTTGGCCATGGATGAGAGCAATGATGTGCAGGACACAGCACAACTGCTCATTTTTATTCGTAGGATTAGCGAAAGCTTTGAAGCGTCTGAGGAGCTGGCAGCACTAAAAAGCCTCAAAGGAACTACAACAGGAGAGGATATTTTTGTCCAAGTGTGCAAAACAATGGAAGAGTTGGGTCTAGAATGGTGTAAATTTGCCAGCATCACTACGGATGGCGCACCTAGTATGGTTGGCACGACAAGGGGGCTAGTAGGGCGCTTGAACAGCGAATTCGAGGAACGAGGTCTCACCCCCCCACTACAAGTCCACTGTCTGATTCACCAGCAAGCCCTATGCTGCAAAATTTTGAAGTGGGCGTCTGTTATGAAGGTGGTTGTGCACTGTGTCAACTACATCCGAAAAAATGGTCTGAAACACAGACAGTTCCAGGCCTTCCTCTCCGAGCTTGAGTCTGCCTACGAGGATGTGCTGTACTGGACAGAAATCCGGTGGTTAAGCCGAGGCAAAGTGTTGCGCCGTTTCTACGACCTGCTACCCGAAATCAACACCTTCCTGCAGTCTAAAGGTGAAACGGTACGAGAGCTGACCGAGCCAGAATGGAAATGGGACCTCGCATTTTTAACAGATGTGACTGAAATGTTGAACCACCTTAACGTGCAGCTCCAAGGCAAAGGGAAGCTAATCAGTGACCTGTATTCCCACATCAAAGCGTTCGAGGTCAAACTAGTGCTGCTTGTGAGACAGGTCAATAAGCTGGACTTTACGCATCTCCCTGCCACCCAGAGCTACTGCGCTGAGAAACCACCTGTCCCGTTCCCAGTCGAAAAGTGCAAGGATGCACTGGAAATGCTGCAGGGGCAGTTCAGTGTGCGGTTCCGTGAGCTTCATGTCAACGGTAAAGCAATACGTTTGTTCCAGAACCCCTTTGCTGCCGACATAAATTATGCCCATCCCTCTCTTCAGTTTGAACTAGACGAGTTGCAGAATTGTGATATCCTTAAAGATGCGTTCAAGCCTGACAGTCTCATTGAGTTCTATGCTTCGCTCCCAGGGGAAACCTACCCAAACATCAAACAGCATGCAATGAAGATGTCCACAGTTTTTGGCAGCACATACATCTGTGAGCAAACCTTTTCCCGCATGAAGCAAACCAAGAATACAACAAGGAACAGACTCACAGATAAACACTTGCATCAGACCTTGAGACTGGCTACCACTAGACTGCAACCAGACATGAACTTCTCATCAGCCAGAAGCAAACACACAGTTCACACTGATACGGTAAGCACACTGATTTTAACAATTACTGATTTTAATTGCTATAAATATGAAATGTGAAGGCTCTTTTTAATTTGCTACATATGTTGTAAAATTATGTCACAGAGAAAAGCAGACAGCAGCATGTCTTGCCATTTACTGAATATGGTGCTTCTTGTGTTCAATCCGTCATCCCTCCATGCCAGGGCTCCAGAAGGGACTCTGAAGTGAGGAGAGGAGATTGCTGTTGCTGATCCCATCCCAAAGACAGCACAATTCATCAACAATTACAAATCCAGCTCACCTACATATAGGCTACTGATTTTTTTTGCCATTATTCTGTATTATTGTTGTGCTTTAGTTTTGAGCCTACACTGCTCATGTCCTTTTCACCTTGACCTAAACAAAATGTTAACTGAACATGCTCACCTGGATAGGCATAAGAGTTGGCTAGTTCTATTAGCCTACTCATGTTATTATAATTTTGATGTTTTTTATTTATTTTATAGGCCTATTTATTTGACCTTTATTAAGTGCTGCACACAATTATTATTATTATTATTATTATCATCATCATCAGGCCTACCTATAATTTATAATTTTGAACTCACCTTTGCCAGTGTCAATCAACTCAACTAGGCAGATGTTTCTTACCTTGACAGCTTTGATGTTACTTTTATTAGAAAACAAATAAATGGAATATCTGTGGTATTTCAAATTAAAGCAAAGTGTGAAGACTCAATTGCTACTTTTGTAAACCACTAGTAAAGATGGTCAACAAATATGTGACAGGAATCAAGTGTTGATATAGTAGTGTGGAAGTAGTAGTGGGGATGGCTGTGCCGGGGTAGTAATCTCTTCTACACAATGAGCTGACTCGGCCCCGGCCCCCCATCACAGTCAGGAACAATAATGTGGCCCCCAGAGAAAAAAGTTTGGTGACCCCTGGTGTACAGTGATGCAAACACAGGTATGGTGAAAAAAGAGAGAACTATTCGAAGCAGAAAAAAAACTGCGAAATATGCCCTCTGACAAAGGCCTGTGCTATAATACTTAAATTAACTGGCTATTCTTTATAATATACTCAGATCAATAGGAGACAGAGATGTTAAGTTATAAATCAAGGGTTTTTATTATTATTTACAGCAGGGGTGGGGAACCTTTTTCCTTTCAATTTTTACAACATCCTCCGAGGGCCGTACAAATGATTGAACTCAACCTCTGCTTAAAAATACTAAAATCACAGCCCATTCATTTTGCCTTTCTTTCATGCTGTGCAAAGAAAAAGCAACCTTTTAATCCAGATATCTTACCATGACTCGCGCATGCATGCACGTGCACGGTGTGGCATGACCACCAAAACAGAAAGATATGGACACAAGATATGTGCAAATGTATTTAGTATCCTATCCATGTGAACATGATTTAAGTTGGGGGGACCTAACCTCCTCTAGGGGGGTCCGGGAGCATGCACGTGCACGTGATATATCACATATTTGTAACTAAATGATACATTAATTGAAACCAGTGGCGGATTTAGGATTGTAGGAGAACCGGGGCTTAACCCAGGAGTTGTTGGGGGGGGGGGGTGCAGGCGTAAAGTGCTATTTTTTACAAGTGGGGGGTGGACGGAACATCCTTTAGGGGGGCTGTCGCCTCCTCTAGGGGAGTCCGGGGGCATGCTCCCCCGGGAAGATTTTTTTTTTTAAATATTGAAGTTAAAAGCATCAATCTGGTGCACTTTGAGAGCAACATCAACCCTACCTTAATAATACCTTAAAGCGGACAAAAGGCACTGGAGAACACTTATTCATTAACATCCTTTAATGAAGCAAACTAATGCCTTAACTCACTCAAATACAGTCGTTTACTTGTTTCGGTGAAACGAATGTGCGTAGAGTTTTAAAGGATGCGGATAGTCTCACCTTGATTCTGGAGCATTGCTTATCGTTTTATAGATCTATTCTCACCCACCATCTTTGTTTGTGACGTAAAGAGTGTAAGAGTCACGTTTCTGACTGTTGCCTGTCAGTTCCGTTGCCTGTCAGTTCCGTTGCTATGGTTCCGTTGTTACGTGTACTGAAACGAGACCTGGTATAATTCCATGCGCGAAAACAAATAAAAAATTGGAATACGTTATTTTAGTGTCTTAAAAGTAGACTGAGGTATGAAGGGTTAACGTTACATCTTAGGATACATTTTAGTCATGTTCTGTATACATACTAACATACAGATGGAGCACTGAATTTCGGATTCCAGCTTACAGCTTCCTGCCTAGGGCCTGCCAAAGACCAGTATAGAGGAATGTTAAGCCCTCCCACTATTTTCCAAGAGGGCGTTGCCAGATTTTCAATTTCAGGTTTTAACCAAGAGATGGCGCTTCATTCACAAATACAGAAAGACAAGTTTCATGGACTTTCAGTTGTGTTTTGAAGAGCATTTGAACACATCAATATTTTAGATCAACTAAAGTATATCTAATCTTGTAATTCCATAATATATAGTCTTTATATATTAAATAATCATAATTATAATGTAAATGTTTACATTACACTTATTTATTTGTTATGCTCATACTTTAACCTTTACAATCGTTTGCTTTAATATGCAGTATATTTTTGTGTTTGCTTCCTCCTGCTCCGTTACGGACACATACTGTATGATTTATTATTATTATTAATATGAAGATATTATTAAGATAAGATAAGATGTTACTTTATTGATTGAACATTTTAGTTTAGAATGTGCTGTCCCACGGTAATTCAGAAGGCTCACAGGTCACATTCCGACCATTATTTAAAACAATAGGTGCTTTCACACTGTCTACAGTTTGATTTGTATAGAGGGAGCTCTGTCAGTTTTCAAATTACCCATTTGCTTTCGGGGAGCCCTATATTTCAGAGCACATCCTGCTACTAAATATGTCACACGCACGCTCTGTTGACTGGCGCAGCAGCGCGGATGCGATCAATTGCTATAAAAACACTCTTCTACTAATACAGACGGTGTCACTATGCCGGCGGATGTGGCCGTTGTTGAAGCCTCTTCAGGCTCCGCATTGGCAGGCCTCTCCCTCGGTGTGGAGCTGTCAAACTCGACCCTAACGCCGCTTACAGCCGGCCAACTAAAAGTTGTTTTCCGTTCACGTTGTCATTTTTAGACTCCTTCGCTTCTTTGCTTGTGAATCCAAAAGCTGTGACGCTTGGCTGTTTTCGTTTTGCCATATTTTTTTATTACACAGTCAGAGTTAAAAAAATATCAATATGAACATTTCAAATACCGTGCTGGCATCACCGCCATAACCATAGCAACGTAAGTAAGAATGCAGCGCCGCCACGTACAGATGGCAACACCCAGACATATTCACAAATATAAAACAAATATTCAGAAACTGTAATGAACAATAACTATTATTTATTTCAAGAACTGTTATTTACAGAAACTCAACATTTCTAATCTGTGTGACACAAATATGCACGATTGTTTTGGGCTCCCCCTATTTATCTCAAAGTCAGCCTGGAGGGGAGCTCCCTCCCTCTTCGGGGGAGCCAAGCTCCCCCTAGCTCCCCCCCATTTCCAACAGTGTCTGTGGCTGAATGGCCAGCGATTAGGTGCGGCGCATTTGTCATAGGTGATCAGAGCTAACTGCCTGCCGTCAGATTTCATTTAAAAAACAGATCTGATTTTAAGACTATTTCTGCGCTCATAAAGAATGATAAGAATAAGAATAATGCGTATTGAACTGGTTTCATTAATTAGTGAGTTTATTTAATACTAGAACCGCCAATCGGGTCAATTTGTGTGATGTGTGTTGTGTGTGTGCAATGTAACTTTTTTTCAATAAAATATTCAAGTCTCCCAGTCCCTGACTTTTCCTGAAAGTGTGTTATGTAGCACCCTATGTTGTTAAAAATTGCATTCTAATAGCGGGATTTTACAGGTTTAGGTAGGCCTATACAAAAACCTCTGGCGGTTCTAGTGTTAAGGTAATTAGGTACAGTAGAAGCCCTTTTTTATCAGTAACGAATTTAGCAGTTGAACATAAAAGTCAACTAACTGAGGGTCACTTGCAATGACAGTGTTGTGTCTAACTGTAAGCTTGTCACTCAGAGTAACCTACCGTTAATTTAGCTGCTGGAGAAGAAAGATCAAGGGGGGAGAGAGCTGTGGTTGATGGGCCATTAGTTGTGTAAATACACAGCTGAGAGCTGCCGTTTCATTCAGACTGTTTAAAAAACTGTAACAACGGACTATTTTTCTTAGCGGATGCATGTCAATTTAAATCAATACATACAACTATTTTGAAATCAATACATACAACTATTTTTTAAATCAATAAAAGACATTTTTTAAATCCATAAAAGCATTTCAATTAATATTGGGAGTCATGTCGTTACTTTGTTGAAAATTTGGCCGTGTAATAAGCGGGATAATTTGCAGCGACTAGTTCCTTATGGGGAAAATAACACCCGTCATGTGTGTGTAGAGGTGTGTGTGGTTAAAACACTTTCATGAAGTGAAGGAATTTCCTTCTATAAAACAGCTGTGGGCAGCAGTGAGTGTCACGGACATGAATTCATAGATCAAGGCAGACTGGTGCACACACTCTCCTGTCCTGCCAGGCGACACGCCCGTTCTAAGCCGTGTCCCTCACTCCTCACATCCCAAGCATCCCCACAAGTGTATTATGTTGTTACATCGTTTCAGATGTTATGTTTCAGTTGTGCTCTGTCTATGTTCAGTGATGCAAACTTGTCACCTTTCGGAGAAATTCGCCGTTTTGAATCCAAAATAAGTCGTTTGTGTGATTCATGTAGATCTGCAATACAAATATTTTTGGGGTATGGGGGGGCTGGGACCCGGAGTAATCTGCGGCCGTGAGCTGTTATGTGCCATCATGACACGCATGGTGTTCTTTTTTTATATATTATAATGAAGTACGAGCTGTGTGCTCGAGTCTTCCTGCCTGTCGGCTCTGCTCATGGATGTATAATAAGGCTCTGCTGCTCCGAGATGATGGTCTAGCTTCAGCAGCTACATTACCTACGGGTGCGTTCGTTAATATTAACTGTGCGTCCGGAGTCACTGTGGCACAGACTGGACCGCTGGTGAACAGCTGTGAGTTCAGGTGTTCAGAGCAGAGCTCCCTGTCGGAGCGGCAGAGCGTGATGTGAACTGAAAAGTTTTTCTGTGGCAATATTATTTAAGGAATCGTTGAGCTAGCTAGCTAGCATACATTGTCACTATCTGCTAACGTTAGCTTTAGCCTTCTATTTCTAATAGTTTTTTTCATAGGCTATAAACAGAGGTGGTATCTTGTACTAGAGTAAAAGTAGAAGTACTCAAATCTTGTACTTGAGTAAAAGTAGAAGCACTCAGGTCTTGTACTTGAGTAAAAGTAGAAGCACACAGATCTTGTACTAGAGTAAAAGTAGAAGTACTCAGGTCTTGTACTTGAGTAAAAGTAGAAGTACTCAGATCTTGTACTTGACTAAAAGTAATAGTCCCAGAGTGTAGGAATACTCTGTTACAGTAAAAGTCCTGCATTCAAAATGTTCCTCAAGTAAAAGTAGAAAAGTATTATCATCAAAATATAGTGAAAGTAGCGACAGTAAAAGTAGTCATTGTGCAGATTGGTCCATTTCAGAATAATAGATATGATATGTTTTATAATGATTGATCATGAAAGTGTTCTCAAAGCTGCTAAAGGTGCAGCTAGTTTGAATGACTTTGTATACTGCAGGGTAGCCTGTGGATTTACTCCAGGTGGAACTAAAGTCTGATTTAACACTTGATTATATTTCACTTAATTAATCCAGATCTGTGAAGTAACTAAAGGTATTAAATACATGTAGTGGAGTCAAAGTACACCATGTACCTCTGAACTGTAGTGGAGTAGAAGAACAAAGTAGCAAAACATTGAAATACTTAAATAAAGTACAAGTATCTCAAAATTGTGCCCAAGTATAGTACTTGTTGAGTTTATGAACTTAGTTACTTTACACCATGTGGCTATACAGATAAAAAGACTTAAGCCTTGCAGAGGCCTGAAAATGCATTTTCAAAATGCTCAACAGTGCTGCCAAAATTATAAACTGACTGCTCCACAATTTGAAATAAATGCTTTTATATATTTCTATTATGTGACTCTTTGGCGTTTCTGTTATTATTAACACTGCTGCTTTCGTTGTTCTGACTGCTAAAATCCTCTGTCATTCCGTGGGGTGGGGGAGCCGGGGGCTCGGATCCTTGTCACCTTTTTCATACCTGATGAGTTTGCATCCCTGTATGTTAACAAGCCTCAGTCACCTTAATTCATGTAATAAAAACATCTCAGGTCAGTAACACTCAAAGCTAAATGTGCAATACCATGTTCAGCTATGTTACTATTTATAATGTTATTGTTGTTACATCAGAAGATGTACATATTGAAATTATTTCTTAACTTACAGTAGGCCATTTTTTACAATGTGTGTTGGAAGGATTTATTAAATTACAATGAATATTGTCATTGTTGAAGGCTTTTAGAGAAGGGTGAACTATAAGCCTGAATTACATAACATTTTATACCTAAAAACATAAAAGCCACAATAAATAAATCACAATTATTCTAGTTATTTTTACCTCCCGTATTGCTTTCAACCCACCAGCTTTTATGATGTTGTTACGTCACTAACTGTAAGCTTGTCACATACAGTCTATGGTCACTCAGAGTAACCTACTGTTAATTTAGCTGCTGGAGAAGAAAGATCAGGGGGGGAGGGGGGGAGAGAGCTGTGGTTGATGGGCCATTAGCTGTGTAAATACACAGCTGAAAGCTGCCGTTTCATTCAGACTGTTTAAAAAACTGTAACAATGGACTATTTTTCTTAGCGGATGCATGTGAATTTAAATCAATACATACAACTATTTTTTAAATCAATAAAAACATTTTCTAAATCCATAAAAGCATTTCAATTAATATTGGGAGTCATGTCGTTACTTTGTTGAGAATGTGGCCATGTAATAAGCGGGATCATTTGCAGCGACTTGTTCTTTATGGGGAAAATAACACCCTTCATCCAGATGAGGATCCCTCCGCTACACTTTGGGATCCTGATCGACCGACGAAACTCCATTTAAAATATACATATTTTTGGTGAATTACTGAGTTTAGGCACGTTAATAACGTTTTAATGAAGTTGAATACAGTATATTCATATGTGTCAGTGATTTCATGTCAATTCGGCGAACATAAACATAAATGATCGTGGTGAAGATGATGATTAAATTAGGATTAAAAATCGAGAGCCGGGCTGCATTTCCTCCCGTTCGTTTTTTTCGAATAACAAAATTATTTTGTTAAATAACAACATGGTGATGTTTTGTAAATGATTACATGTCTCTTATTTAGCACAGTAGTATGATATCCGTGACATATGGATCTTAACAAAGTTCCGCTGTACATCCAGCATACTACATCTCACTTTATTTCACATGAGCTCCAGTGTGGAACCCCACTGCACCCCCTGGTGGATCAATGATCCATTGCAGCTGGCTTCATTATAATTACATTTATCTATCAAGGGGGCGGTCTCAAGTCAAGCTGGAGGTTTTCCCTTGAGCGAGGGCAGATCACGTACCAATCACGGCCCTCGCGTTTCAAACTGTCTGAAATGAATCGCTACATCTGTATAAGGGTATACTTAGTGTGGTTACTCCATGTTTATTAGCTATAACATTAACGTTACATCACTCTTTTTCACTTCTTACTCAGTCAGCCAGAGTGCAGATATCACCATTAGATTCACAAACCTGAAACATCATTGTTATCAGCTGCTGATACTGCTGCTGCTGCTGCTGCAGCTTGTGGCGCCTGCTTCGATGAAAATAACTTTCTAATATCCATAACTTTATGGGCTATTAGTTTAAAACTCGTCAGGCACTAGGAAGGATCACTTCTTCTTCAGGGCAGGGAAGGTTACGCAGTACGCAGGCTAATGTCCCGCAGCGGCTGCCTCTCTGGTGGTCTCCGGTACTGCACATTACTCCCGAGACGTTTTCAACAAAAAAAAAGTTTTACATTTTTTTTTTTTTTACATTTTTTTTTTTTAAGTGAAACATCCGGGGCTTTTCAGAAAACATCCAGGGCTTGAGCCCAAGTAGCCACCCCCTAGCGCCGCCACTGATTGAAACAAAACACAGTATAGACTGAGGAGTGACTCTCGTGAGTTTCATGTATTTTCTTCACTCCGCTGGGAAACTGCTCTCATGTCAAGAAGCATGAGATCAGTGCATGCGCTGCATCGTCCAATCAGTGAGCGATACACAGTAAGGGGGCGGCGCGAGTATCTGTGGATTTCATCGGAGGATGTTCTGGTGGTTCCTCGATTATCGCTCCTCCATTATCGCTCCTCGCTCCTCGGTCCTCCGGCAGAAATAAGCGCCATGGCACGCTACTCAAGATGGCGCAGACAAATCAACTTCCAGTGATACCGAGGACCGAGGAGCGAGGAAGTGAAAATAAACGACCTGAGAAGGACCCCACGCGAAGACACGTTGCTCGTGTTGTGTTCAAGGAACCTTTCCTTGGCCAGGAAAAACAGGCACTCGCTTGTTTAATTGTTTTGCGGTCTAGATTGTTTCTTTTGTTTTTTTTAAGTGAGAAGTTGTCGGACGGACGGACGGAACCCCCACAACGAAAACTCTTCGGTTCTCCAAGAATTACACAAGTCACCCAAATCAGCGTTAAAAAAGCGGGAGATCACATATAGACAACAGCAGGCTCCACATTCCATCCCCCAGGGGTCAATGATTAAAATGAACCTGCTGAATTCCAGGTGACTTGTTTAAAAGATGTAGCCCTTGGAAAGCCTGTACATGGTTTTGCCTGAAAAATGGGGCGTTGAATCAGGGGGTTAGTAGTTCAATCCCACCCTCAAAATGTCAAGTGTCCTTGGGCAAGATACTCAACCCCAAATTGCTCCTGTAGGCATCACTGGATTGAGTCGCTTTAGGTAAAAACATCAGCTAACTAGCATGTAGTGAATACAAATCCTGCCAAAAAGCCCAAACATATTGTGTTTTATATGAAAATGATATAAGTGCTGAAGGTCTCTCTGTTGTAACTCACACCCACCTGGTGTGTATCCTCTGTCCACAGTCAGGCTGGGGAAGGGCATGGGTCTCAGGCTGAACTTATTGTGTGTGAAGCCACAGGAGGGGGACGGCAGGATGCCCGGGTACTGAGAGGAGTCCAGGGCCGGCACCGGGATGGCACTGACCACCGCTGTACACACACACACACACACACACACACACACACACACACACACACACACACACACACACACACACACACACACACACACACACACACACACACACACACACACACACACACACACACACACACACACACACACACACACACACACACACACAAATGAAGAAACAGATACGGTCAGTTGCTGCAGTAAAAATAAAACCTGGCACATTATACTTCAACACTCCTACAGAGAAAAAAATCACGACATAAATCATAAAACAGCTGTAAAATATCCATTTACACCATGTTTTTAGGTATACAATGTTATATAAATCAGGGGGGGGGCAGGATGCTGGCTCCTGTTTCCCCTTGTTTCGAACAACGGGGTCTGATTGTATTAATCTCTGCTCAATGACTGTATGGGGTCAAAGAATTGACAATTTGGAGGGCTGTGATGCGCATCTTTTCTTTAGGTGTGTGTGTGTGTGTGTTGTTAAATTAAGTGGTGCTGTGATAATTTCAAGAGAAACACATTTGATTACAGCGGAGAGACGAGCAGAGATGAGCAGGTCTGATCAATACTCACATCGACACACACTGTGTGTGTGTGTGTGTGTGTGTGTGTGTGTGTGTGTGTATGTGTGTGTGTGTGTGTGTGTGTGTGTGTGTGTGTGTGTGTGTGTGTGTGTGTGTGTGTGTGTGTGTGTGTGTGTGTGTGTGTGTGTGTGTGTGTGTGTGTGTGTGTGTGTGTGTGTGTGTGTATGCAAGTGTGTGTGTTTTTTTTTTATTTGTGAGACAAAAACATAAATGTAACACAAGATTTAAAAAAGAAAGAACAACAAAGAGAAAGCGATTGATAAGAAAATGGACAGTGGAATAGAGACACAGTAAATATATAAGCAAACAGAAGACAAAATAATAAATGACTTTGGAACAAAGGGAAATGAAGAGGCAGCGGGTTTAGAATAACATGAAGTTAAGGCTCAGAAAAAGATAGATAGTAAACAAAACAAAGAAGAGGGCAGCAGAGAGAAGTGAGAGAAGAATGGAAGAAAGCTTAATTAAAAAATGTGTGTGAGATAAAGTCAGATAGTGAGATAGAAAGAGAGACAGGAGAAGACCAAACACAGAGATACAGATCACCAGATCCACTGAGCTGCAGAGGCAGGCAGGAAGAGTCTCTCACATCCACACACTGATCCACTACACCTGACACAGACTCCAGGTCAGTTCCTTCAATATGTTTGTAAATCAAATTCAACGTTTTGCTGCAGTATTTTGGTTCTTTATAGAACATTTAACTTATCTAAATTGTTTGTATTGTTTATTTTTTTGTATGTCTTTTTCTACGACTGTAGATACTGTATGTGTACTGTATATATGCTTTTAATGTTTTTATTTTATTATGTATATACTTTATTCCAACTTTTATATATTTTAATACCTGAACACACTGATGTTGTAACAAACTAATCTCCCAATTTGGGATCAATAAAGTATCTATATATCCATCTATATCTAATACTACACCATAAAAAGTGAGAAGAATGCTCATCCATTTATCCATCCTGACCGTGCATCTTTTATAAAACACAGTTATCTGGAATCAATAAAGTGCAGTGGTTTAGCGTGCTGATCTTCAGACCAGGGGCCCAGGGGAGACCCTTCCCACCTTAACCCCTACTGCAGTCAAGAAACATCCCCCTACATTTATCCAGTGGGTATTGTCCACAGTATTCAACGTATTACAGTACATCTACGTCTAATATATGTGATATGTAATTGAGCTCTTGGAAGAGCGTTAAAATAAATACCACAAATGATTATTGTTATTATAATAGCATAAAAATAGGACAGTAGTCCATTTCACATCAAACGTGCCGCTATACATTGAGATATTTCAATTTGTCCATGCGTGATAGTGTCATATATTAAAAGAGATCTGAAACTGGGCTACTTTTAAATGATCTGCTAAATTAAAACCACAGGGGGTCGTCCCGTCTTTCTGAATTATCTGTCCCAGTCCTAAGAGAAAATCAAGAATGTGATTGAAGTGAATATATTTATATTTAAGTGAATGCATTTGTTAGGAACATAATGGACATAGATACAGTATATAAAAGTTTAAAATCCTCTCTGTATTATAGGTTTTATTGTGCTTTTATTTAAAGGAAGAAATGTAGTAGGTATGTATGTAAGTAGATATTAAAACAACATCACTGTGAATATTCTAAACAAGGAAGAGAGGATCAACGCTAACTGTACGACATGTAACACTAACATACTCATCAAAGGTCCTCTCTAATTTATTGCTCTCATTTCTTCTGACAGGAACACATCAAATATTTCTTATGTATGTTGTCAATGAAAGCACACCAATTACAGATATAATGGGTGAGTATTGTACTGGTCATTTTGTTGTGCAACAGGAATGGTTCAACTACTGCAGAATACCTTTGAAATAAAACAAAAGCCAAAAGGTGAAACAAGGAAAGAAGAAAGAGAAGCCTCAGAAAGAATGAATGAATCCTCCCTCAGCAGCCTGATAATCAAAAATATGTTTCCATCCAAACTTCTTTCTCTCGGATCAAGGATCAAACTACATGACAGAGAGCAAAACCCAGAAAGAGAGAAGTGACATGAGAGTGGAGGACAGGTGTGTTTGTGAGCCTGAAGGCTGTGACCCACATATCACACCAGAGGTTGCCCTATACTTATCCCTGCCCATCATTTTGACGGACAGGAACGTAAGATTTGCGTCAAAATCCAGTATTACCCGTCGGCCTTTACACAACTCTGACGAGGGGGGATGGGGACGAGAGAGAGCACGCTAGTGAACTATCAACCGGGGGTGGGGAGGGGGGGGGAGAGCTTGCCTGTGAACTGTCAACGGGGGGAGCGCCGTGTTATGCATGCCCACTCAACCCAGTCTCACGGCATTTCGTGTTATAGTCACAATATTTAATCTATTGATTTGTTGACACGATTTTCCACTTTTTTTCGTGTCAATATCAAGCCACGATTATTGTTTTTATTTTAAATCGTATCATGTCGGACTTTTTTAGTCGTCCGCGAGGAAAAGAAATGGGGCTCAGAGCCTCAGAATACTGACATCTGTAGTTTTTAAATATTTTTTTCCTTCTAATTTATTATTATTTTCTAAATAAAACACTGTTATTTACTCAACAATATCACACAATTATCCTTGTTTTTATTTATTTGTTTGATTCCATAATCTCTGGCTTTTTTGGCAGGAAACTGAATTTCCAAATAAAATAACCGGAAACAGATACACACCCTCTGAACTGATTACCCAAGATCCTCAGCTCGGTGATTGGATGTTTTAGCCGCAATGCACGTTGGGATATAGTGTTAATGCGATATGAAATCCGAAAAACATTTAAAAAAAAAAAAATACTTTATTCCGAGTGTTCTTGCTTTTCTCTTTGAAAGTCATCACATAGCGGCATTGTAATACACGGTTTGGCTGCATTAAATATTACAGATCTGCCGTAGTTCTCTATTTATAGAGCCCTGATGAGAAGACTTCTAGACAAACAGGAAGAACTGCCGCCAAAACTGAATATGTGACGTGGATCTCCTTGCAGTATCAATAGTAATTCGGCTGACTTTTATATTTGATCCAATTGGTAGATAGGTTATTTTTACCCCATAACGGTGCACAGCTGATATAAAAGGACTTGTAGTTTTTAAAGATATTACTGATTTTCTTTGAATATAATAATGTAAACACTGAGTTGAGAGAATAGTCAGGGGTTTTGGGTGATGGGAGACACATCTATGGAATCAGAATTTCAATAGCTTACCATTAAATGACGGATATGCCTTTCTGTCTGTGATGTTTTACAAATCAGATATTAATGTGTAGAAGTAAAACATAAGAAATAGTACAGCAATATCCTGTAAAATGATGTGAAAACATGAATAAAACTACACATCTTCAGATGTTATACATACATAAGTGTCCTACACTAATAATACAAAGTTATTATTAGTATGCTGTGTGTACCTTGTGTGCATTTGTTTTCATATGTTATATTTGATGCAAAAAATATTAAGAGTACATACTTTCAGAGGGGGAAAGTAGAAGGTCAATGATAGAAATATAAAATATAAAAAATCAAGAAGATACTGTAAGTGATCTCTACAATAAAACAGTTTAGTGCTGGATGTACAAATATATTAATAGGAGGATGTGCAAAACAGACAAACTAATTAACCTTTATTAGCACATTAAATAATACTTTAGGTTAAGGTCTTCTTTTAAATAAGAAAAAAGTTTTAGGGGTATCTATCTACAGATAAATATTAAGCCTGACAAAGTACTTAACGTCTAATATATTGCTTTCCTGCAATGTTAACTATGTTGAAGCACTTATTTTAACTGATATTATACACATTAATTATACTCTTATGTATGTAGATAGTATAATAAATGTGCATAATTTGACAGTTTAATGGTGGAGGTATACACACATATTGATAGATGTCTTGTAATGCACTGTTGAGGAACATGTGACCCAAGTTTTTCATTCATTGCATAACTACACCGTAGTTGTGTATATGATTTGTCAATAAACCTTAGAAAATCTTGAAATCTTGAAAGGGATGTGAAAAATAGCAATTATATACAGTTTTTAATTAACTATTAGTAGATAATAACGAGTAATGAATATACTTTATAAAGATCTGCAGATAAATGTTTAGTCTTCTCAAGCACCAACTATCAAATATCTCTCCTGATTGTTGGCACTTGACAATCACCTTTCCCTAAATTTTACTCAGGTGTAACTAAAGTCTGCTTTAAGGGTTGTTTATATTTCACATCATTAATCAGAATCTGCAAAGTAACTCAAATAAATGTAGTGGAGTAAAAATACCAGGTTAACCTCTGAATTGTAGTGGAGCACAATTACAAAGTAACAATGAGCTATCATGTGGGTATACAGTGGGGCAATGTATGTATTTAGTCAGCCATCAATTGTGCAAGTTCTCCCACTTAAAAAGATGAGAGAGGCCTGTAATTTTCATCCTAGGTATACCTCAACTATGAGAGACAGAATGAGAAAGAAAAATCCAGAAAATCACATTGTCTGATTTTTAAAGAATTTATTTGCAAATGATGGTGGAAAATAACAAAAAGTTAATCTCAATACTTTGTTATATACCCTTTGTTGGCAATGACAGAGGTCAAACATTTTCTGTAAGTCTTCACAAGGTTTTCACACACTGTTGCTGGTATTTTGGCCCATTCCTCCATGCAGATCTCCTCTAGAGCAGTGATGTTTTGGGGCTGTCGCTGGGCAACACAGACTTTCAACTCCCTCCAAAGATTTTCTATGGGTTTGAGATCTGGAGACTGGCTAGGCCACTCCAGGACCTAGAAATGCTTCTTACGAAGCCACTCCTTCGTTGCCCGGGCGGTGTGTTTGGGATCATTTTCATGCTGAAAGACCCAGCCACGTTTCATCTTCAATGCCCTTGCTGATGGAAGGAGGTTGTCAGTCAAAATCTCACGATACATGGCCCCATTCATTCTTTCCTTTACACGGATCAGTCGTCCTGGTCCCTTTGCAGAAAAACAGCCCCAAAGCATGATGTTTCCATCCCCATGTTTCACAGTAGGTATGGTGTTCTTTGGATGCAACTCAGCATTCTTTCTCCTCCAAACACCTCTAGTTGAGTTTTTACCAAAAAGTTCTATTTTGGTTTCATCTGACCATATGACATTCTCCCAATCCTCTTCTGGATCATCTAAAAACTCTCTAGCAAACTTCAGACGGGCCTGGACATGTACTGGCTTAAGCAGGGGGACACGTCTTGCACTGCGGGATTTGAGTCCCTGGCGGCGTAGTGTGTTACTTATGGTAGCCTTTGTTACTTTGGTCCTAGCTCTCTGCAGGTCATTGACTAGGTCCCCCCGTGTGGTTCTGGGATTTTTGCTCACCGTTCTTGTGATCATTTTGACCCCACGGGGTGAGATCTTGCGTGGAGCCCCAGATCGAGGGAGATTATCAGTGGTCTTGTATGTCTTCCATTTTCTAATAATTGCTCCCACAGTTGATTTCTTCACACCAAACTGCTTACCTATTGCAGTTTCAGTCTTCCCAGGTCTACAATTTTGTTTCTGGTGTCCTTTGACAGCTCTTTGGTCTTGGCCATAGTGGAGTTTGGAGTGTGACTGTTTGAGGTTGTGGACAGGTGTCTTTTATACTGATAACGAGTTCAAACAGGTGCCATTAATACAGTTAACAAGTGGAGGACAGAGGAGGCTCTTAAAGAAGAAGTTACAGGTCTGTGAGAGCCATAAATCTTGTTTGTTTGTAGGTGACCAAATACTTATTTCCCAACATAATTTGCAAATAAATTCTTTAAAAATCAGACAATGTGATTTTCTGGATTTTTTTTTCTCATTTCGTCTCTCATAGTTGAGGTATACCTAAGATGAAAATTACAGGCCTCTCTCATCTTTTTAAGTGGGAGAACTTGCACAATTGGTGGCTGACTAAATACTTTTTTGCCCCAGTGTATATTAATGCTGCGCATTATGGACACAAGCGATTTTCACTCATTTATCAATTATATATTTTACATTTGATAACACCAATGTGTTTAATACTGGCAACTTCTAATTGTGGGAAAAACGAAAACGTTCCCAGTAGAAACGTCCCATAGAACATTTTGGATAGTCTGGCGTGGTTTTGTTCCATTTCAAACAGCTGTTTGACGCTCGGCGTAACCTTGGCGCACTGCCATTCCAACATCCAATCCCAGAGCTTGAAGATTAATCACAGGGTTTGTCAGGCAAAGGGACTGTAGTCCCAAACGATAGCTGAGGATTATGGGTAGTGTAGTGTCTTCGGCCATCCTAAACTCCAAAATGTTTTTCGGATTTCATATCGCATTAACACCATATCCCAACGTGCATTGCGGCTAAAACATCTAAATCACCAAGCTTAAACCATAGCTGAGGATCTTGGGTAATCAGTTCAGTGGCTGTGTATCGCAATGATGCTCGAAATGTCTCTTATAGGCCTACGTCTGTTTTCGGTTATTTTATTTAGAAAATTATGTTCCTGGCCACCATTTTGCGCCTCTGAGAAACCTTTAATGATCAAAATAAACGAGACCTCGCCTCCAAGGGTAAAACATTATTAACGTTGATGATCCTTCAGCACCATCATTAAGAATAATTAGCATGTGTCCAACATTTTTGTTCACAACTAAATACCTGCAAAATAATGGAAAACTATGACTATTTGTAATAGTAATAAGAAAATCAAACAATACTAACAAAGTAAACTTGAACCTGATAAAAATATAACTGCTGAACATCAGTATAAGCAAAACCATAGCATTTAGCATGTAGGTACCCACACACTCACACACATGCATGTGTTACTTACGTGTGTTGCTCGGCTGTGAGTCCATAGGAATCATCATTTTGCCTCGTGTTCCCCTCCTGCCGGCCAGCGAGCGGTCAAGGGTGGAGATACAGCTGGAGGCCTCGTCTCCGTCAGCTCCTGCAACATCCACACATTCACATATTCAAACAGGGATTCAAATATTTCCTCTCCGTCATTTAAGCTGTTAAACGAGAATTTAAAATGAGTTCCACTGACTCATTTTCTACTCGGAGAAAGTCACTTAAAACACTCATGATCAATCAGGCTTGATTTTACAGCTATGTAAAAAAAGATAAAGTATCATAATTATCAAATAAAACAGGTTTACAAAAGTGAATAACTGTTATTTACAGATGTAGCGGTTCATTTCAGACAGTTTGAAACGCGAGGGCCGTGATTGGTACGTGATCTGCCCTCGCTCAAGGGAAAACCTCCAGCTTGACTTGAGACCGCCCCCGTGATAGATAAATGTAATTATAATGAAGCCAGCTGCAATGGATCATTGATCCACCAGGGGGTGCAGTGGGGTTCCACACTGGAGCTCATGTGAAATAAAGTCAGATACAGTACACTGGATGTACAGCGGAACTTTTTAAGATCCATATGTCACGGTGCTAAATAAGAGACATGTAATCATTTACAAAACATCACCGTGTTGTTATTGAACAAAATAATGTTGTTTAGTCGAAAAAAATGAACAGGAGGAAATGCAGCCCGGCTCTCGATTTTTAATCCTAATTTAATCAACATTTTCACCACGATCATTTATGTTTATGTTCGCCGAATTGACATGAAATCACTGACACATATGAATATACTGTATTCAACTTCATTAAAACGTTATTAACGTGCCTAAAATCAGTAATTCACCAAAAAATTTTTATATTTTAATGGAGCCTCGTCGGCAGATCAGGATCCCAACGCGTAGCGGAGGGATCTTGATCTGCATGAAGGGTGTTATTTTCCCCATAAGGAACAAGTCGCTGCAAATTATCCCACTTATTACATGGCCACATTCTCAAGAAAAGTAACGACATGACTCCCAATATTAATTGAAATGCTTTTATGGATTTAGAAAATGTTTTTATTGATTTAAAAAATAGTTGTATTGATTTAAATTGACATGCATCCGCTCAGAAAAATAGTCCGTTGTTACCGTTTTTTAAACAGTCAGAATGAAACGGCAGCTCTCAGCTGTGTATTTACACAACTAATGGCCCATCAACCACAGATCTCTCCCCCCTCCCCCCTTGATCTTTCTTCTACAGCAACTAAATTAACTGTATGTTACTCTGAGTGACAAGCTTACAGTTAGACCAGGGGTCGGCAACCCGCGGGCCGCGGGCCGCATGCCGCCCTTTAAGCCCTGTGCTCTGGCTCCCTTGAGCTTAGACAAAAATAAGAAGGATATAAAATAAAAGTATTTGTAGGACTATTTATATGTTGTCGCACGGTTGAAAATGTTTCGTATCTTGTATTTTGAGGTGATACTGTGACACATAAATAAAAAACAAAACGGTTTTAATTAGGTCAACTAAAATATGCGTCACATCCTGCTACGGTCCCGAGCGAGCGCCTTTTCTTGGAGGCGCTCGCGCGGGGACCCCCGGCTCGATGAGCGAACTATGGATAAATCAAAGAAAAGTACCGGAGGAACACAGGATTTAATTCTGTGTGGACATAGTTATATGCTTTCACAGCAAACGATGCTGGTTTACCGGTATGTTTGATATGTAGAGAGAAGTTGTCAACGGTGCTGCAGCCTTTACGTATCGAGGAACAACACGGGAGAGGAAGACAGCTGACAATCTTCAGTCATAATTCAATGGGGTATGTAATTTATTTCAGAAAACACTTTTTGTTATATTCCATGGAATGCTCTTAATGTCCCGATAGCAATGAATATATTAAATGCTTTGACAATAAATACATACAAAAATGAATCTCTGGAAGCCGTAGCGCTGTAAAAATCACGACCAATCATTTTAGCCGACCCGGCTAAAATAACTGGATGGCCTACCTGCCTGTCAGCCTTCCATCTGTGCACAAACATATCTTGTGGCCTCATTGATGATGCGCGTTCGTGTGTGTTGGAGGAGGGACTCTGTAAGGAAGTCTGAAGGAAGAGGCCTATTTTTTCCGGTTGTGTATTTTCAAATTCTAGCGCACTCGAGCTGGTTTCTCCATTCTTAACTACCCTACCTTTAATTATTTTTAGGGTGCACCTATATGTTTTACTTATTTCAAAGTGGGCCCATTTTAATAATATTTTGTTTTCCTTCAAATGTGCAGAGGACTCCCCAAGTGCTGTGTTTAATTTATCTTAAAGTAGGCCTGTGTATTATTTGTAATTCTCCTTATAGGAGTTCTTTGTTTCTTATTAGAAGTTAACAGTTGTATATAATGTAATAAATAGCCTAATAAATGCAAAAAAACTGTAGTTTTTGTCTGATATAACAATAAATACAACTTTATTAGCTATCAAACTATGAAATATGTTTTGCGGCTCCAGACAAAACATTTTTTGAGAAAAAGGAGCAAAATGGCTCTTTTGGTCAAAAAGGTTGCAGACCCCTGAGTTAGACACAACACTGTCATTGCAAGTGACCCTCAGTTAGTTGACTTTTATGTTCAACTGCTAAATTCGTGACTGATAAAAAAGGGCTTCTACTGTACCTAATTACCTTAACACTAGAACCACCAGAGTTTCCGTCAAAAAACGTTCAATCCCGCTATTAGAATGCAATTTTTAACAAAATAGGGTGCTACATAACATACTTTCAGGAAAAGCCACGGACTGGGAGACTTTAATATTTTATTGAAAAAAAGTTACATTGCACATATCACACAAATTGACCCGGTTCTAGTGTTAAATAAACTCACTAATTAATTAAACCAGTTCAATACGCATTATTCTTATTCTTATCATTCTTTATGAGCGCATAAATAGTCTTAAAATCAGATCTGTTTTTTAAATGAAATCTGACGGCAGGCAGTTAGCTCTGATCACCTATGATAAATGCGCCACACCTAATCCATTCAGCCACAGAGCTCCCTCTATAGAAATCAAGCTGTAGACGGTGTGAAAGCACCTATTGTTTTAAATAATGGTCGGAATGTGACCTGTGAGCCTTCTGAATTACCGTGGGACAGCACATTCTAAACTAAAAAGTTCAATCAATAAAGTAACATCTTATCTTATCTTATCTTAATAATATCTTCATATTAATAATAATAATAATAAATCATTCAGTATGTGTCCGAAAGGGAGCAGGAGGAAGCAAACACAAAAATATTCAAAAAATATACTGCATATTAAAGCAAACGATTGTAAAGGTAAAAGTATGAGCATAACAAATAAAGAAGTGTAATGTAAACATTTACATTATTATTATGATTATTTAATATATAAAGACTATATATTATTGAATTACAAGATTAGATATACTTTAGTTGATCTAAAATATTGATGTGTTCAAATGCTCTTCAAAACACAACTGAAAGTCCATGAAACTTGTCTTTCTGTATTTGTGAATGAAGCGCCATCTCCTGGTTAAAACCTGAAATTGAAAATCTGGCAACGCCCTCTTGGAAAATAGTGGGAGGGTATAAATACATGAATCAGCATCCATCTTGTACCTGAGTGGCTGCTCTTACTGCCCATCTGGCTCTCTGATTGGCTGTGTGCCACTTGGGGGAGGTCCTGGCAGGACTGGATGGGCGAATCACGTCCGGACGGGGCGATGCTTGGAGCTTTCTCCATGTTCTTCATCTCCATCTCCTCATGGTGGATCCACAGGTCAGGGGGCCGCAGGTCCTTCTGGCTGCCTTTCCTCTTACTGGCACTGTGGCTTGCTCTCTTCCTGCACAGAGGACGAGATAGGTGAGGAAGGGAGGTAAACATGTGAGGAAGGGAGGTAAACATGTGTAAACATGTGAGGAAGGGAAGTAAACGTGTGAGGAAGCGAGGTAAACATGTGAGGAAGGGAAGTAAACGTGTGAGGAAGCGAGGTAAACATGTGAGGAAGGGAAGTAAACGTGTGAGGAAGCGAGGTAAACATGTGAGAAAGCGAGGGAAACGTGAGGAAGAACAGGAGACAGACCAATATAAATGGACAACACAGTGTATTATGGGTGGAATGCTTATACAGTCATGTTACAAAGCAAACATCTAAATTCCAGCAGAGCATGAAGGCACCATGACAGAAACATCAGAGTGCAGCCTGGCTCATGTTTACTGCATTCAAAGAAAACACAGCAGCAGACAGGTATTGGTGCATGGAGAGGTGGGGTCTGATCTGTTGTGCTACAACAAACATATTAGATTTTTTGAGGTACATTATAAAATATCACTAACCAGATTGCAATAAAACACCTATTGAAACGCAATGAAATAAATGACCCAGATGTAATTAGCCACTGAGGTCAGGTCCATCCCAGGTGTAAGTAAAACAGCATTAGAGATTTGATTTGAACACAGGTTCAGACCGGTTCGGGCCTCTTACTTCCTCTGCTGGGCGGAAGAGTGCCGGGTGCAGATGAGGGCCACGATGACCACCACCACCACAGTGATGGCCCCCACCGACACCACGATGATCACCAGCAGGTTACTTTTCTTCTGAGGCGTGGCGCTGCCGTGTGGGGGGCGCATCTGACCAATGGGAGACTCTGTTAGGTACAAAAGACAAGAAGGTAAAATCAAATATTAAACACTTTAACTTTTGCAAACCATTGTTCATATAGTCAACTTCATAACAGTTTACTTGGACATACTGTATGTGAAACGAAAACCAAACACTTTTGAATGATTACCATGCCTTTGACAAAATACCTTGAATTTCAATCTTTTTATTTCACAATTGCTATTTCGAATTATAATTCAAATGTTGTCATCGTTTATATTTGCATGTACGCAGAAGTTGCTTCGTTATGAAAGCCGACATAGGCTATGTTATCATGACATGAAGACTCAAGATGTAAGTGAGTTATTGTGTATAAAACTCAACTGTTATTTGAATCCCAGAACAAAAACTGAAAAATAAATATAGGCATTTCTCTCTCAAATCTCCATGATGCTGTTCATTCACTGTATCTCAGTATTTCATTAAAGTGTACAGTACATATGCAATAGGAAATAACTTATTTCATACATATTTCTATTTAAACATTAGTGATTTAACGTCAAGGACAATTTAAGAAAGCCTGGCATGAAAACACAATGCTTCTGCTACCAGTCAATACACTGTGTGTGTGTGTGTGTGTGTGTGTGTGTGTGTGTGTGTGTGTGTGTGTGTGTGTGTGTGTGTGTGTCTGTGTGTGTGTGTGTGTGTGTGTGTGTGTGTGTGTGTGTGTGTGTGTGTGTGTGTGCGTGTGTGTGTGTGTGTGTGTGTGTGTGTGTGTGTGTGTGTGTGTGTGTATGTGTGTGTGTGTGTGTGTGTGTGTGACAGGTGTAAAGGGAGAGAGGAGATTGATGACATGCTCTGTCATTCATTAACCCGACCTTGGAGCAGAGGGAGAGAAAATGGGAAACAAAGGGGGAGCATGAAGTATGGAGAGGAGAGGAGAGAGTGTGAAGAGAGAGGAAGAGAGATGGGGGGGTGATAGATGAGAGAAAGAGAAAGGGCATGACGGCATTCTGAAGAAAGGAGAGAGGCAGAAGATGGTTGAAAGTCTGACGAAGCAAAATATGTGAGAGGTACTTTACCTCCCTCACCTCTCTCCCCTTCTCTGCGCTCAGTGGTCTCTCTCAATGAGAAGCACAATCCATCACACTGCAGCTGCCCCATTTCCCGTTCCCTGCTTTTAGTTAGATTTGATCCTCCTCTCCTTTTTTTTCTAAAACAAGTTTCATGTCTTTTCTAACAGAACTCTGGCCCTTTGCTACAACCTTTAAGGTGCTTAGAAAGGTCCTCAGGTCATTCCAATGTGGGGGGTTCTACCTCTGGGTAGGGGATACGATTCAATCTAACTGGCAGTTGTTGAGATATCAGTACGAGAAAACAACACGCTGCCTCCATATACTGTACACCCCCCCAGCAGGATCAGTTACCCCAGGTGGGGAAAGTACTCAGATCTTGTACTTTAGTAAAAGTAGAAGTACCACAGTGTAGGAATACTCTGTTACAGTAAAAGTCCTGCATTCAAAATGTTACTCAAGTACAAGTACAAAAGTATTACCATCAAAATATAGTGAAAGTAGCGACAGTAAAAGTTGTCACTGTGCAGATTGGTCCATTTCAGAATAATACAGTGGGGCAAAAAAGTATTTAGTCAGCCACCAATCGTGCAAGTTCTCCCACTTAAAAAGATGAGAGGCCTGTAATTTTCATCCTAGGTATACCTCAACTATGAGAGACAAAATGAGAAAAAAAAAATCCAGAAAATCACATTGTCTGATTTTTAAAGAATGTATTTGTAAATTATGGTGGAAAATAAGTATTTGGTCAATGACAAAAGTTCATCTCAATAATTTGTTATATACACTTTGTTGGCAATGACAGAGGTCAAACGTTTTCTGTAAGTCTTCACAAGGTTTTCACACACTGTTGCTGGTATTTTGGCCCATTCCTCCATGCAGATCTCCTCTAGAGCAGTGATGTTTTGGGGCTGTCGCTGGGCAACACAGACTTTCAACTCCCTCCAAAGATTTTCTATGGGGTTGAGATCTGGAGACTGGCTAGGCCACTCCAGGACCTTGAAATGCTTCTTACGAAGCCACTCCTTTGTTGCCCGGGCGGTGTGTTTGGGATCATTGTCATGCTGAAAGACCCAGCCACGTTTCATCTTCAATGCCCTTGCTGATGGAAGGAGGTTGTCACTCAAAATCTCACAATACATGGCCCCATTAATTCTTTCCTTTACACTAGGGGTGCACCGAATGGGAAATTATTGGCCGAAACCGATACCGAAAATAGGAAACATTTGGCCGAAAAACCGAATGCCGAAAGGCCGAAAATGATTAATAGAAATATATATATATATAATGTATACATTTTTTACCAATGTTGTTCAGCTACCTGATTATGGAAAAAGACATGATTATGGCAAAACTTAACTTAAATAATAATCACTATTATGGGTCCATAAAACATTTATTCAGCACTTTTGAATGCATACAGTACATTCATTCCAAGTCAAGTGCATTTTCTTTTCTCTGTAGGATAACTACAACAAAGTGCATTCAGAACAAAGCCAAGGTGCTTTAAAACTGCATAAACATCTAGGCCAGTAGGCCTACAACAAAATAGTGTAAATAAAGACTGTAACAGCCAGGCCATCAACAACAACAAATGCACCTATAAGTTTGGTAACCTAACGTGTTGTTGTGATGACATAATCAAAACGCGGCGACAAGCACGGCGCGCGACCATGCCAGGACCATGCTCGCGGCTGGCTCACAGCCAACATGTCTGCCGCTTGGAGATATTTCAAAATATCAGAGAAAGAGGCGCGGATTGCGATTTGTAAAACGTGTTCCGCTGACATTTCTCGAGGGGGTGTAACTGCAAAGACTTTCACCACTTCGGGATTACTCCACCACTTGAAATCAAAACACCCGGACAAATATGCGGAGTATGATCAACGTAACCCTGTTCTCTGACATTCGATGATATGTTTTCGGTGCTAAAACCCAGCCGAAAGCTGAAAGGGCCTTTTTAACCATTTTCGACCGATAATATTCGGTGGCCGAATATTCGGTGCATCCCTACTTTACACGGATCAGTCGTCCTGGTCCCTTTGCAGAAAAACAGCCCCAAAGCATGATGTTTCCACCCCCATTTTTCACAGTAGGTATGGTGTTCTTTGGATGCAATTCAGCATTCTTTCTCCTCCAAACACGTCTAGTTTTTTTTTTTTTTTCGGTTTCACCTGACCATATGACATTCTCCCAATCCTCTTCTGGATCATCTAAATCAGGGGTCGGCAACCCCTGGCACGCGGCACCGTAACCACTGGCACACTAGGAATAAGTGGAATAAGTGTACAAAATATTTACATTTTATTTTCGGATCATGAACGAGACCGCCGCCAGAGCGCGTCTCCCCGTTACCTGCAGAAGGAAGCCATGCACGCAACGTAGCCCCGCTCTCTTTAACTCCAGGTGACTTTCTGCCGCTTTCCTCCGTGGTGCAGTGCTGATTGTTTCACCACGGAGGAAAGCACTTAACAAATTGCAGTAGACCTACCCATAAGGAGCTGTACAAATGCTGCAGTTTTTGCGTTGCTGTGTCTTTAGTTGAAAGCCCAGTGGCGATCTGCTCATCTCTCATGGAAATAATATGCTACAAAGGGGCCGACTGGCCATCTGTGTGTTGAACTTTCCTGTCGGCTCCCAGACCGTAGTCGAGGAGGGCAGAAGCAACAAGCTTCAGGTTAATAACCCACTATAGCTCAAATGACTGGAGAGAGGCGAGCTCTTCTTGGGAGGCCGTTACATTTATTTAGTTGTTCTTCTGTTTCACAAAATACATCACAGACCTCTGTTTTTCTGCTGCCTCGTTTCACTTCCAGAAACATACACACGTTCCCTCACTGTCGCTCTACCATCCACAAACACAAATGCACAAGCCACACCCCTCTCTCTCTCTCTCTCTCTTAAAGGGACAGCGATCTCATCTCACTCTGCACGACCCTAATATATATATATATATATATATATATATATATATATATATATATAATATATATACAGTCTATGCCCTAATATCATAACGTGTGTATTCTGGAGAATCACAGAACGGACGATCGTCCTTATTATTATGCCGTTTAAATCAAATATTGAAATGTGTTTGTTTAATTCGGCATCATGTAAGTTGCGCTGACAGGTCCACACACTGCTTCCCCGCAGCGAGGCTCCCCCCACCCTCATGCTGATAGTTCACGAGCGTCAAGCTGCTCAACCCCCCCCCCCCATTTCTTTTTTTTAATGGCACTTCATATCAAAAAGGTTGCCGACCCCTGATCTAAATGCTCTCTAGCAAACTTCAGACGGGCCTGGACATGTACTGGCTTAAGCAGGGGGACACGTCTGGCACTGCAGAATTTGAGTCCCTGGCGGTGTAGTGTGTTACTGATGGTAGCCTTTGTTACTTTGGTCCCAGCTCTCTGCTGGTCATTGACTAGGTCCCCCCGTGTGGTTCTGGGATTTTTGCTCACCGTTCTTGTGATCATTTTGACCCCACAGGGTGAGATCTTGCGTGGAGCCCCAGATCGAGGGAGATTATCAGTGGTCTTGTATGTCTTCCATTTTCTAATAATTGCTCCCACAGTTGATTTCTTCACACCAAGCTGCTTACCTGTTGCAGATTCAGTCTTCCCAGCCTGGTGCAGGTCTACAATGTTGTTTCTGGTGTCCTTTGAAAGCTCTTTGGTCTTGGCCATAGTGGAGTTTGGAGTGTGACTGTTTGAGGTTGTGAACAGGTATCTTTTATACTGATAACAAGTTCAAACAGGTGCCATTAATACAGTTAACAAGTGGAGGACAGAGGAGGCTCTTAAAGAAGAAGTTACAGGTCTGTGAGAGCCAGAAATCTTGTTTGTTTGTAGGTGACCAAATACTTATTTTCCACCATAATTTGCAAATAAATTCTTTAAAAATCAGACAATGTGATTTTCTAGATTTTTTTTTTCTCCTTTTGTCTCTCATAGTTGAAGTATACCTAGGATGGAAATTACAGGCCTCTCTCATCTTTTTAAGTGGGAGAACTTGCACAATTGGTGGCTGACTAAATACTTTTTTGCCCCACTGTATATATGATATGTTTTATAATGATTGATCATGAAAGTGTTCTCAAAGCTGGTAAAGGTGCAGCTAGTTTGAATGACTTTGTATACTACAGGGTAGCTTGTGAATTTACTCAAGGTGGAACTAAAGTCTGATTTAACACTTGATTATATTTCACATCATTCATCCACATCTGAAAAGTAACTAAAGGGATTAGATACATGTAGTGGAGTAAAAGTAAACCTTTTACCTCTGAATTGCAGTGGGGTAGAAGTACAGAGTATTAACAAATTCAAATATTCAAGTAAAGAATGGGTACCTCAAAATGAGCAAATGTACTTAGCTACTTTACACCAATGTATCAACCTGCTATGATCTTGCCATGCTTGCTACCTGGTCATTTGATTTTACACAGTGAGGGGGTTATTATTTCAAATGAAAATTGATTGGACGTTTGGCAGCGGGGTGTGGTTAGGGCGCCGGCTGCTGGAGTGAAAGGAGTGGCTCGGCCGAAGGCCAGACAGCTGATTGAAATCAAGTAATCAGTAGCGCCTGAACAGGGACAATCATGTCGGAAGGAGAAACCCCGCTGGGTCAGGCCCTCCAACGTCTCGCCCACATGCAGGAGACCACCACAGCATTGCAGTGACAGCAGAGCGAGGCTCTGCTCGGGATCGCCATGAGCAAGCGCGAGGACCGGGCTCTCCTACGGGATAATTCCCCTGGTCTCATTCGCATGGTCTCATTCCCCTAGTCTCATTCCCCTGGTCTCATTGCTCTGGTCTCATTGCTCTGGTCTCATTCCTGTGGTCTCATTCCCCTGGTCTCATTCCCCTGGTCTCATTCCCCTGGTATCATTGTTCTGGTTTCATTACTCTGGTGTCATTTCCCTGGTCTCATTCCCCTGGTATCATTCCCCTGGTCTCATTCCTCTGGTCTCAATCCCCTGGTCTCATTGCTCTAGTCTCATTGCTCTGGTTTCATTGCTCTGCTGTCATTCCCCTGGTCTCATTCCTCTGGTCTCATTGCTCTGGTCTCTTTCCCCTGGTCTCATTCCCCTGGTCTCATTGATCTGGTCTCATTCCCCTGGTCTCATTCCTCTGGTCTCATTCCCCTGGTCTCATTGCTCTGGTCTCATAGCTCTGGTCTCATTCCTCTGGTCTCATTCCTCTGGTCTCATTGCTCTCGTCTCATTCCCCTGGTCTCATTGCCCTGGTCTCATTCCCCCGGTCTCATTGCTCTGGTCTCATTCCCCTGGTCTCATTCTCCTGGTCTCATTGCTCTGGTCTAATTGCTCTGGTCTCATTGCTCTGGTATCATTCCTCTGGTCTCATTGCTCTCGTCTCATTCCCCTGGTCTCATTGCCCTGTTCTCATTGCCCTGGTCTCATTGCTCTGGTCTCATTGCTCTGGTCTCATTCCTCTGGTCTTATTGCTCTGGTCTCATTCCCCTGGTCTCATTGCTCTGGTCTCATTCCTCTGGTCTCATTCCTCTGGTCTCATTCCACTGGTCTCATTCCCCTGGTCTCATTGCTCTGGTCTCATTCCGCTGGTCTCATTGATCTGGTCTCATTCCCCTGGTCTCATTCCTCTGGTCTCATTCCCCTGTTCTCATTCCCCTGGTTTCATTGCTCTGGTCTCATTGATCTGGTCTCATTCCCCTGGTCTCATTGCTCTCGTCTCAGTCCCCTGGTCTCATTGATCTGGTCTGATTGCTCTGGTCTCATTGCTCTGGTCTCATTCCTCTGGTCTCATTCCCTTGGTCTCATTCTCCTGGTCTCATTCCTCTGGTCTCATTGCTCTCGTCTCATTCCTCTGGTCTCATTCCCCTGGTCTCATTCCTCTGGTCTGATTGCTCTGGTCTCATTCCCCTGGTCTTATTCCCCTGGTCTCATTCGCCTGGTCTCATTGATCTGGTCTCATTCCCCTGGTCTCATTGATCTGGTCTCATTCCCCTGGTCTCATTCCTCTGGTGTCATTCCCCTGGTCTCATTGCTCTGGTCTCATTGCTCTGGTCTCATTCCCCTGGTGTCATTCCCCTGGTCTCATTGCTCTGGTCTCATAGCTCTGGTCTCATTGCCCTGATCTCATTCCCCCGGTCTCATTGCTCTGGTCTCATTCCCCTGGTCTCATCACTCTGGTCTCATTGCTCTGGTCTCATAGCTCTGGTCTCATTCCCCTGGTCTCATTCCCCTGTTCTCATTGCTTTGGTCTCATTCCTCTTGTCTCATTCCCCTGGTCTCATTCCCCTGGTCTCATTCCTCTGGTCTCATCCCCCTGGTCTCATTCCCCTGGTCTCATTCCCCTGGTGTCTTTCCTCTAGTCTCGTTCCTCTGGTCTCATTCCTCTGGTCTCACCCCCCTGGTCTCATTGCTCTGGTCTCATTGCTCTGGTCTCATTGCTCTGGTCTCATTCCTCTGGTCTCATTCCCCTGGTATCATTCCCCTGGTCTCATTCCTCTGGTGTCATTCCCCTGGTCTCATTCCTCTGGTCTCATTTCTCTGGTCTCATTCCCCTGGTCTCATTCTCCTGGTCTCATTGCCCTGGTCTCATTGCTCTGGTCTCATTCCTCTGGTCTCATTCTCCTGGTCTCATTGCCCTGGTCTCATTGCTCTGGTCTCATTCCTCTGGTCTCATTCCTCTGGTCTCATTCCCCTGGTCTCATTCCTCTGGTCTCATTGCTCTGGTCTCATTCCCCTGGTCTTATTCCTCTGGTCTCATTCCCCTGGTCTCGTTGATCTGGTCTCATTCCCCTGGTCTCATTGATCTGGTCTCATTCCCCTGGTCTCATGCTTCTGGTCTCATTCCCCTGGTCTCATTGCTCTGGTCTCATTGCTCTGGTCTCATTCCCCTGGTCTCATTCCCCTGTTCTCATTCCCCTGGTCTCATTCCCCTGGTATCATTCCCCTGGTCTCATTCCTCTGGTCTCAATCCCCTGGTCTCATTGCTCTAGTCTCATTGCTCTGGTTTCAATGCTCTGGTGTCATTCCCCTGGTCTCATCCCTCTGGTCTCATTGCTCTGGTCTCATAGCTCTGGTCTCATTCCACTGGTCTCATTCCCCTGTTCTCATTGCTCTGGTCTCATTCCTCTTGTCTCATTCCCCTGGTCTCATTCCCCTGGTCTCATTCCTCTGGTCTCATCCCCCTGGTCTCATTCCCCTGGTCTCATTCCCCTGGTCTCTTTCCTCTAGTCTCGTTCCTCTGGTCTCATTCCTCTGGTCTCACCCCCCTGGTCTCATTGCTCTGGTCTCATTGCTCTGGTCTCATTGCTCTGGTCTCATTCCTCTGGTCTCATTCCCCTGGTATCATTCCCCTGGTCTCATTCCTCTGGTCTCAATCCCCTGGTATCATTGCTCTAGTCTCATTGCTCTGGTTTCATTGCTCTGGTGTCATTCCCCTGGTCTCATTCCTCTGGTATCATTGCTCTGGTCTCTTTCCCCTGGTCTCATTCCCCTGGTCTCATTGCTCTGGTCTCATTCCCCTGGTCTCATTGCTCTGGTTTCATTCCTCTGGTCTTATTGCTCTGGTCTCATTCCCCTGGTCTCATTCCTCTGGTCTCATTGCTCTGGTCTCATTCCCCTGGTCTCATTGATCTGGTCTCATTCCCCTGGTCTCATTGATCTGGTCTCATTCCCCTGGTCTCATTCCTCTGGTCTCATTCCCCTGGTCTCATGCTTCTGGTCTCATTCCCCTGGTCTCATTGCTCTGGTCTCATTGCTCTGGTCTCATTCCCCTGGTCTCATTCCCCTGTTCTCATTGCTCTGGTCTCATTCCTCTGGTCTCATTCCCCTGGTCTCATTCCCCTGGTATCATTCCCCTGGTCTCATTCCTCCGGTCTCAATCCCCTGGTCTCATTGCTCTAGTCTCATTGCTCTGGTTTCATTGCTCTGGTGTCATTCCCCTGGTCTCATCCCTCTGGTCTCATTGCTCTGGTCTCATAGCTCTGGTCTCATTCCCCTGGTCTCATCCCCCTGTTCTCATTGCTCTGGTCTCATTCCTCTTGTCTCATTCCCCTGGTCTCATTCCCCTGGTCTCATTCCTCTGGTCTCATTCCCCTGGTCTCATTCCCCTGGTCTCATTTTCCTGGTCTCTTTCCTCTAGTCTCGTTCCTCTGGTCTCATTCCTCTGGTCTTACCCCCCTGGTCTCATTGCTCTGGTCTCATTGCTCTGGTCTCATTCCTCTGTTCTCATTCCCCTGGTATCATTCCCCTGGTCTCATTCCTCTGGTCTCAATCCCCTGGTCTCATTGCTCTAGTCTCATTGCTCTGGTTTCATTGCTCTGGTGTCATTCCCCTGGTCTCATTCCTCTGGTCTCATTGCTCTGGTCTCTTTCCCCTGGTCTCATTCCCCTGGTCTCATTGCTCTGGTCTCATTCCTCTGGTCTCATTGCTCTGGTTTCATTCCTCTGGTCTTATTGCTCTGGTCTCATTCCCCTGGTCTCATTCCTCTGGTCTCATTGCTCTGGTCTCATTCCCCTGGTCTTATTCCCCTGGTCTCATTCCCCTGATCTCATTGATCTGGTCTCATTCCCCTGGTCTCCTTGATCTGGTCTCATTCCCCTGGTCTCATTCCTCTGGTCTCATTCCCCTGGTCTCATTCCCCTGGTCTCATTGCTCTGGTCTCATTCCTCTGGTCTCATTCCCCTGGTCTCATTGCTCTGGTCTCATTCCTCTTGTCTCATTCCCCTGGTCTCATTCCCCTGGTCTCATTCCTCTGGTCTCATCCCCCTGGTCTCATTCCCCTGGTCTCATTCCCCTGGTCTCTTTCCTCTAGTCTCGTTCCTCTGGTCTCATTCCTCTGGTCTCACCCCCCTGGTCTCATTGCTCTGGTCTCATTGCTCTGGTCTCATTGCTCTGGTCTCATTCCTCTGGTCTCATTCCCCTGGTATCATTCCCCTGGTCTCATTCCTCTGGTCTCAATCCCCTGGTATCAATGCTCTAGTCTCATTGCTCTGGTTTCATTGCTCTGGTGTCATTCCCCTGGTCTCATTCCTCTGGTATCATTGCTCTGGTCTCTTTCCCCTGGTCTCATTCCCCTGGTCTCATTGCTCTGGTCTCATTCCCCTGGTCTCATTGCTCTGGTTTCATTCCTCTGGTCTTATTGCTCTGGTCTCATTCCCCTGGTCTTATTCCTCTGGTCTCATTGCTCTGGTCTCATTCCCCTGGTCTTATTCCCCTGGTCTCATTCCCCTGGTCTCATTGATCTGGTCTCATTCCCCTGGTCTCATTGATCTGGTCTCATTCCCCTGGTCTCATTCCTCTGGTCTCATTCCCCTGGTCTAATGCTTCTGGTCTCATTCCCCTGGTCTCATTGCTCTGGTCTCATTGCTCTGGTCTCATTCCCCTGGTCTCATTCCCCTGTTCTCATTGCTCTGGTCTCATTCCTCTGGTCTCATTCCCCTGGTCTCATTCCCCTGGTATCATTCCCCTGGTCTCATTCCTCCGGTCTCAATCCCCTGGTCTCATTGCTCTAGTCTCATTGCTCTGGTTTCATTGCTCTGGTGTCATTCCCCTGGTCTCATCCCTCTGGTCTCATTGCTCTGGTCTCATAGCTCTGGTCTCATTCCCCTGGTCTCATTCCCCTGTTCTCATTGCTCTGGTCTCATTCCTCTTCTCTCATTCCCCTGGTCTCATTCCCCTGGTCTCATTCCTCTGGTCTCATTCCCCTGGTCTCATTCCCCTGGTCTCATTTTCCTGGTCTCTTTCCTCTAGTCTCGTTCCTCTGGTCTCATTCCTCTGGTCTCACACCCCTGGTCTCATTGCTCTGGTCTCATTGCTCTGGTCTCATTGCTCTGGTCTCATTCCTCTGGTCTCATTCCCCTGGTATCATTCCTCTGGTCTCATTCCCCTGGTCTCAATCCCCTGGTCTCATTGCTCTAGTCTCATTGCTCTGGTTTCATTGCTCTGGTGTCATTCCCCTGGTCTCATTCCTCTGGTCTCATTGCTCTGGTCTCTTTCCCCTGGTCTCATTGCTCTGGTCTCATTCCTCTGGTCTCATTGCTCTGGTTTCATTCCTCTGGTCTTATTGCTCTGGTCTCATTCCCCTGGTCTCATTCCTCTGGTCTCATTGCTCTGGTCTCATTCCCCTGGTCTTATTCCCCTGGTCTCATTCCCCTGATCTCATTGATCTGGTCTCATTCCCCTGGTCTCATTGATCTGGTCTCATTCCCCTGGTCTCATTCCTCTGGTCTCATTCCCCTGGTCTCATTCCCCTGGTCTCATTGCTCTGGTCTCATTCCTCTGGTCTCATTCCCCTGGTCTCATTCCTCTGGTCTCATTCCCCTGGTCTCATTCCCCTGGTCTCTTTCCTCTAGTCTCGTTCCTCTGGTCTCATTCCTCTGGTCTCACCCCCCTGGTCTCATTGCTCTGGTCTCATTGCTCTGGTCTCATTCCTCTGGTCTCATTCCCCTGGTCTCATTCCCCTGGTATCATTCCCCTGGTCTCATTCCTCTGGTCTCAATCCCCTGGCCTCATTGCTCTAGTCTCATTGCTCTGGTTTCATTGCTCTGGTGTCATTCCCCTGGTCTCATTCCTCTGGTCTCATTGCTCTGGTCTCTTTCCCCCGGTCTCATTCCCCTGGTCTCATTGCTCTGGTCTCATTCCCCTGGTCTCATTCCTCTGGTCTCATTGCTCTGGTCTCATTCCCCTGGTCTCATTCTCCTGGTCTCATTGCTCTGGTCTCATTCCCCTGGTCTCATTGCTCTGGTCTCATTCCTCTGGTCTCATTCCTCTGGTCTCATTCCCCTGGTCTCATTCCCCTGGTCTCAATGCTCTGGTCTCATTCCTCTGGTCTCATTGATCTGGTCTCATTCCCCTGGTCTCATTGCTCTGGTCTCATTCCCCTGGTCTCATTGATCTGGTCTGATTGCTCTGGTCTCATTGCTCTGGTCTAATTTCTCTGGTCTCATTCCCCTGGTCTCATTCTCCTGGTCACATTGCCCTGGTCTCATTGCTCTGGTCTCATTCCTCTGGTCTCATTCCTCTGGTCTCATTCCCCTGGTCTCATTCCCCTGGTCTCATTCCTCTGGTCTCATTGCTCTGGTCTCATTCCCCTGGTCTTATTCCTCTGGTCTCATTCCCCTGGTCTCATTGATCTGGTCTCATTCCCCTGGTCTCATTGATCTGGTCTCATTCCCCTGGTCTCATGCTTCTGGTCTCATTCCCCTGGTCTCATTGCTCTGGTCTCATTGCTCTGGTCTCATTCCCCTGGTCTCATTCCCCTGTTCTCATTGCTCTGGTCTCATTCCTCTGGTCTCATTCCCCTGGTCTCATTCCCCTGGTATCATTCCCCTGGTCTCATTCCTCTGGTCTCAATCCCCTGGTCTCATTGCTCTGGTTTCATTGCTCTGGTGTCATTCCCCTGGTCTCATTCCTCTGGTCTCATTGCTCTGGTCTCTTTCCCCTGCTCTCATTCCCCTGGTCTCATTGCTCTGGTCTCATTCCCCTGGTGTCATTCCCCTGGTCTCATTGCTCTGGTCTCATTCCCCTGGTCTCATTCTCCTGGTCTCATTCTCCTGGTCACATTGCCCTGGTCTCATTGCTCTGGTCTCATTCCTCTGGTCTCATTCCTCTGGTCTCATTCCCCTGGTCTCATTCCTCTGGTCTCATTGCTCTGGTCTCATTCCCCTGGTCTTATTCCTCTGGTCTCATTCCCCTGGTCTCATTGATCTGGTCTCATTCCCCTGGTCTCATTGATCTGGTCTCATTCCCCTGGTCTCATGCTTCTGGTCTCATTCCCCTGGTCTCATTGCTCTGGTCTCATTGCTCTGGTCTCATTCCCCTGGTCTCATTCCCCTGTTCTCATTGCTCTGGTCTCATTCCTCTGGTCTCATTCCCCTGGTCTCATTCCCCTGGTATCATTCCCCTGGTCTCATTCCTCTGGTCTCAATCCCCTGGTCTCATTGCTCTGGTTTCATTGCTCTGGTGTCATTCCCCTGGTCTCATTCCCCTGGTCTCATTGCTCTGGTCTCATTCCCCTGGTGTCATTCCCCTGGTCTCATTGCTCTGGTCTCATTCCCCGGGTCTCATTCTCCTGGTCTCATTGCTCTGGTCTAATTGCTCTGGTCTCATTGCTCTGGTCTCATTCCTCTGGTCTCATTGCTCTCGTCTCATTCCCCTGGTCTCATTGCCCTGGTCTCATTGCCCTGGTCTCATTGCTCTAGTTTCATTGCTCTGGTCTCATTCCTCTGGTCTTATTGCTCTGGTCTCATTCCCCTGGTCTCATTGCTCTGGTCTCATTCCTCTGGTCTCATTCCTCTGGTCTCATTCCTCTGGTCTCATTCCCCTTGTCTCATTCCCCTGGTCTCATTGCTCTGGTCTCATTCCTCTGGTCTCATTGATCTGGTCTGATTGCTCTGGTCTCATTGCTCTGGTCTCATTTCTCTGGTCTCATTCCCCTGGTCTCATTCTACTGGTCTCATTGCCCTGGTCTCATTGCTCTGGTCTCATTCCTCTGGTCTCATTCCTCTGGTCTCATTCCCCTGGTCTCATTCCTCTGGTCTCATTGCTCTGGTCTCATTCCCCTGGTCTTATTCCTCTGGTCTCATTCCCCTGGTCTCATTGATCTGGTCTCATTCCCCTGGTCTCATTGATCTGGTGTCATTCCCCTGGTCTCATGCTTCTGGTCTCATTCCCCTGGTCTTTTGCTCTGGTCTCATTGCTCTGGTCTCATTCCCCTGGTCTCATTCCCCTGTTCTCATTGCTCTGGTCTCATTCCTCTGGTCTCATTCCCCTGGTCTCATTCCCCTGGTATCATTCCCCTGGTCTCATTCCTCTGGTCTCATTCCCCTGGTCTCATTGCTCTAGTCTCATTGCTCTGGTTTCATTGCTCTGGTGTCATTCCCCTGGTCTCATCCCTCTGGTCTCATTGCTCTGGTCTCATAGCTCTGGTCTCATTCCCCTGGTCTCATTCCCCTGTTCTCATTGCTCTGGTCTCATTCCTCTTGTCTCATTCCCCTGGTCTCATTCCCCTGGTCTCATTCCTCTGGTCTCATTCCCCTGGTCTCATTCCCCTGGTCTCATTTTCCTGGTCTCTTTCCTCTAGTCTCGTTCCTCTGGTCTCATTCCTCTGGTCTCACCCCCCTGGTCTCATTGCTCTGGTCTCATTGCTCTGGTCTCATTGCTCTGGTCTCATTCCTCTGGTCTCATTCCCCTGGTATCATTCCCCTGGTCTCATTCCTCTGGTCTCAATCCCCTGGTCTCATTCCCCTGGTCTCATTGCTCTGGTCTCATTCCTCTGGTCTCATTGCTCTGGTTTCATTCCTCTGGTCTTATTGCTCTGGTCTCATTCCCCTGGTCTCATTCCTCTGGTCTCATTGCTCTGGTCTCATTCCCCTGGTCTTATTCCCCTGGTCTCATTCCCCTGATCTCATTGATCTGGTCTCATTCCCCTGTTCTCATTGATCTGGTCTCATTCCCCTGGTCTCATTCCTCTGGTCTCATTCCCCTGGTCTCATTCCCCTGGTCTCATTGCTCTGGTCTCATTCCTCTGGTCTCATTCCCCTGGTCTCATTCCTCTGGTCTCATTCCCCTGGTCTCATTCCCCTGGTCTCATTCCCCTGGTCTCATTCCCCTGGTCTCTTTCCTCTAGTCTCGTTCCTCTGGTCTCATTCCTCTGGTCTCACCCCCCTGGTCTCATTGCTCTGGTCTCATTGCTCTGGTCTCATTCCTCTGGTCTTATTCCCCTGGTCTCAATCCCCTGGTCTCATTGCTCTAGTCTCATTGCTCTGGTTTCATTGCTCTGGTGTCATTCCCCTGGTCTCATTCCTCTGGTCTCATTGCTCTGGTCTCTTTCCCCCGGTCTCATTCCCCTGGTCTCATTGCTCTGGTCTCATTCCCCTGGTCTCATTCCCCTGGTCTCATTGCTCTGGTCTCATTCCCCTGGTCTCATTCTCCTGGTCTCATTGCTCTGGTCTAATTGCTCTTGTCTCATTGCTCTGGTCTAATTCCTTTGGTCTCATTGCTCTCGTCTCATTCCCCTGGTCTCATTGCCCTGGTCTCATTGCCCTGGTCTCATTGCTCTGGTCTCATTGCTCTGGTCTCATTCCTCTGGTCTTATTGCTCTGGTCTCATTCCCCTGGTCTCATTGCTCTGGTCTCATTCCTCTGGTCTCATTCCTCTGGTCTCATTCCCCTGGTCTCATTCCCCTGGTCTCATTGCTCTGGTCTCATTCCTCTGGTCTCATTGATCTGTTCTCATTCCCCTGGTCTCATTGCTCTGGTCTCATTCCCCTGGTCTCATTGATCTGGTCTGATTGCTCTGGTCTCATTCCCCTGGTATCATTCCCCTGGTCTCATTCCTCTGGTCTCAATCCCCTGGTCTCATTGCTCTGGTCTCATTCCTCTGGTCTCATTCCTCTGGTCTCATTCCCCTGGTCTCATTCCTCTGGTCTCATTGCTCTGGTCTCATTCCCCTGGTCTTATTCCTCTGGTCTCATTCCCCTGGTCTCATTGATCTGGTCTCATTCCCCTGGTCTCATTGATCTGGTCTCATTCCCCTGGTCTCATGCTTCTGGTCTCATTCCCCTGGTCTCATTGCTCTGGTCTCATTGCTCTGGTCTCATTCCCCTGGTCTCATTCCCCTGTTCTCATTGCTCTGGTCTCATTCCTCTGGTCTCATTCCCCTGGTCTCATTCCCCTGGTATCATTCCCCTGGTCTCATTCCTCTGGTCTCAATCCCCTGGTCTCATTGCTCTAGTCTCATTGCTCTGGTTTCATTGCTCTGGTGTCATTCCCCTGGTCTCATTCCTCTGGTCTCATTGCTCTGGTCTCTTTCCCCTGGTCTCATTCCCCTGGTCTCATTGCTCTGGTCTCATTCCCCTGGTGTCATTCCCCTGGTCTCATTGCTCTGGTCTCATTCCCCTGGTCTCATTCTCCTGGTCTCATTCCTCTGGTCTCATTCCTCTGGTCTCATTCCCCTGGTCTCATTCCTCTGGTCTCATTGCTCTGGTCTCATTCCCCTGGTCTTATTCCCCTGGTCTCATTCCCCTGGTCTCATTGATCTGGTCTCATTCCCCTGGTCTCATGCTTCTGGTCTCATTCCCCTGGTCTCATTGCTCTGGTCTCATTGCTCTGGTCTCATTCCCCTGGTCTCATTCCCCTGTTCTCATTGCTCTGGTCTCATTCCTCTGGTCTCATTCCCCTGGTCTCATTCCCCTGGTATCATTCCCCTGGTCTCATTCCTCTGGTCTCAATCCCCTGGTCTCATTGCTCTGGTTTCATTGCTCTGGTGTCATTCCCCTGGTCTCATTCCTCTGGTCTCATTGCTCTGGTCTCTTTCCCCTGCTCTCATTCCCCTGGTCTCATTGCTCTGGTCTCATTCCCCTGGTGTCATTCCCCTGGTCTCATTGCTCTGGTCTCATTCCCCTGGTCTCATTCTCCTGGTCTCATTCTCCTGGTCACATTGCCCTGGTCTCATTGCTCTGGTCTCATTCCTCTGGTCTCATTCCTCTGGTCTCATTCCCCTGGTCTCATTCCTCTGGTCTCATTGCTCTGGTCTCATTCGCCTGGTCTTATTCCTCTGGTCTCATTCCCCTGGTCTCATTGATCTGGTCTCATTCCCCTGGTCTCATTGATCTGGTCTCATTCCCCTGGTCTCATGCTTCTGGTCTCATTCCCCTGGTCTCATTGCTCTGGTCTCATTGCTCTGGTCTCATTCCCCTGGTCTCATTCCCCTGTTCTCATTGCTCTGGTCTCATTCCTCTGGTCTCATTCCCCTGGTCTCATTCCCCTGGTATCATTCCCCTGGTCTCATTCCTCTGGTCTCAATCCCCTGGTCTCATTGCTCTGGTTTCATTGCTCTGGTGTCATTCCCCTGGTCTCATTCCTCTGGTCTCATTGCTCTGGTCTCTTTCCCCTGCTCTCATTCCCCTGGTCTCATTGCTCTGGTCTCATTCCCCTGGTGTCATTCCCCTGGTCTCATTGCTCTGGTCTCATTCCCCTGGTCTCATTCTCCTGGTCTCATTGCTCTGGTCTAATTGCTCTGGTCTCATTGCTCTGGTCTCATTCCTCTGGTCTCATTGCTCTCGTCTCATTCCCCTGGTCTCATTGCCCTGGTCTCATTGCCCTGGTCTCATTGCTCTGGTTTCATTGCTCTGGTCTCATTCCTCTGGTCTTATTGCTCTGGTCTCATTCCCCTGGTCTCATTGCTCTGGTCTCATTCCTCTGGTCTAATTCCTCTGGTCTCATTCCTCTGGTCTCATTCCCCTTGTCTCATTCCTCTGGTCTCATTCCCCTGGTCTCATTCCCCTGGTCTCATTCCTCTGGTCTCAATCCCCTGGTCTCATTGCTCTGGTCTCATTCCTCTGGTCTCATTCCCCTGGTCTCATTCCCCTGGTATCATTCCCCTGGTCTCATTCCTCTGGTCTCATTCCCCTGGTCTCATTGCTCTGGTCTCATTCCTCTGGTCTCATTGCTCTGGTTTCATTCCTCTGGTCTTATTGCTCTGGTCTCATTCCCCTGGTCTCATTCCTCTGGTCTCATTACTCTGGTCTCATTCCCCTGGTCTTATTCCCCTGGTCTCATTCCCCTGATCTCATTGATCTGGTCTCATTCCCCTGGTCTCATTGATCTGGTCTCATTCCCCTGGTCTCATTCCTCTGGTCTCATTCCCCTGGTCTCATTCCCCTGGTCTCATTGCTCTGGTCTCATTCCTCTGGTCTCATTCCCCTGGTCTCATCCCTCTGGTCTCATTCCCCTGGTCTCATTCCCCTGGTCTCATTCCCCTGGTCTCTTTCCTCTAGTCTCGTTCCTCTGGTCTCATTCCTCTGGTCTCACCCCCCTGGTCTCATTGCTCTGGTCTCATTGCTCTGGTCTCATTCCTCTGGTCTCATTCCCCTGGTCTCATTCCCCTGGTCTCATTCCTCTGGTCTCAATCCCCTGGTCTCATTGCTCTAGTCTCATTGCTCTGGTTTCATTGCTCTGGTGTCATTCCCCTGGTCTCATTCCTCTGGTCTCATTGCTCTGGTCTCTTTCCCCCGGTCTCATTCCCCTGGTCTCATTGCTCTGGTCTCATTCCCCTGGTCTCATTCCCCTGGTCTCATTGCTCTGGTCTCATTCCCCTGGTCTCATTCTCCTGGTCTCATTGCTCTGGTCTAATTGCTCTTGTCTCATTGCTCTGGTCTAATTCCTTTGGTCTCATTGCTCTCGTCTCATTCCCCTGGTCTCATTGCCCTGGTCTCATTGCCCTGGTCTCATTGCTCTGGTCTCATTGCTCCGGTCTCATTCCTCTGGTCTTATTGCTCTGGTCTCATTCCCCTGGTCTCATTGCTCTGGTCTCATTCCTCTGGTCTCATTCCTCTGGTCTCATTCCCCTGGTCTCATTCCCCTGGTCTCATTGCTCTGGTCTCATTCCTCTGGTCTCATTGATCTGGTCTCATTCCCCTGGTCTCATTGCTCTGGTCTCATTCCCCTGGTCTCATTGATCTGGTCTGATTGCTCTGGTCTCATTGCTCTGGTCTCATTTCTCTGGTCTCATTCCCCTGGTCTCATTCTCCTGGTCACATTGCCCTGGTCTCATTGCTCTGGTCTCATTCCTCTGGTCTCATTCCTCTGGTCTCATTCCCCTGGTCTCATTCCTCTGGTCTCATTGCTCTGGTCTCATTCCCCTGGTCTTATTCCTCTGGTCTCATTCCCCTGGTCTCATTGATCTGGTCTCATTCCCCTGGTCTCATTGATCTGGTCTCATTCCCCTGGTCTCATGCTTCTGGTCTCATTCCCCTGGTCTCATTGCTCTGGTCTCATTGCTCTGGTCTCATTCCCCTGGTCTCATTCCCCTGTTCTCATTGCTCTGGTCTCATTCCTCTGGTCTCATTCCCCTGGTCTCATTCCCCTGGTATCATTCCCCTGGTCTCATTCCTCTGGTCTCAATCCCCTGGTCTCATTGCTCTAGTCTCATTGCTCTGGTTTCATTGCTCTGGTGTCATTCCCCTGGTCTCATTCCTCTGGTCTCATTGCTCTGGTCTCTTTCCCCTGGTCTCATTCCCCTGGTTTCATTGCTCTGGTCTCATTCCCCTGGTGTCATTCCCCTGGTCTCATTGCTCTGGTCTCATTCCCCTGGTCTCATTCTCCTGGTCTCATTGCTCTGGTCTAATTGCTCTGGTCTCATTGCTCTGGTCTCATTCCTCTGGTCTCATTGCTCTCGTCTCATTCCCCTGGTCTCATTGCCCTGGTCTCATTGCCCTGGTCTCATTGCTCTGGTTTCATTGCTCTGGTTTCATTGCTCTGGTCTCATTCCTCTGGTCTTATTGCTCTGGTCTCATTCCCCTGGTCTCATTGCTCTGGTCTCATTCCTCTGGTCTCATTCCTCTGGTCTCATTCCTCTGGTCTCATTCCCCTTGGCTCATTCCCCTGGTCTCATTGCCCTGGTCTCATTGCCCTGGTCTCATTGCTCTGGTTTCATTGCTCTGGTTTCATTGCTCTGGTCTCATTCCTCTGGTCTTATTGCTCTGGTCTCATTCCTCTGGTCTCATTGCTCTCGTCTCATTCCCCTGGTCTCATTGCCCTGGTCTCATTGCCCTGGTCTCATTGCTCTGGTTTCATTCCCCTGGTGTCATTCCCCTGGTCTCATTGCTCTGGTCTCATTCCCCTGGTCTCATTCTCCTGGTCTCATTGCTCTGGTCTAATTGCTCTGGTCTCATTGCTCTGGTCTCATTCCTCTGGTCTCATTGCTCTCGTCTCATTCCCCTGGTCTCATTGCCCTGGTCTCATTGCCCTGGTCTCATTGCCCTGGTCTCATTGCTCTGGTTTCATTGCTCTGGTTTCATTGCTCTGGTCTCATTCCTCTGGTCTTATTGCTCTGGTCTCATTCCCCTGGTCTCATTGCTCTGGTCTCATTCCTCTGGTCTCATTCCTCTGGTCTCATTCCTCTGGTCTCATTCCCCTTGTCTCATTCCCCTGGTCTCATTGCTCTGGTCTCATTCCTCTGGTCTCATTGATCTGGTCTCATTCCCCTGGTCTCATTGCTCTGGTCTCATTCCCTTGGTCCCATTGATCTGGTCTGATTGCTCTGGTCTCATTGCTCTGGTCTCATTCCTCTGGTCTCATTCCCCTGGTCTCATTCTCCTGGTCTCATTCCCCTGGTCTCATTGCTCTGGTCTCATTCCTCTGGTCTCATTCCTCTGGTCTCATTCCCCTGGTCTCATTCCTCTGGTCTGATTGCTCTGGTCTCATTCCCCTGGTCTTATTCCCCTGGTCTCATTCCCCTGGTCTCATTTATCTGGTCTCATTCCCCTGGTCTCATTGATCTGGTCTCATTCCCCTGGTCTCATTCCTCTGGTCTCATTGCTCTGGTCTCATTCCCCTGGTCTCATTCCCCTGGTCTCATTCCCCTCGTCTCATTCCCCTGGTCTCTTTCCTCTAGTCTCGTTCCTCTGGTCTCATTCCTCTGGTCTCATCCCCCTGGTCTCATTGCTCTGGTCTCATTCCCCTGGTCTCATTGCTCTGGTCTCATTCCTCTGGTCTCATTCCTCTGGTCTCATTCCCCTGGTCTCATACCTCTGGTCTCATTCCTCTGGTCTCATTCCCCTGGTCTCATTCATCTGATGTAATTCCTCTGGTCTCATTCCCCTCGTCTCATTCCCCTGGTCTCATTGCTCTGGTCTAATTGCTCTGGTGTCATTCCCCTGGTGTCATTGCTCTGGTCTCATTCCCCTGGTCTCATTCCCCTGGTATCCTTCCCCTGGTCTCATTCCTCTGGTCTCATTCCCCTGGTCTCATTGCTCTGGTCTCATTCCCCTGGTCTCTTTCCCCTGGTCTCATTCCCCTGGTCTCATTGCTCTGGTCTCATTCCCCTGGTGTCATTCCCCTGGTCTCATTGCTCTGGTCTCATTCCCCTGGTCTCATTCTCCTGGTCTCATTGCTCTGGTCTAATTGCTCTGGTCTCATTGCTCTGGTCTCATTCCTCTGGTCTCATTGCTCTCGTCTCATTCCCCTGGTCTCATTGCCCTGGTCTCATTGCCCTGGTCTCATTGCTCTGGTGTCATTGCTCTGGTCTCATTCCTCTGGTCTTATTGCTCTGGTCTCATTCCCCTGGTCTCATTGCTCTGGTCTCATTCCTCTGGTCTCATTCCTCTGGTCTCATTCCTCTGGTCTCATTCCCCTTGTCTCATTCCCCTGGTCTCATTGCTCTGGTCTCATTCCTCTGGTCTCATTGATCTGGTCTCATTCCCCTGGTCTCATTGCTCTGGTCTCATTCCCTTGGTCCCATTGATCTGGTCTGATTGCTCTGGTCTCATTGCTCTGGTCTCATTCCTCTGGTCTATTTCCCCTGGTCTCATTCTCCTGGTCTCATTCCTCTGGTCTCATTCCTCTGGTCTCATTCCCCTGGTCTCATTCCTCTGGTCTCATTGCTCTGGTCTCATTCCCCTGGTCTTATTCCCCTGGTCTCATTCCCCTGGTCTCATTTATCTGGTCTCATTCCCCTGGTCTCATTGATCTGGTCTCATTCCCCTGGTCTCATTCCTCTGGTCTCATTGCTCTGGTCTCGTTCCCCTGGTCTTATTCCCCTGGTCTCATTCCCCTGGTCTCATTTATCTGGTCTCATTCCCCTGGTCTCATTGATCTGGTCTCATTCCCCTGGTCTCATTCCTCTGGTCTCATTGCTCTGGTCTCATTCCCCTGGTCTCATTCCCCTGGTCTCATTCCTCTGGTCTCATTCCCCTGGTCTCATTGCTCTGGTCTCATTCCCATGGTCTCATTCCTCTGGTCTCTTTCCTCTGGTCTCATTGCTCTGGTCTCATTCTCCTGGTCTCATTCCCCTGGTCTCATTCCTCTGGTCTCATTCCCCTGGTCTCATTCCCTTGGTCTCATTCCCCTGGTCTCTTTCCTCTGGTCTCGTTTCTCTCGTCTCATTCCTCTGGTCTCATCCCCCTGGTCTCATTGCTCTAGTCTCATTCCCCTGGTCTCATTGCTCTGGTCTCATTCCTCTGGTCTCATTCCTCTGGTCTCATTCCCCTGGTCTCATACCTCTCGTCTCATTCCTCTGGTCTCATTCCCCTGGTCTCATTCCTCTGATGTCATTCCTCTGGTCTCATTCCCCTGGTCTCATTCCCCTGGTCTCATTGCTCTGGTCTCATTCCCCTGGTCTCATTCCCCTGGTGTCATTGCTCTTGTGTCATTCCCCTGGTCTCATTTCCCTGGTCTCATTCCTCTGGACTCATTGTTCTGGTCTCATTCCCCTGGTCTCATTCCCCTGGTCTCATTGCTCTCGTCTCATTGCTCTGGTTTCCTTGCTCTGGTGTCATTCCCCTGGTCTCATTCCTCTGGTCTCATTCCCCTGGTCTCATTCCCCTGGTCTCATTCCTCTGGTCTCATTGCTCTGGTCTCATTGCTCTGGTCTCATTCCCCTGGTCTCATTCCCCTGGTCTCATTACTCTGGTCTCATTGCTCTTGTTTCATTGCCCTGGTCTCATTCCACTGGGAATGGTCTCATTCCTCTGGTCTCATAATTCTGGTTTCATTGCTCTGGTGTCATTCCCCTTGTCTCATTCCTCTGGTCTCATTCCCCTGGTCTCATTCCCCTGGTCTCATTCCTCTGGTCTCATTGCTCTGGTCTCATTTCTCTGGTCTCATTCCCCTGGTCTCATTCCCCTGGTCTCATTACTCTGGTCTCATTGCTCTGGTCTCATTGCTCTGGTCTCATTCCCCTGATCTCATTCCCCTGGTCTCATTACTCTGGTCTCATTGCTCTGGTCTCATTGCCCTGGTCTCATTCCACTGGGAATGGTCTCATTCCTCTGGTCTCATTACTCTGGTCTCATTCCTCTGGTCTCATTCCCCTGGTCTCATTGCTCTGGTGTCATTCCCCTGGTCTCATTGCTCTGGTCTCATTCCCCTGGTCTCATTGCTCTGGTGTCATTCCCCTGGTCTCATTGCTTTGGTCTCATTCCCCTGTTCTCATTCCCCTGGTCTCATTGCTCTGGTCTCATTGCTCTGGTCTCATTTCTCTGGTCTCATTCCCCTGGTCTCATTCCCCTGGTCTCATTACTCTGGTCTCATTGCTCTGGTCTCATTGCTCTGGTCTCATTCCCCTGATCTCATTCCCCTGGTCTCCTTACTCTGGTCTCATTGCTCTGGTCTCATTGCCCTGGTCTCATTCCACTGGGAATGGTCTCATTCCTCTGGTCTCATTACTCTGGTCTCATTCCTCTGGTCTCATTCCCCTGGTCTCATTGCTCTGGTGTCATTCCCCTGGTCTCATTGCTCTGGTCTCATTCCCCTGTTCTCATTCCCCTGGTCTCATTGCTCTGGTCTCATTGCTCTGGTCTCATTCCTCTGGTCTCATTCCTTTGGTCTCATTGCTCTGGTCTCATTCCCCTGGTGTCATTCCTCTTGTCTCATTCCTCTGGTCTCATTCTCCTGGTCTCAGGGATGCGCGACGTCATCAGCTCGCGCATCACAGAAGGTAAACAGCACCGTAGAGTGAACGTGTGGAACTCACACGAGAGAGAAAACACCAAGATGAAAAAATCTGTTCCATCTCATTTACCGACGAACATTTCTGCTAAAGACCGGTCAAAGCAGTACCCCGATGTCTTGCACGAAAGTGGGGGGAAACTATTCTGCACCCCGTGCAACTGTGTGCTGGAGCATAAGAGAAAATCGACGGTGACGACCCACTTTGATTCATTCAAACATTCGAAAATGCTTTCTGCTGCTGCGGACAAGAAAGCCAAACAGCTCACGTTCAACGAGGCATCAACCTCCAAAACCCTTTCGAGGGCTACAAGAAACGAAGTGAGTAGCCTTCAAGATTGAAGCTGGTGAGATAACGAACGAGTAAATGAAAACAGAATGAGGCGGAGAAGTGTGTGTGTGTGTGTGTGTGTGTGTGTGTGTGTGTGTGTGTGTGTGTGTGTGTGTGTGTGTGTGTGTGTGTGTGTGTGTGTGTGTGTGTGTATGTGTGTGTGTGAGAGAGAGAGAAAGATAGAGTGTGATTAAAATAGCCCAATTGCTTTTACAATAAATAAAGCTTGAATGTGTTTAATTGAATATAGGAAAGGGGTTTAACGTTAGTGTGTGAGAGATAATAAATAAGACAGCCCAATATTGAAAAAAAGATATATTCTTTTTCGCAACTTTCCGCATATTTCGCAACTTCCCCGCATAAAATCACATAAAAACCCTGCATGTTTAATCGCATAATCAAGGATTTTAGCCCTTATAATCAAGGATTTTTGCCCGCGTTTTTCTGGAGGGTCTAATTAAGGTTTCATATTAGAACATGATCACAGCATGATAGGTTTAGTATGATTATAATGTTGTAAAGAGAGAAGGTAAACACCTTGTATTAGTTTGGACCTATTTTTCGTCAAATAAACTGATCCCAGATTTTGGACTGGGACAAGAAAAAGACATTTGCGCTCTCCTCTCCTGCTTCAAAGGTAAGATTGCACCCTGCCACACTCACACTAACGGCCCGTCCACACTACAGCTTCAAAAAAAGCTTGCCGGCGGGCGTGTCTGAAGCTCGACCAACAACCAATCACATGAATCTCCCGCCCCTGACACACAAGCAGCGGTTTGATTGGCTAGAGCTTGTACTGGCATAGTATTTGATTGGCTGACGCTTCCACCGAAAGCTTCAGAAGCTTCAAAAGTTGAACATTGCTAAACTTTTGCAGCCTGAAACGCCAGGAAAGCTCCGCTTTGCTACCCACAATTCAGTTTGGCGAAAAGCGAGGCAATGTGACGTCACCCCATTCAAAGTGAATGGGCAGTAGCGTTGGAAACCGTTTTTGAAGCTGTCGAAGCTGTAGTGTGGACGGGCCCTTAGGAAGGGCCACACCTCATTTACTGATATCAAAATCCTTCGGGATCGCTTAAACAGATTTAAAAGAGTTGTCTGAATTGAAACAGCAGTTCATTAAACCTGGTTCTTCAGGAGGTAATAGAGGTGAGATTTAGTTTAGTTTTTATTAGGATCCCCATTAGCACTAGCATGAGCATTGGCTATTCTTCCTGGGGTCCTCACCCACACAAAACATACATAATACAAACCAGAACGGAACAACTCATCATTTCATGAAAAGTGCATGGTAAGGAAGTGAAAGCAAAAACAAAACAGAAAAAAATAGTGATCACATTTTAGCCATCAAGTCAAAACCTAAACAAAATTGTACCAACAATATAATTTACATGATAATACTAATTACTAATTACTAATTGACCCACAAGTACAGTTCAAATTTAATTTGTAGTTCTCAGATATTGTTTTAGCAAATGTTTGAAATGTATGTTTGAGTTGTCTTGAATGATATGGACCGGTAACGAATTCCAGCTGACCATTGCTCTGTATAGTACTGTTTTCTGTCTGATATTTGATCTTGATTTGGGTAAAATGAACCTTTTTTCTATTGCATGTCTGGTTTGATAGTTATGTGTAGAGTACTGTGCTATGAACTTTTGTGACAATATATGTGGTAAGTGTGTCACTGTAATATTCTTTACAAAATTTAACAGAGAATAAATGGACCTCTGTCTAACACTCATCCATTTCAGTGTCTCCAGCATTTCGGTCACTCTGGTTCTGTAGGAGCACTGCAGAACACATCGTGCTGCCTTATTCTGTGCTACTTGTAGTTTATTTAAATCGTTTTCTGAAGCACTAGACCAAACAACAAAACAGTAATCAAGCTGTGATAGCACCAAAGCATCCAAGACTTGTCTCCTGACATCTATTGGCAAATGTTTTACAATTCTTTTAACGAGTGACACACCCCTTCCCATTTTACACACAACATTATCAATTTGTTTAGACCAAGACAGTGTTTGATCTAGAGTTATCCCTAACAACTTAGTTTCCTTGACTTCTTTAATGTCAATATGGTTTAAATGTAACTGCAATTTAGGTTCACATTTTAACTGATGATTTGACCCAATTATTAAAGATTTAGTTTTTCCTGCATTAAGTACCAACTTATTATTTATTACCCACTCTGAAATCATTTGTAGATCCTTATTTATACAGCGACTCAGCTCCCTTGTAGATGAACCTGCTCCATATATTGTCGAGTCATCTGCATACATTACAATTTTGGATTCCTGTAAGACCAATGGTAGATCATTTGTGAAAATAGAAAATAAAAGTGGTCCCAAACAACTCCCCTGAGGAACTCCACAACTGACTTTCTTAATAGTTGACAGACTTCCATTGAAAAAAACAGTTTGACATCGATTGGTCAAATAACTTTCTATCCACCTCAGTGCATTCAGATGAAAACCATATTGCTCTAGCTTGTTCAACAACAATGGATGATCGATGACATCAAAGGCAGAACTAAAATCAAGTAGTACCGTTCCCACTAACTTCCTATTATCTACCTCCACCTTCCAGTCATCGGTCATTTGTGTTAAAGCAGTGCATGTGGAATGGCCCGGTCTGTAGGCATGTTGATAAGCAGTATTAAGATTGTTACCTTCAAAGTATTTCTGTATTTGATTAAACATTATTCTCTCCATTATCTTTCCTAACGCTGGTAATAAACTTATCGGGCGACTATTTGTTCCAGAAAATGATCCAGCTGGATTTTTTGCAAGTGGAATAATTGTTGCTATTTTCCATGCCTGTGGGCAAATACACTTTTCAATACTTACATTGATGATATGGCAGATAGGCTCCGCAACCAAATTAGCAACATATCTAAGAAATTTACCATCTAGATTATCAACACCCGGTGGTTTATCATTACATTTACCTAGTAGACATTCAACATCTGCAATTGACACTTTCTCTATTTTAAATTTACAATTCTTATTTTCCATGATTAAATCATTTATTAGAAAAGTGGAGTTCCTGTTAATAGGTTGCTTCATATCTCTCCTCAAAGTATCCACTTTATCAAGAAAATAATCATTTAAATAATTAGCAATTTGTACCGGTTTAGTCAAAAATTTCCCTTCCACTTCAAGATATGTTGAGGTGGATTTGGGCTTACGGCCCATCATGCCATTGACTAAATCCCACATCTTCTTCTTATCATCATTAATAGCTTTAATTTTATTTCCATAATACACTCGTTTTTTCTTTTTATTTAATGCTGTAACATAATTCCTCAATTTTCTATAAATGTGCCCGTCTGACTCATAACTTGATGAGATAGCTACAAGTTTTGCATCATCTCTTTGTTTCATTAGTTCTCTTAGCTCATCATCTAACCAGGGCGTTCTAAGGTTCCTTACAGTCTGCTTTCTAAGTGGTGCATGTTTATCAATCACTTGCTTGAATAAGAAATTAAAGCCATCAAGAGCATCATCTGGGTTTAGTTTCTCAAGAACTTGTTTCCAACAAATCTTTTGAACATCCTTTATAAATGACTCTTCACAAAAATATTTCATTGATCTTCTAACTATTACTTTTGGTCCTGGTTTTGGCACCTTTGTCTTTCTCACAATGATGATTAGACTATGATCAGTGCACCCTACCGGGATTGAAATTGCTTGTGAACATAAATGGCTGAAATTAGTAAATATATGATCAATACAAGTTGCACTATTTGATCCATCTTTCTTTCTGATTATCCTAGTAGGTTTAGTCACCATTTGTACTAAGTTACATGTGTTAGTAATTGTCAGCAACTTATTTTTTAGGGCACAGTGCGACATATTCCAGTCTATGTTTAAATCACCTGTAAAATAAATCTCTCTATCAAGATCACAAACTTTATCTAACATGTGACATACTGTTTCTAAATAAGCAAGGTTAGCATTAGGAGGTCTGTAACAGCATCCCACCAACAAAGGTCTTAAGTGTGGTAAATGAATTTGCAACCAAAGTACTTCAATATCAGGAGACATTAAATCGTATCTCACTTTAGCTGGTATTTGCTTTTGAATATACACTGCCACCCCACCTCCATGTGCATTCCTGTCTTTTCTAAATATACTATATCCCTGAATGTCAACTGCTGCGTCATTAAATGTGTCATCTAAGTGAGTTTCTGATATAGCTAAACAATGAATACCCGATGATAGTATTTCCTCTATCTCAGTAACTTTATTCCTTAAACTACAAATATTGATATGAGCCAATTTAAACCCTTTCTTTGGTAACTTATTTGACATTAAGATGGCAATTTAAAATGTGTTTCTCTTTCACTACTTTTTAAATTGAGAGCTGAACCAAAACACACATGTAACACAACTAAAACCACACATACAACCCACCACCTAACTGCACATAAAGGATTACTATCCCTGTGCATACTCACTCACTCAATCACCTATACGAGCAGCATGTAGCTCCCAAACATTTTAGATCATTGTCAATGTGTTAGATACATTCATGGTAATGTCTATTACACACGATCTTATTTATGAATCAATAAATCAAAAAAATGAATAAATCAAAATGACATTTTAGGAGGAATGAACAACCCCAGAGACCAGTAAGAATTGGTCTCTATTCAACATCTTTAAACAAAAAAACAAACAAACACCTTATATAGCCCAATAATAGCAATAAACTCATAATCGCAGTTGATGAAATAACTAATTTAAAATAAAATAGTAGATAACTCATAGACCAGAGGATATTGGTCTAAGAGAACAATCAAAAACACAATTCATCAAACCTGCAGCAATTCCCTTTGTATAATATAATTAATTTCAACTCCTAATGGGCTATAATAATCACAATAAACTCATAATCACAGTTGATGAAGTAAATAATTTTAAATGAAAAGTAGATCACTCATAGACCAATGGATATTGGTCTAAGAGAACAATCAAAAACACAATTCATCAAACCTGCAGCAATTCCCTTTGTATAATATAATTAATTTCATCTCCTAATGGGCTATAATAATCACAATAAACTCATAATCACAGTTGATAAGTAAATAATTTTAAATAAAAAGTAGATCACTCATAGGCCAGTGGATATTGGCCTAAAAGAAAACAATCAAATACACAATTCACCACAACTGCAGCAATTCCCTTTGCATAATATAATTAATTTCATCTCCTAATATGCATAACCATACCATCTGATACGTCATGTCCATCAGTCCTTTCCCACCTTCATTTCAGATCTTAGTTGAACTCGGGCTTATCACTGTTTTATAGAAATGTTCAGCTTCACTACAGTCCCGATACAGTTTTGTCTGTCCATTGAAGGTTACAATAAGTGTTGCGGGGAACAGTAGTCCATGCCTCACCTCAGCCTTACGCAGCTTCATTCTGAGTTCATTGAATAGGGCTCTCCTCCTGGCAATATCCGCAGTGATATCAGGAAATATCTTCAGTCGCATGTCTCGGAACATGATCTCTCCCTTGCTTCTTGCCAACTTCAAGATAGCTTCCTTTGCTTGATATCTCTGCATTATGACGATCATAGGTATGGGTCTCAAATCAGTCCCCTGGCCAATCCTGTAGGCAATCTCTACTGCCGGCTCACACGAGAGCGCATTTCCGAATACCTCCTTTAAAAGGTTTGTCATAAAGGCAATGGGATCGCTCTTCTCTATATCCCTTCTCAGTCCAAAGACACGTAGATTACATTTTCTGGTTTGAATCTCCATCCTCTCCATTTTGTCTTTAATGTCTTTGTTTTCCTTCATTAGATTTTGGTTTGCAGTTTCGAGTATAGCAACCTTAGAATCCACATCAGTCAGTCCCACCTCCATATCACCGATCCTCTGACAACATGAGTCGAGTTCTCCCTTTAAAGTATCAAGCTGCGGCTGGAATCTCTCAAAAGCAGCCCCTATCTCCTCTCTCATTATGGAGCGTATTAGTGCCGACAGCTCCGAGTGGCTCACCTGTGAGGACCCGCTGTCCATGGCGCTCTCATCAGCTGTTTGTGTTTCATCCACTCCAGACAGATCGCTGCTCTCATTTAACGCCACTTTAGCCTTTCTTCTTGATTTCTTCGACGGCATTACATTCCCCACATTATACTCTCCTGTGGACTTTGACTGAACAACTTGATCATCCGTTCATAACCAGATTTTTTCAAAAAGTTTGAGACGGGAGCTACACGCTTTCAAAATTCACACACTACTTCCGCGCATGCGCATCTGACCCATCAAAAGATCTTGCTGACTTTGGTGGATCTGAGCCAACTAGTAAACTGACTCAATAACTTTGGTTAGGTCAATTAGTAGTTCTGAGTAATTTCCCGGAATAAATTATCAGCACCTCACCAACTCTTACAATACACCACACTCTTAACCCTGTTCCTCCATAAAGACAATTTTCTCCAGTTAGTGTGTATGCGTGTGTGTGTTACCATTGATGCTGTTCCTGTCAATCAGGTTGGCGTCAGACGGCCAGTAGGCGTGATCTCCCCCTCGCCCTAGGAAATGAGCAACAAACAGGAACTTTAGGAAGGAGCCGAGACAGAAACAGGAAACGACGGAGAAGCTGAGAGTCATTTTGCAGATTGAATAGAGCAATCGAATAGAAACTGGTTCTTTGTTAGGAAATACCTTACTTTGTTGCACACACACACACACACACACACACACACACACACACACACACACACACACACACACACACACACACACACACACACACACACACACACACACACACACACACACTCTCTCAGGTTATATCGACCTGCCTAGAACACTTTATCAGTATTGGGAATAAAATGGTTCCCATAGTAAGGACTTGCAGGGTGTGTTTTCCAGCATAAACACTTTTTGGCCTCTTCATTTCTGGGTAAAAAACGAAGATGTATATTCAGCTGTTTACCTAAAGAGAACCTGTCGGCAATAGAGAACCCACAGAGCTAACCACCTGGTTAAGGGAAACCTGCTCACTAACATACAGTCAGCAGACACAGAGGATAGCGTCATGTTTTTAGCACCAAAGCTAAATCCTTGTTGCTCCAACACGTCCAAACTGAGCCAACAAGGCTGAAGCACTTTTCTGATTCCTCCTAAAGAGCCACACTTTTCCCCAGCATCTGAGCCAGAGTGTTCATTTGGAAATCTGGAGGAGGAAATGTAAATAAGTCAGAAACAGATCGTCACATAGGCTGCTATATAACAGAGATTGAAAACTGATGAAAGACATTTCCAACCCTCCACAGGAAACTGAGTCTAAAGAACTCCCTGTCCTAAGCAATGAAAGCCAGGCGATACATCATTCTCACACATCTCCAACTAAAAGCTGGGGTGAGGTTCCTTTGCAGATTGGAGCTACAGAAGTCATTTTAATAAAACATTGGGATTTCAGATAAATCTGAAAATACACAAATGCATGCACGCACACACACACACACACACACACACACACACACACACACACACACACACACACACACACACACACACACACACACACACACACACACACACACACACACACACACACACACACACACACACACACACACACACACACACACACACACGCACGCACACATGCACACACGCACACACACGTGCACACACATGCACACACACGCGCACACACACACAATCAGAAGTGTGTGTTTACAGTGTAAGGTGCGCAGTATCAAGGTCTAACATCAATCTTCTCTTCTCCCTTGTGATTGATATGGAGAGGGAGTGTGTACCAGCACATCCCTCACACACACAGAGACACACACATCTCCCGGTGACAAACAGCATTTAACACCCTGACACCTCTCTGCTCCAGTGTCCCCGTCATTTCACTGCACTTAAGTCCAGCTGCACTGACTATTCCCAGAATGCCGTTGTGGAAAACGGGAGGACCTTTGACAGAGTGCCACATCATGCCTGTGTTTGCTGGGCTTTATACGGATCTTTAATCATGCAATTTTGTATTTTATACACTTTGAGCATCATGTTTCTATGGGTGGCATTCAGTAAGCCGTTTCACCACAAAGATCTCTCTACAGATGCTGAGGGGTTAACACATTCATGGTTCCCAGAAGATGAGTAAATAGCATCCAACATGTTCATATACAGTACATACATTCTTAAGTCAAATTTCAATATTATAAAAAAAAACAATTACCGTAATTTTCGGACTATAAGCCGCGCCTTTTTTCCCATTTTTCGACGCTGCGGCTTATATAACGGTGCGGCTAATCTATGGATTTTTACAGCTAACGGCCACTAGGGGACCTCCTAAATCTATGGATTTTACAGGTTACAGTCCACCACCTTTAACTCTATGGGCTCTATGGCCGGTCCGCGCCCCCCACCTTTAAGCGGCGGGCTCCAGCAGAAAAAGCTGGAGGCCGGAAAAGAGTGACACAGGTAGCGCGCAAAAATAAAAGTGGAACCGAGAGTGGTACGAGAGACAGAACGAGAGCAAGACAGACAGACATTACGAGAGCGAGACAGTTTGTCCCCGTACCACTGGTTGAAAACCACTGATGTAGATCACTGCCGGTACGTGCGCTGGGAGCGCACCGTTTAAGTTTGAAAGTTGAAAAGTTTGTGTGTCTGAAACGCTATGTGATACAGTACAGTTTACACAGCACAGTACATGTTCTGTAGCTACTATTGCACTAAATGGTAACACTTGAATACGTTATGCAAATATGCAACTTGTTTGTTGAAATGTTAATAAATGGGAGCTTCCTCAAACAGCCATCTCTTTCCCGACGATCCCCTCTGTGCACGAACCCTTACATATGGTAATTAAACATTAAAACACCTACGGCTTATACTCCAGTGCGGCTTATATATGTACACATCATTCAATTTAGCTGCTGCGGTTTATATTCAGGTGCGCCTTATAGTCCGAAAATTACGGTAGATGTATTGCGATTGAGATCACGTCTGGTTTAGACATTCATGACCCTCTCAGGATTCATTTAATTTAATTTTGATTTATCTATTGATTTATTGGCGCTCAATATATTGTTCTTTTTACACTGTAAATCCTGCTCCACACTATCTTTTTAAATCTGTACATCTCTCCACTTTGAATTTAGTAATTGTCATATCTGATTTGACTGCACTCAGTTTCTTACATATGTATATGTATGTCTTTATTTTTAATCTGTGAAAAGAGCTTTTATAATAATACTATTCTTTGCTCATTTCTTAAAAAAAACGTATGCTTCTTTTTGTATCTTTGTACATTTTGACTTTACTTTCATGTTCTGTATGATTGCCAACTTATTTCACACAACTGTATTAGGTTAGTTCAGGGGTCGGCAACCCGCGGCCCACGGGCCGCATGCGGCCCTTTAAACCCTCTGCTCTGGCTCCCTTGAGTTTAGACAAAAATAAGAAGGAAATAAAATAAAAGTATTTGTAGGACTATTTATATTTTGTTCCATGGTTGAAAATGTTTCGTATCTTGTATTTTGAGGTGATACTGTGACACATAAATAAAAAACAAAACGGTTTTAATTAGATCAACTAAAATATGCGTCACATCCTGCTACGGTCCCGCGCGAGCGCCTTTTCTTGGAGGCGACTAACCTGACCCCCGTCTCGATGAGCGAACTATGGATAAATCAAAGAAAAGTACCGGAGGAACACAGGAATTAAATTCTGTGTGGACAGAGTTATATGCTTTCACAGCAAACGATGCTAGTTTACCGGTATGTTTGATATGTAGAGAGAAGTTGTCAAAGGTGCTACAGCCTTTACCAGGGTTCTTTCACCTTTTCCAAAGTCAAATTCATGCACTTTTCAAGCATTTTCAAGGTGCATTTTCAAGCTTTTCAAGCAGCGTACAGCTGTTGTAAATTACATATTTATATGCACATACTTATACTCAAATGATTATTTCCCTACCTCACATTAAATCAGATGTTATTTATGCTATAAACAACCAAATGTGTGTTTCGTAATAGCATTCTACATAAGGACGAACAATTAAAGATAAGAAAACAAAGTTTAATATTGTAAAATGAGTGACCCATATCATATATAGTAGACTGGGCATCCCATATAACCTGGCTGAGCCAATATAAAACAATCAGCCAACTAACGTTTCAATAAATTCTTTATTAACATTTTTAACATTTTTGAGGTCCTTTTAGGGTGGCAGTAAACATACGGCTCTCCAAGGTTCGGACAAAACCATTGAAACACAAAGCTGCGTGTGCAGAGATCCTCTTTCTGTGTAAGGGTTTTGGAGGTTTCCAGGGAATTTTTTTCAGAATATGAAACTTTCATTGCCAAAATCTCCCGATAAATACATGTTTGAAGCTTGTAAAGGGAAGATGACAGCTCTCCCTCGCACTAATGCTTTTACGTAGCGATGCTCCCCCCTCCCTCCCGCTAACATTATGAATGTATGGCGTATAGTAATCATAGATAACACGGCAGGGTCCGTTACAGTATGTTTTCATCTGATTTCAAATAAACAAAGTCTTGGCTTTCAGAATATTAAACTTGTTTCGGCAAATTCAGATGATAAATACAACTTTGAAGCTTGTAACGGCATAATTACAAGCGGAGAACGGAGTAAGTTTACGTCAAAGCAGGCATGACAACAGCCGGTGTTTCTCGTGAGTGTTTTCCCCGGGAAACTAACACAATACACACAAACGCAAAAATACACAAACACACACACACACTCGCGAGCTTCCCCCATACCAGTAATACAAACGAAAATATGTTTCCTCCGTTAGAAAGCTAGGAATATCCTCTTTCCAACAGTGTATAACTCAAAATGTGTCTTCGGGTCAATGTGACTGATTTCGATGGAGCAAGTTTAGGCACGAAAAATACTACCAGTAGAAATACATTGCTTTTATGTGCTTCATCCTCTGAAAACCACAGGATGGCGACTGTCGCACATACTGACATAGGTACGCTCCTTTTTATTATTGTCACCTGCATAAGCAATTATCCCACATCGAGTTCGCTAACGTTACTAGCTTAAACAAACGTAACATGCAACGTTAGCCTAATCCAAAATGCTCTACTACGGCTTACCTTTCATATGGCTCAACAGCGCAGACTCTCCCATCGCGAATAATTGAAATTCTTTGTGGCAAAATGTGCAGAAGGCGAATGATTGGGTTGATCCTCGTTTTAGCCACAGCTTGTATTTCTTTTCGGATAGCCAACGCTCGTTAAAACAGCAACCTCCTGGCATACTGTCATTCTCTCATTAGAATGCCCATGTCACACAAATAAAACACTTGCAGGTCGCATGCATAGCGCGGGAAGGCCGGAGCGGAGCTGTTTTATGTAGAAGCGAAGCAACTAAGCTCGCTCCGACTTCTTTATTTTCTTCTTTTTTTTTTCAAATTCTAGCGCACTCAAGCTGGTTTCTCCATTCTTACCTACCCTACCTTTAACTCTTTTTAGGGTGCAGCTATATGTTTTATTTATTTCAAAGTGGGCCCATTTTAATATTATTTTTTCCTTCAAATGTGCAGAGGACTCCCCAAGTGCTGTGTTTAATTTATTTTAAGGTAGGCCTGTGTATTATTTTTTAATTCTCCTTAT
>NC_136910.1:30233773-30338773 GCF_949606895.1 Notothenia rossii | reverse complement strand
TAATTAAATGTATTATGTCAACAAATGTCACATAACTGTATCATGTTAGTTGAAAGCAATAATCCATCCATCCATCCATGGATGGATTATTGCTTTCAACTAACATGATTGAAAGCAATAATATCAAGTTTAAATAAAACATATTAGGTTAAACTTAATTATATTGTTTTCGACTAGCCTTAAACAGTTAGGCCCCGGCCGCACGAGGACGAAAACGGTCGTTTGCGTTACTGTTTAGTGTCATATAGACCGTTCGGCCACACGAGGACGACCGAATATGACAGTAAACAACTGTGGAAACGATAACGGGTCCCAAGGTGGATAGAACGGCATAAGCAACGCTCTGGGGGGTCCAACGGCCCCGTGTGTGTTTTCTGATAATGATGACGCAATAGCCCCGCCTCTCCCCACCTCTGCTGCTCACCCCCGCGTCAAAGTAAACTGCAGACTGAATTCAGATTATTTATCTTTCTCTCGATATGGATACAAACGCGAGTGAAGTCTAATCTGACAGGACGGAGACACGCAGCTCTGCTCACCTGCAGCTCCTCCTGCTGTGATGCAGCGGTGAACGGAGCAAAACACACACTTCAAGTCAAGTCAAGATCATCGCCCTTAGCTATTTTAATTACCTCTCAAACTACCTAAACTAGTTATAAATATGTTTATTTTTACTGTCGGCCCGGTCACTCATTACTGGATCAGCTGCTGCTTGAGACAGACACTGACGCTGTCAGAAGAGAGGGAGGAAAAAGAGAGGCTCCGTGTATTTTATTATTTTATTATATAGATTCGTTATTCATTTGTTTTAAAGCTCAATAAATAACAAAGAAGACCTTTGACCGGCACTTTTATCATTTTGTCCGGCAGATTTAAACTTTAACACACGTTGACTGGCGAAAAACTCTGCCCGGTTCCTTCGGCCCCCACCGTGGAGAATAAACAGAAGGGCAACCATGACAACCATGCTTCTTCGCTGCTTTTGTGGAGGAAGTTACAGCGCCACGTACAGGCTCCTGCATATGTACTGCAGCTTCTCCAGCGGTTGGAGCTATCCGGTGAGCGTCTATCGTTTTTCCAACCCAGTTTAGATTTAACCACGCCCACTTTCGCATTACGCGAGGATTGACGTAGCTCTACGCGATAGCGTCATAGACTTCATCTTCGGCAGCTATAGCGGTCGCGTTAAAGCAGGATATTGAATAGTTGTTTTCTGTCTTTCCTAAGGATTTGTTGACTGAATGTAAACGATCCTGTAATCAAAGCCATATCGAAGAGTCCTGAGATTGTATTACTGGTGTTTTATCATCTATACATAGTCTGTGTGTATCCTCAAATGTCGTTTTCAGGACAAACAAAAGACGTTTTAAATATCTATATCTATATAGTGCAGAATATTGAATATAACCTTGACTATTACTGTGTACTTCATTTATCTGACAGCATTATTTAATGATACCTAGATATATACAGATGTTTGCTAATGTATCCCTCTTATATCCATCAGGAATTAATATTAAATGATTAATTAACATTACCTCAGCACTGCATAAGTGTGGTCGTCAGTCCTATTGACAAAGAAGCACTATTACATTGTATATCGTGGTGCAGAGGAAAGGGAGTCGGAGGCGGTTTATCAAGAATGGACTTCCACACCTTATTATACATTCATCTCAGAGAGGTTAATACATGACTGCTCTGCATGATAAGCTAGCAGGAATGAATAGCTAACGCTACAGGTGTTCCCACTAAAGGCTCCATGAAGCAACAAAACAAGCAAGGTGAAATATGGTCCAACATGGTGTCACCACAATATTGTATATTATGCGGCATTTAAAAAGGACGGTATTTCGCTTGTCAGATTCAGATTTCGCGGGTGTGCCTCGTGAGGCAGTGACGTAACCATAGGGATGTAACGCCAGGTTGATGCTGTGACGTAACGCTGCGTCGATGCTTGCGTAATGCGGAAGTGGGATCTAAACTGGGTTGGAAAAACGATAGACGCATCCGGTGAACATTGCGTGTGGACGGAAGCTTTTTTGCGATTGCGTTTGCGTTAATCCTATGCGTTTAGCCGTATGCGTCCTCGTGTGGCCGGGGCCTTAGATGGTGAGAGATTTGCTGAGACCAAATGATATCTCCATTATCTCCAAGGCTCTCTCTGGCAGCAGGTTATAACCGACATGTTCTATCAAATGTCCTCAGCTGGTGTCTTCTGGACAGTGAATACTGAACATTAGGCATAGGAGTGCAGCTGCAGTGGAGGCAGCTTGTTCTATGTCTTCTGTGAAATGTGGTCAGTGTGTGTGTCCAGAGCTGTGGAGCACTGAGGGGCTGAGTGGGCTCCGTCTGCTCGCTTTGAATGTCAATGTAATCCAGCGGGCCCCGGGGGGCAATGTCGTTCACGCTTAATTGGGTGACGAATCCGACAAACATGATTGTAAACATCCTGAAAGGATACCTTGACATTCTGATTTGAGTCTGTGGCTGGGTTTCACTGTTGCAGACAATTGCTTTTTTTAGCAGGGTTTCTGCAGTACACCTCACTGAACCCAACAGCTTTTCTGACCATTTTTAAACCACTCATTAAAAGTTATCACTGTTCAAGTAAAGAAAAGTTCCACCCACATATTGTTTTGTTGAACAGCAGTTGTTCCCTGCATGTCAGGAAACAAACTCTCCAACTCTTCACTGACATTGTTTTACATGTCAGTGAAGAGGAAAATCACTTCATTAAAACTGAAAAAATAGTCAACCAATTACTAGAATTCTAAAATATATATTATTCTGAAATGGACCAATCTGCACAATGACTACTTTTACTTTTGGTACTTTAACTATACTTTGATGATAATACTGTTCTTCTTTTACTTGAGTAACATTTTGAATGCAGGACTTTGACTTGTATCAGAGTATTCCCACACTCTGGTACTTCTACTTTTACTCAAGTAGATCTGAGTACTTCTCCCCCCTCTGGCAGCTTCATGCATGCTTCACCATCATTGGCTCATGCTGTTTAGCCACTAGCTGACGTCCAGTCATATTCCTGCATGTATAGAGCATCACATGACATTACTACCTCACATGTCTCAGTCACTATGACTCTGCAGATCTTCTCCCACAGCTCTCTCTTTCACTCAATCCTCTTCAGTAAGTGCTAACCTTTGGAATGATTGATTTCACATTTCATGTTCATATATGATTCTAACCATCTCTGATTCTGCACCATCACTCGTTCCTTAGGGAGATTGGTTCTACAGCAGAACTATTGTTGCTGCTCACACTGCTGAGAAGCTTTTCCTCCAGATGTTTCCGTGCACCAGCTGTGATACTGTGTACTACTAATCTACACAGTATCTACATTTGGTCCAAATTGACCAGCTACAACACTGCACTACAAATGCTGTAAACAATGTCTCAGATTACTGGTTTCATGAATAACTGCAGTGAAAATAGAAAGAATAGACACAGAAAATATACTCCAAAATGAACATGGTTGTCATGTGGCTGTGTACTATTTGATGGAAGAGGGTAGGGTAACCCTTTCATTCCCTATGGCCATCGTTTTTGACCGGGAACACCACAATTCAATGAAAGTGCTGATCGGCAAGTTTATATGTTCACATTCCTACTGTGGAGTATATCATAAGGCCTTGAGACAATCAAATGTAAAACACAATATTTATCATTTATTAAAGTGGTAAATTAGTCAGATCTGACCCGAACACGACAGGGGGGAGATGCCGGTTTGGATGGGGAAATAAAAGCGTGCCCCTGGCCTCACAGTGTGTATTAGTGAGCATGATCAGGTGGGAGGAGATCTGTTGTGCCAGTGGGTCCTCAATAGAAACACAAGTGTGTGTGTGTGTGTGTGTGTGTGTGTGTGTGTGTGTGTGTGTGTGTGTGTGTGTGTGTGTGTGTGTGTGTGTGTGTGTGTGTGTGTGTGTGTGTGTGTGTGTGTGTGTGTGTGTGCAGGGCTTAATTTGAGCCGGAACACGCCGGAACATGTTCCGGCACCTCTGAAATTGGATCCGGAACCTTTTTTATTGGATCCGCCACCTCCCGTGTCACTATGAAAAAAAAAACGCCCAAAAAAAAAAACGACTGTTTGTGTTTATTCCCCATTGAAGTTCCTCAAAAATCTTGTGTTTGCCTTTTTGATGCGTTTAAATTTTTAAGGTTTTTAGCGGGAGAGGGGGGGAGGGGGGGAGACTAGAGGTGTGACACATAGCCTACGCTTGCGCTGGTTGAATACATAACAGTTAGCTTCGTGTCTACAATGTCAAAAAGACAACAAACTTTACTTAACTTTTTCAAAGTCAGTGACCAGCAGTCAGATCCAAAACGATCAAAAATAGTTTCCGAAAATCATGAGTGGGAAGACCACGGTGGACAGAGCAGTAGTATGCAGCCTACCATCGATGCTGCTAATGCACCTGTCGTTAGAGGGGATATTAGCGACCCCCACGGGGAAGGAGATGAAGGGGACGAGACGGATGATGTGAACTTGGAATCTGCGAGAGATAGTGATGGCGATGAAGCAGGTATTGTCAGGGACACTCACGATGGGCAAATCTGGACAGATGCCCAGTTTACACAGAAAAAAAAAAGTTATCCATGGCTGACAATGGAAACCACTGGACTGGGCTGTGCCATTTGCAAACAAGTGGGATCACTGGGTCCGGAAAAAACTGCAGGTGTGAAACTTGCAAAAGAATGGATCTCGGGCTCGGTGACATCATCTGCGCCCGATTAAAAAAAAAAGCTAAGAGCCTTAAGGAAAAAGGTTTTTGAGCATGGGAATACCAAAGCACACGCAATGGCATCAACTATTTTGGATAAGGCAAAGGCAAATGTATTTGTTAACACAGTAGTCAATGCCCAAAATGACCAGGTGCAAACGACTGCCAGAATCTTTCGCACAGCTTACAAGGAGGCCAAGCGTCATAGGCCATCTTATGGATTTGAACATGAGATAGACTGTCAGGAAATGAATGGTGTGGAAATGGGGAGGATTCTCCACTCAAACGTTGCATGTTCTCATATACAACAGCACATTGCAACTGACATGAAAAAAAAACTGCTTGAAAGGATTGTCACTTGCGCTCCAAAAATCGGACTCATGCTGGACGAGGCCACAGGGTTGAATAAAAAGAGCGCATTAATCGTGTATTTACGAGTGCAGTTGCCAGAGATGGATTCACCCGAGAACATTTTCTTTGAGCTCGTGGAGTTGTGTGATTTTGGTGCAGAAGGCATTGCCCGCAAACTGCTGGATGCCTTACAGCACGCCAAGTTAGACGAGGCCTTCCTCTCAAAAACTCTCGTCGGTCTCACATGTGACGGTGCGTCAGTGATGCTCGGGCGCCACAGTGGGGTGGCAGCTCGACTCAAAAATCTCTTCCCAAACATCATGGTGTGGCACTGCTCTGCGCATCGACTTGAGCTTGCAGTTGGTGATGTGATGAAAGAGATGGGGGCTATGAATCATTTCAAGATCTTCATGGATAAGCTTTACACACTTTACAGCACATCAAACAAAAACCGGCTGGAGCTCAAAGAGTGTGCTGACGGTCTGAACATTCAATTGTGCAAAATTGGCCGGGTGTTAGACAACAGGTGGGTTGCATCCAGTCTCAGAACAGTCGAAGCTGTGTGGAAAAGTTTTGCTGCCCTCAACACACATTTTACACACGCAGCGGAGGATTCTGCTCGCGGGAGCACATCTCGGGAAAGCTACCATGGCTTGGCAAAGCGCCTTTCATCCCATGCCTTTGTTTCCAATCTAGGACTTATGTTTGACGCACTGCAAGAATTGTCAGAGCTATCTCTCGAGCTCCAAAATCGAGAATGCAATATCATAACGGCTCATAAAGCCATTTGCCGACAGATCAGGGTGTTCGAGGCTATGTCTGAGCGGCCCGGACGACACAGCCTATTAAGCCAGTGCGGGGTCGAGGAAAACACCTTTCAGGGAGTACCCCTTCATGCAGGTCGGCTCACTGACAGAACCCTGGACCAGAGGACGTTTTTTGGGAGTCTGGCAAGAAACTTGGAGAAACGCATGCTATCACTTGGGGAAGACCAATCAGGATACAACAAGCTAATTGAGGATTTAAAAGTGATTTATCCACAATATTGGCCACAGGATCGTGACGCAGACGCGCTGTTTGGAGAGAGTGAAGTTGAGACGCTCTGCCAGCAGTTTTGAATCGAAAGCCCGCGGAGGGTCATCAGGGCATTCAGGGAATACCGTGACAATGATGGGACATTCATCCCAGATGAACTGAAAGACCTCTTGGCTGCGGTCAACACGATCCCCATCTCAAGTGCTGAGTGTGAGAGGGGCTTTTCCCAGATGAACCTAATCTGTTCAGAAAACAGGGCGTCTCTTCTCCCCTCAACGATCTCCTCCCTACTCTTCCTTTGCCTTGTCGGCCCGCCACTTACCCGGTTCAACCCCGTTCCATATGTGAGGTCATGGATTGCAAAAGGACATCGAACTGCACTGGACACAAGGTGCAGAGACAGAAGCAGGAAAATGGAGGCCGGGGGCTCTATGGCTGCTGTATGGGCCGTTTTGGACAAATGATGGTAGGAATATATTTGTCCATGCTGTGTTTGATTATTGGGTGGTCTATGGTTTAATATGTCTGCAAATCTATATTGAAATCGTAACTTCGTAGAAATCGTAATTTTCCCACCTGTTGTTTTGTTTCTCCCGTTAATTTAACGGACAGATATAATTGCTGCTTGTTAAAATGTTGCAGTATATATATTTTTTACATTCCGCACTCATTTGGTGCAGTGTTACATCGTTCTGTAATCTGAAGGCTAACAGGCTACAAAAATAAAAATTGACCTGATGTAGAAACATCGTCTGTAAGTGTATTTTTTTGTTTGTTCCCTTACCTCTAACCCCCGTACTGAGCCGCCGGATCCACCCCCCCTCTGCGTTCCGGCACCTCCCACTTTACAAATTAAGCACTGTGTGTGTGTGTGTGCGTGCGTGCGTGCGTGCGTGTGTGAGACACCTACCTGCTTCATACGTTGTTGCGTGCGCTGTCATACTCCACGTACTGGACTTGCGACCTTTGGTTACCATGACAGCAAACTCGTACATGGTGTTTGGTTTGAGGCCGGTGACAGTGTGGCTGAGCGCCGTGGTGTCTGCAGACTGGAGGAAACGAGTTGTACAATTTAGATAGTTTTAGATTTGAACTGAAGGAAATGTTTAGGTGTTTTTTAACACAAAACATTAAAGCTGCTGTTACATTTATTCTATACCTTACATAAAAACATTGGAGACATAATTAAAAGAATAATACCAAAGAGTATTATGGACACACTCAGTCTGTTCTTGTGTTTACTTCAGATGTATTCTTCAGTCTTCAATATCAGTTTAAGAAATAAACCCTGGCAGGTGCAGACACTCAGGTGTATGTTCACTTTCAGAACAGACTTCTGTTGGTCTTCTTTGCATCAAATCAAATCAAATCAAGTTTTATTTATATAGCACATTTTTAAACGATTTTTGGTCGAGCCAAAGTGCTGTACATATAATAAAAATAGCCTACAGTCGAGACACTTTACAGCAAATACAACAGCACAATTTGTGCAGAATATCAGTATGAGAAAACGACACCCTCTGTCCTTAGACCCTCACATCGTACAAGGAAAAACTTCCAGAGAAAACCCACAGTTTAAAGGGAAAAATGGGAGAAACCTCAGGGAGAGCAACAGAGGAGGGATCCCTCTCCCAGGACGGACAGACTTGCAATAGATGCCGTGTGTAAATTGAAGAGATAATAAATGTACAACATAGGTAGACCAAATGTTTGGAAATGCATGTGTCTGTAATAAGAAGATGAATCCACAAGGATTTCAAAAACAATCCTGTGGGAGCCATCAGGGAAGCAGCATGACGAGACCCAGGCAGGACCGCAGAGACAGGTTTGGAGAGAATGTCTTGATTTCAGGTTAAGAAAGAAAGACTCCCCTCTCCGTCTGCCTACAGTTTATTAATGTGAGAACACTGTATGCCCTGGTATAGATTTCCTATCTCCCTGGTATTTCTAGCATACTTCAGATTATGAAGTCCAGAGAAGAAGAGAGATCTCACCAGCGAACAAGAAAAAAATGACAAGACCAGTTTTTGTCTTGGTTTCAATACAACCAAGAGTAATCCAGGTAATATTTAACCATGTTACTGCCAAACAATCAAACTCCTTGTTTCTGTCAGCTGGGGATTATTTATTAAGAAATGTGTTGATGAACAAAAGATTGATTCTCCATGCTCAGATCCATGTTTCTCTGGTGTGAAACTGATGCTCCTTGAATAGTGTTTACTGAAGAGGAGGGAGCGGGAGGTTCATCATTTGCTCTGCTAACTCGTTCACAAGGAGTTTCAAAAAGGTGAAGTTGAATCATAGAGGGGCATGATAAACACGTAGGCTACACTTATGGAATTCATTGCAGACATAAAACCTTGTGTGTTGAGTGTTGAGTGTTGAGCTCATAAGAGAGCAGAGGCGTGGCATTGTTGTGCAAGTCTCACATGGCAAACAGGTTCAGGTCCTGACTCCTGACAGAAGGGAGGGTTACCTGATGTACCCAAGTCTTATAAAAAGCGTATTTCTAACATCTGGGATTTGGGATATTGAGTGATTCAAGTCAAAAGTTGAAGTGATGTCAGAAATTGTAATTTTGAATTACTTTTAATTTTATATTTTTTATATTTTGGGCATGCTCTCTATTTACTAGTGCTTTGTTTTTTTTCTCCATTTTCTCCTTTGCTGTAACAACGTAAATGTCCACTTTGTGGGACGAATAAAGGAATTCTGATTCTGATTTAATCAGTCAAGTCAAATCTAAATCCAACAGTCATGACTGTCTCACACCTGGCTGAGGTTAGACTAAAGAGTGATGGAGAAGCTGGGCTCACCTTGTACTTCCCGCTGGTGGAGTAGCTGGTCTTCCACTTGACGGAGTAGTACCGGACCTCAGACGCCTTCTGGTTCTTGGTCATGGAGTTGTCGGCCCAGGAGACACGGACCGAGTCCGAGGAGAGAGCCACGGCTTGGACCCCGACTGGGGGGATCATGGGAGTACTGGTGTCAGGCATGGGAGTGGGGTATTTATCAAAGAGGTGGAAGTGGTCATCCTCAGATGGGTCTATAGGGTCTAGGGACGGGGGGTGGTGGGGTTAATGGGATCAGGGTAATTCATTAAATTATTCCGTGTAATGAATGTGTTATAATGAGGATTTATATAAGTATGAAACAAGCATTAGTTTGGTTTGTTAAGTGGTCATTTACACGAGAGACAACAACATAAGAAACACACAAGATGAAATGCAAGTGAGGAAGGGAGATGCAGCGGGCAGCCATGAGAGGACGGAGGGAGGGGTGAGGGAGGGGGGTGAGGGAGTGAAAAACAGGAGAGAAGAGGAGAGAAAGAGACACAGAATAAGAAGACAGTGGAAGGTAAAGGCTGTACCTAAACAGGAAGTGGACGCTCATGTCCACAGAGGGTTAACGTATGAAACACAGCCTGCAGAGTCTTTGCTGAGACACGTTCAGAAGTACATCAAACTGATGGCTAAACCAAAGACACTGAAAACAGTTTAAAAAAAACTAAACAAACCTGTATCACAAGTGTGACACATTCAACATCTACATTTGCGTACTTTAAATACATTTACATTTACTTGGTCACTTACTGTTACAGCTTAATGTATCGTCAGCTTTTTCCTGACTTGTATAGTTGACTTCATCCGCATTACTTACACATTGGTCTTGCAACATTCTCTTGCACTATTGAATTCTCCTCTGTTTCTTCTGGCACTATTTTTGTATTCATTTATATGTATTTAGGTTGCATTGTTGGAGGATTCTAGGACTTAAGATGTTCATTGTCATAACTACACTTTAGCTAGTGTGCATACAGATGTAGCGATTCATTTCAGACAGTTTGAAACGCGAGGGCCGTGATTGGTACGTGATCTGCCCTCGCTCAAGGGAAAACCTCCAGCTTGACTTGAGACCGCCCCCGTGATAGATAAATGTAATTATAATGAAGCCAGCTGCAATGGATCATTGATCCACCAGGGGGTGCATTGGGGTTCCACACTGGAGCTCATGTGAAATAAAGTCAGATACAGTACGCTGGATGTACAGCGGAACTTTGTTAAGATCCATATGTCACGGATATCATACTACTGTGCTAAATAAGAGACATGTAATCATTTACAAAACATCACCATGTTGTTATTTAACAAAATAATTTTGTTTTTCGAAAAAAACGAACGGGAGGAAATGCAGCCCGGCTCTCGTTTTTTAATCCTAATTTAATCATCATCTTCACCACGATCATTTATGTTTATGTTCGCCGAATTGACATGAAATCACTGACACATATGAATATACTGTATTCAACTTCATTAAAACGTTATTAACGTGCCTTAACTCAGTAATTCACCAAAAATATGTATATTTTAATGGAGCTTCGTCGGTCGATCAGGATCCCAAAGTGTAGCGGAGGGATCCTCATCTGCATGACGGGTGTTATTTTCCCCATAAGGAACAAGTCGCTGCAAATTATCCCACTTATTACACGGCCACATTCTCAACAAAGTAACGACATGACTCCCAATATTAATTTAAATGCTTTTATGGATTTAGAAAATGTTTTTATTGGTTTAAAAAATAGCTGTATGTATAGATTTAAAAAATAGTTGTATGTATTGATTTAAATTGACATGCATCCGCTAAGAAAAATAGTCCGTTGTTACCGTGTTTTAAACAGTCTGAATGAAACGGCAGCTCTCAGCTGTGTATTTACACAACTAATGGCCCATCAACCACAGCTCTCTCCCCCCCTCCCCCCTTGATCTTTCTTCTCCAGCAGCTAAATTAACTGTAGGTTACTCTGAGTGACAAACTTACAGTTAGACACAACACTGTCATTGCAAGTGACCCTCAGTTAGTTGACTTTTATGTTCAACTGCTAAATTCGTTACTGATAAAAAAGGGCTTCTACTGTACCTAATTACCTTAACACTAGAACCGCCAGAGGTTTTTGTATAGGCCTACCTAAACCCGTCAAATCCCGCTATTAGAATGCAATTTTTAACAACATAGCACACTTTCAGGAAAAGTCACGGACTAGGAGACTTTAATATTTTATTGAAAAAAAGTTACATTGCACACACACAACACACATCACACAAATTGACCCGATTGGCGGTTCTAGTGTTAAATAAACTCACTAATGAATGAAACCAGTTCAATACGCATTATTCTTATTCGTATCATTCTTTATGAGCGCAGAAATAGTCTTAAAATCAGATCTGTTTTTTAAATGAAATCTGACGGCAGGCAGTTAGCTCTGATCACCTATGATAAATGCGCCACACCTAATCTGGCCATTCAGCCACAGAGCTCCCTCTATACAAATCAAAGTGTAGACGGTGTGAAAGCACCTATTGTTTTAAATAATGGTCGGAATGTGACCTGTGAGCCTTCTGAATTACCGTGGGACAGCACATTCTAAACTAAAATGTTTAATCAATAAAGTAACATCTTATCTTATCTTAATAATATCTTTATATTAATAATAATAATAAATCATACAGTATGTGTCCGAAAGGGAGCAGGAGGAAGCAAACACAAAAATATACAAAAAATATACTGCATATTAAAGCAAACGATTGTAAAGGTAAAAGTATGAGCTTAACAAATAAAGAAGTGTAATGTAAACATTTACATTATAATTATGATTATTTAATATATAAAGACTATATATTATTGAATTACAAGATTAGATATACTTTAGTTGATCTAAAATATTGATGTGTTCAAATGCTCTTCAAAACACAACTGAAAGTCCATGAAACTTGTCTTTCTTTATTTGTGAATGAAGCGCCATCTCCTGGTTAAAACCTGAAATTGAAAATCTGGCAACGCCCTCTTGGAAAATAGTGGGAGGGCTTAACATTCCTCTATACTGGTCTTTGGCAGGTCGTAGGCAGGAAGCTGTAAGCTGGAGTCTGAAATGAAGTGCTACATCTGTATGATAATAAAGCCTTTGAATCCTGATTTAAAAAATCAAGAAAAAATATGTACTTTCATATTGTAAATTCATCACATAGTACATGGTGTTTCACGGTCATTAAATAACGTTTTTCGAAAGGGTTTGTCAGCCCTCATATCAGTTCAAAATGCTGACGGCTTTTGAGCAAATTAAGCCAGATGCTGCCTTCACAGGCTTTCAGAAATGTGAACAAGATTAGACACCTTCTGTTAATCCAATGTGTGAGTATTTGAAAGAGTCGCTCTTCTGTGAACAAATAAAAAGTACAACATTGTAATATCAAGTCTGATTTCTGACGTACAGAAGCTGACCACCTCACAAGAAGTGTTCATGTTAACCAGGAAGTGAAGGAGCATGTGAAGGCAGCAGAACATTAACAGACGCTATAGAGCTGGAATGAGCAGTGATTTAGATAGCAATCACAATCTAAATCACATCAGTCAAATTGATAGCGCTGATTCTGTTTCACTGAAGTCAAAGTCATTCAAATCAACTCCCCACTTCATTTTACTTTATGGCAATTAATGAGTAATAAGGTGACAGCAACCAAATGTTTCTGACTGACTCAAGGAGGAAAATAAAAGATGTCAGCTTAAAAACTCAAGTCAGCAATTTATTGTGTTAAAATAAAACAAAAATAATACTAACAAATCTGACAAAGACAATCATATGTTGAAAAATAAAGACCCGAGTCTGATCCAGCCGGGTCGACATCTCAGATGTATTCGGATGTCCAGCAATGATGGCTGTTTCCGAATGGGGATGTCTTCTTTCTACAAGTCTAACTAGCTAACCGAGCTAATGGCTGCTAACTTCACGTCAGATCAGTGTGCAACTTTGTGGGCGGTGGTGAAAAAGTCCACAGGGACTTGGCTTGGCAACTGGAAGGTCACCGGTTCAAGTCCCCGACAGACCAAGTGCTACTGAGGTGTCCCTGAGCAAGGCACCATTCCCTACACCGCTCCCCGGGCGCCGTACATAATGGCACTGCTCCTAACACTAGGATGGGTCAAATGCAGAAGGTACATTTCCCCTCTGTGGGACGATTAAGTGTATATAAAAAAAAAAACTTGTGTCTAGTTAGAAATATATCTGTAAAATATTAACATGTATTCAAGTTAGTTAGATTGTTGTGAACAACATAAATTACTCAAATCATGCATGTTTTTATTTGTGGATGATGAAAAACACAATTCTTCTTAGTCAGGCATTGTGACTGTGTTGAGAAAATGTGCATGAACTATCCATAATTGTTACCACTTGAAGGTCCTGCGCTGTAGAGACCACACGAGCCCCTGATCTGAAGAATGAGAGAGACCACTGAGAGAGCCAGACTGAACTGTGCTGGAGAGAGAGGCCCAGCTGCAGGGAGGGAGGGGGTGATGGAGTGGGGGGGCACTGCAGCAGACTGTCATGGTTAAGCTGCTCGTCCAGCATCACAATAAAGCTCCGTTAGGACAGAATACTGTCTCTGCAGTGTGTGGGCGGCCAGGCGGAGACCAAGCAGTAAATTAACGAGAATCCCACCGTTAACAAGAGGTTTTTTAAAGCTCTCGGAAAAAGCTCTCCAGCAGCCTGCCACCGTAAACTGACGGAGGATTCAGCCTGTCCTGGCATAACAAGCCAAAAGTGTGTGTGTGTGTGTGTGTGTGTGGGTGTGTGTGTGTGTGTGTGTGTGTGTGTGTGTGTGTGTGTGTGTGTGTGTGTGTGTGTGTGTGTGTGTGTGTGTGTGTGGGTGTGTGTGGGTGTGTGTGTGTGTGTGTGTGTGTGTGTGTGTGTGTGTGTGTGTGTGTCACTGTGGATGACCTTGTCAGAACAGTAATGGCTTTTAGTTTCTGCCTCAGCCCTCAGGGTCTCAGCGTATCAACTCCAGACTGTCACAGTAACTCCACTCCAGCACCACATATCTCAGGATAGAACTGCTCACGTGTCTGTGTGTGTCTGTGGAACTGCATATATGTTCAGGTACTGTGTTCCTTTAGCACTTCAAGGAGATGCGGCTGTGATGACAGCTCTCCACTTTATGAAAGGCGCCATGTCAGCTGCCAGGCTGCAGCTTGCTTCATACACCCTTTCTATCTTAACTTAACTTAAAGGAAATGAAACATTATACTTTGCTTATGTTCACAAAATGACCGTGTGGGTTGTGTGTGAGCTATGCTATCTGACCCAGGTGGTCGTATAAGAGTTTTTTTTAATACTTTGTTTGGGCAACCAGCAAACAGCTATGAAAGGGGAAGACAGAGGGGATGACATGCGGCCAGTGGCGGCCAGCCCATGGAGGCGCCACCCCCTCTTCCCACATTGTGGGAATTGTCATTCAAAATATTTTAATATTTTTAATTAAAACCATTTTTTGAACATTTCTTTTTTAACCTGTTGCACCGGCAACATCTTGCAAGAACCACCGAACCAGGGCTTCTTAACATTTAACAACCTATTAATGTGTTATACCCACTTAACGGGTAGAAACTCAGCTATCAGACGATATGAAAGTTGTTTACCGTTAAGTCACGTGTTTCCTATTTGGGGCGCAGAAATCTTTGGCCATTGACTCTCGTTATAAGTGGTGCATGTGCAGTCCGTACCTCTTCAATGCAACAGATAGGAGCATCTCGGGGCGCACCAAACTGCGCCCAAAGCAGCGGTTGCCACCGCCAACAACTAAGGGGCAGCAGGAGCTCCAGAGTGAGAGATTGACGTTGGAATGAGAGAGAGTTAGACGGAGACGGAGTGTATACAAAACTAGTTAACAAATATGGAGCATGAAAATGATATTTAATCACTTAAAGAAACCCCCTTTGAGAGGAGGACACTGGAGGGAAAGCTGAGAGTAACAGAGCTCGGACCTAATCAGCCTGACATAGGCAGGAGTTAGAGGACAGGGGAAGGCAGTATGCCTGCTCTTTTTCAAGGAGCTGGTTTAGCAAGAAGGCTAACTACCTGTAGCAACACCAGTGCTATATTTAGCTTCCCCTGCCTCCCTTTTTAAACGTCAGTTTGAAAACGTAGTTTCAGAGCCCAAAGGCTCGACGTTGTTGTTGTTGTTGTTAGTTGGATGGTGGGAGATTCTAGCGAGAGATATGGATACAAAAAAAGGTGTTTTAAACAGCAAGCCAAGCACACTGCTGATGCTGACAACCCCGCTCCTGCCGCTCGCTTGCGGCAGACCACGCTTGAAAGTTTGTCGGGGAGACGCCGGGACACGTCTATGAGCAGCAAGTTTTCAACAGCGATAGCTAAATGGGGGGCTACAGCTTAACATTGTGGAGGACGAAGGACTGTGTGAGATCATTCGGATCGCATCCAATGTATCGACTGCTAGGGATGCACGATATTGGTTTTTTGAAACCGATACCGATAACTTCCTGCTTCTCAAGACCGATACCGATAACCGATAATAATATAATATATATATATATATGAAATGTACCTGTTGCCTTTTTCCCTCCTCTTGGAACTTCTGCATTGCATTTGTTAATACAAATAGCAAGCAAACTATCTAACTCTGAAACTTTGAAATAGTCCCATACTACCGACGACATGTTTGTTTACTGTCCTGGCTTCACGGCCGCACACCATTTACGTCACAGCCAGGCATGAGTTAGGGAGCGCTGGATTTGTGAAAAACTCCCCTCTTCCTAAACCACTAATACCACAGTACTGGGAAAACGGGAGGAGCCGAGTGAAAAACAAGCGCCCCTCATCCCAATCCACCCACACCGCAGTATTTTTTTCTTTTTTTTTACCCCAAAAATATATTGTATATTATCGGGGCTATTAATACTTTTATCGGGTTTATCGGGATGACGTCATAATTCCTAATATCGGACCGATAATTATCGGGCCGATAATTATCATGCACCACTATCGACTGCACATCACAGCGCATTATTTTCACCCACAGTGGGAACTTCAGTCTCATGCTTTGACTGAAGATGAAGACAGAAGAGCGGCATTTTGCCGACAACTGTAAACAGGAATGTCTGTTTGAGCAACTGGCTCAGTGCAGAGAAGTAGACAGGGTTTGGAAGAGAGTGTAATAGAAAGAGAGAGAGGGAGAGAGTTTAAGAGAGAGAGAGAGAGATAGAGAGAGGTTCCAGGTTGTTGTGTTGAGAATATTCAGGAGAATATTTGTCATTGATCAAATGATAATAAACAAACATTTGCATAAAGCATATTTGTCCACTCATATGTTGATGAGAGTATTCAAAACTTGAAAAATATTCCTCTAAGGAACATTTAGAACAGATACAAAATTTGCGATTAATTTGCGATTAATCGCAATTAACTATGGACATCATGCGATTAATCGCGATTAAATATTTTTATCGACTGACAGCCCTAAATATGACATGTTTTGAGTTTGTGTACAAGTTTGCTTACATTTTGGTTGACCCCCCCCTGGAGAAAAATGCACCAGCCGCCACTGCATGCAGCATATGATTTTGAACTGCTTCATTAATCATATAATCATAATCCAAAGCAATTTATTTGGATATCTCTGACCATGTGCCTGCAGTGTGTCCCAGAGTATTCCACTTCCTGTTTACCTCCCACGCCTCTCCTCCTGTCCCCATGTGTCCTGTCTCTCTGTCTCCATCTTTTCCCTCTTTCTGCCAACATTCTCTTTAAGTTAGCAACTACTAAAATCCATCAAATGTTTCTCTCCCTCTCTCTTTGCTGTGTCTCTCTGTCTGGGATCCATATATTGAATCCATATTCAACCTTTATCTACTCCTTCTTGTTCTTCTTCTTTTAACTCCATCCTTCCTTCCTATTTTCAGGAGAACAAGAATGAGCTAAAACAAACCTTTTTTGAAAAGTTTCACCATGAAACCCTGCTGTCGTGCAGGTCAGGAGGCTGTGGTGAGCGCTGAGGTTCTGGTGTCCATGTGACTATCATCACATCATGAGCGTTGAAAAGCCAAAGAAATGTGACATTTTTATGAGAGTAATAAAGGATTGATATCATCCGCAGGCTGCTGGGTGAGTGGAGGAGAGCCGGCTGTTTCATTCATAAGATGAAACTTGGCTGAGAGTTGGATGTGTTTCATTTATCTCACTTCTACAGCACATAGTGTGCAGGGAGAGCTAATGAGGCTCGCTCTCATTCACACACACACACTAACACATGCAGTACTAGCATTGGGTGTAAGGCATCACACACCCCATACATAAATAGATACACACACACACACACACACACACACACACACACACAGACACACACACACACACCCCCCCCCCCCCCCCCACACACACACACACACACACACACACACACACACACACACACACACACACACACACACACACACACACACACACACACACACACACACACACACACATCTGTGACTGATGTGTGAACCTTTTCCTCTGGATGAATATTGCAGGACTCAGCTGTTGGATCAGATTGAGTGTCAGACTGTCAATTTAAAATATTTTCAGCCTAATCAAAACCACAAGTAGCCGACAAACTTCCTAAAGACATGATAAATATTAACTTCCACACTTCTGGGAGACATAGTATACATCATGTACCAACAACCAAGACGTCTGTATTTGTTTATCACTGATGCTGCTCCTCATGAGAACTCATAAACCCATACCAAATAGTGGAATGTGCGTACTCATGACTTGCACCATATTGTACTTGCACTTCCAAATGTTCATGCAAATGTATTTAATATATCTGCTCTTAGAATAGAAGGGATGAAACCCTCTTTAAAGGTCACACATGCAAAGCACACAGCACACATGTGTTCTCTGTGTTAACCCATCGTAGTATAGGAGCAGTGGGCAGCAAGCAATGGGAGTGAGGGGGGAAGGGGGATGTCCGGTGCCTTGCTCAAGGGCACCATGGCAGGGCAGGAGGTGAACTGGGACCTCTCCAAGAAGCAGTCCACACTCCATATTTAGGTCTGGTCGAGGACTTGAACCGGCCACCCTACGGCTCCCAGTCCAAGCTCCTACTGACTGAGCCGAATTATACGTACATTGTATGTAAACACATTCATTTGAATTGATACTGTTAAATATTGTACATCCTTTGCTATTTCTATTCCTTACACTTCTTTACTTTCACTATTATTGTTATTAGTATATGATTATTATTAGGGTCTGAGACCTAGGTCGGCGAAGACCCTATTGAAATCGGTCACATAGCGACCGATAAACCTGCGAAAAATACCCAAAACAGGGAAAACGACCGGAAAAAGCACAAAGGTTCGGAAATCATGACGGCTGATAGGAGCCCAGTCACGTGAGCGTAGCCCACTTCACTGTAAACTAGCACATTATTGATATCGGACCGATTATTCATTATTATTATTATTTGAACATTTTGCGCGCACTTTTGATGCCCGCAACATATGTGAAAACTCACCAAATTTTGCACGCGCGTCAGAAGTGTGGCAACTTGCAATATGTAATTGGTTCCGGAACTTTGCGTCAAAAATTGCGTAGGCCACGCCCACTTCCGTTTTTAACGTTAACTCCCCCCACTTTAACTTTCACGTAAACGAACGAAACTCGCTACGCATATCTAGGGTGCGGAGACTAACAAAAAAGCCTCTTGGAGGGGTATAAAATAACGTACAGGAAGTCAGCCATATTGAATTTTGAAAAAACGCGATTTATCGCGTTTTTCGTCCTCCGTACGAATTTTGTTTTCGGGACTTTATCCGAACGACTCGAAATTTGTCGGGTATTATCTCGAGACATGGGCGGCAAATTGTTATCAAGCAGTTTTTCTGTTTTTCGCAAGGCGTAGCCGTGATTTGGCGCCAAAGGTCGCGTTCGCTCGATGCTAGGCGGTCCCTCGCCATGGAACACAATGATGTCATAACTCAAACTGACATACTCAGAACGCCACCAAACTTCACATGATGGTTAACACTACGGCCCTGAACAGCTCTATGTCAAATCTGATGTTAGTTAATATGGCGTTACCATGGCAACGGATCATTCGCCATAAAACACGGTGTTGCTGTAACTCCAATGGGCACAGTCCCATCGTCCCCCAATCTTTGCTTTTATATCACCGGTCCATTCCTCAACAGCTCTACGTGAAATCTGAGATCTCAGAGTATGCCGTTTCCATGGCAACGCATTCTTTGCCAAAAAATACGATGTTGTTGTAAGTCAATGGAAAATCGTCCAAACTGCACCAGGCTTCAGATGATGACTAATGGTCTGGCCCTCAACACATCTAAGCATATTATGGGGTGTCATCAAATGCCGTTGCCATGGTAACGCAACCCTCGCCAAAAAACATGGTGTTGTCGTAATTCAATGGAAAATCATCCAAACAGCACCAGACTTCATATGATGGCTAATGGTCTGGCCCTCAACAGCTCTCTGCCAATTATGGGATGTCATCATATGCCGTTTCCATGGCAACGCGTCCCTCGCCAAAAAACCTGGTGTTGTTGTAATTCAATGGAAAATCGTCCAAACGGCACCAGAATTCCGACTATCACCTACCTCAACAGCTCTATGCCAATTATGGGATGTTTAGCCGTACGACTCGAAATTCTTCGGGTAGCGTCTCGAGACATGGGCAATTCAAAGTTATCACGGAATTGTTTTTCTTTTGCATGGCGTAGCCGTGATTTGGCGCCAAAGTTTGCGTTTGCTTGATGCTAGACGATCCCTCGCCATGGAACACGATGATGTCATAACTCAAACTGACATACTCAGAACGCCACCAAACTTCACATGATGGTTAACACTACGGCCCTGAACAGCTCTATGTCAAATCTGATGTTACTTAATATGGCGTTACCATGGCAACAGATCATTCGCCATAAAACACGGTGTTGCTGTAACTCCAATGGGCACGGTCCCATCGTCCCCCAATCTTTGCTTTTATATCACCGGTCCATGCCTCAACAGCTCTACGTGAAATCTGAGATCTCACCATTTGTCGTTTCCATGGAAACGCATCCTTCGCCAAAAAATACAATGTTGTTGTAATTCAATGGAAAATCCTCCAAACAGCCCCAGACTTCAGACTATCATTAAGGGGCCGGCCCTCAACAGCTCTATGTTAATTAGGGGATGTCATCATATGCCGTTGCCATGGCGACAGGTCCCTCGCCATGAAACATGGTGTTGTCATAATTCAATGGAAAATCGTCCAAACGGCACCAGACTTTATATGATGGCTAATGGTCCGGCCCTCAACAGCTCTCTGCCAATTATGGGATGTCATCATATGCCGTTTCCAGGGCAACGCGTCCCTCGCCGAAAAACCTGGTGTTGTCGGAATTCAACGGAAAATCCTCCAAACGGCACCAGACTTCAGATGATGGCTAATGGTCCGGCCCTCAACAGCTCTAGGCAAATTATGGGATGTCATCATATGCCGTTGCCATGGCGACAGATCCCTCGCCATTAAACATGGTGTTGTCGTAATTCAATGGAAAATCGTCCAAACGGCACCACACTTCAGATGATGGCTAATGGTCCGGCCCTCAACAGCTCTATGCCAATTATGGGATGTCATCATATGCCGTTGCCATGGCGACAGATCCCTCGCCATTAAACAGGGTGTTGTCCTCACTCAATGGAAAAACGTCCAAACGGCACCAGATTTCAGATGATGGCTAATGGTCCGGCCCTCAACACATCTAAGCATAGTATGGGGTGTCATCAAATGCCGTTGCCATGGCGCCATCAAACACAATGTTTGTGTTACTGCTGTAACTTAAAGACATTGTCCGATCGGCCTGAAACTTCCCACGTTTGCCAACGGCCGAGTCCTCGAGACACCTAGACACACACGTCAACGTGCGGACAACAGCCTGCAGAGCATCGAAGACCCGCTCAACGCTGCTTGCAGCTTTAATTATTATTATTATCATCGTCCTTGTATGAATGAATATCTGTCCTGTCCTGTGTATCACCCTTGTTGCTGTTGGTGCTCAGAAAACTGAATGTCCTACAGGGATCATTAAAGGATATCTTATCCTATTTGATCTAATAGCACCAGTCTGTTACTAAGGCTGCCAGCAGCTACGGTTATTGCAATCACTGCAGCTATTGCCACCGATTTTTGTAGTTTTTTAAAAACACATTTGGTGAAACAATTTGAAATGCCACAGAGAGGGCACTGCCTCAGAGATCTTCTGCGGCCACAGAGCATGTTGAGCTGTCTCATCTCTCCCCATAGTGTGGCAGTGAGCCTTCTCCATCTCTGCAGCTCAGCGCAGCCTGTTCCAGCTTCAGAGGTGTAGCTGTGTGCAACAACTGCTACTAACACTGCTGCATTGCTAAAGCTAATCCTAGTTATACTGCTGCTGCTAATGGAGTGGGGATCAAGATAATCCTATTGAACGTAAACAGGAGGAAATATTCCTGCATTTATTTGCCTTGAATAATAATACTCAACTCTTTGCCAGCCACTCGTGACAAGTATCAGCAACTGGGAATTGTTTTTTCCTGGTGACTAAGCTAACAACCACATGTTGTAGCTAAGGAAAACAACTGATTGTAAAAACTAAACTATAGCCACTGCTCCATAAAAGCCCCGTCCTCACTCCAGCTCTCTGCCAGATCATTCCATGTAGTTGGATGAACCAGCGTGCCCCTCTGCAGCCTAGAGCCTTGATTCCCAGATACTCAGTGTTCTTGAGCGAATTCAAATGGTTTCTTTTCGTGAACAACTCTCTGCTAACAATACTTTTTGTTTGCATTTTTCATTAAACACCTTGAAAACTTTACCTGAATCAGTCTCTGTTTTGGGGTCCTTTAAATAACAGAGCGTCACAGTGTGGAGCCTATTCTGATACTACTGCTTTGTCTTTATGCTGCTACTGCAACTACTAACCCTCGTACTCATTTTCCTAGTGCCCTGATACTTCTATAAATGCTGTAGCTACCCCAAATGGCTAGTACTGCTTCTATAAGTACAAGTGATAGTATTGCCATTAGTACTGTTACTGGATGGCTGTCAAGCAGTCATAGTACATTACCCTCTTATTGTTTCAGTTTTATGAAAGACATAACCTTCATGAACTCAGATGTATCATGTTATCATGTTATATGTGCTGTCAACATAGGATGTGTGTGTGTGTGTGTGTGTGTGTGTGTGTGTGTGTGTGTGTGTGTGTGTGTGTGTGTGTGTGTGTGTGTGTGTGTGTGTGTGTGTGTGTGTGTGTGTGTGTGGGTGTGTGGGTGCGTGGGTGTGTGGGTGTGTGGGTGTGTGGGTGGGTGTGTGGGTGTGTGTGTACCTGTCAGAGATCGTGTGACGGCGCTTTCGTACAGAGGGACTCCTTCTCCGGCGTTATTGAAAGCCTTCAGGGAGATGACATAGTGCGAGCTGGGCTCTGAGAGACAGAGAGAGAAGAAAAGAAGCACAAAGGGTTAAAGATGACATCAGCAGATACTACACAGCACAACATCATCACAGGATTTAAGTCAGATCATTTCTAAATTCATCTTACTTTTCAATTGTACTCCATTCTTTATACATAAGCAATGGATATATATTTGAATGTTTAGCCAATTCATTCATTAATTAGGGAACAATCGAAAGAAAGGTCAAAGGTTAACCAAGGCTTACTTTGAGTTCTTCCAGACGTCTGTAGTCCTGTTAACAATCATTTTATTCTTCCAAAATATAAATGAAATGCCATTGCTTTTGCATCGTTGATAGCTCGACGACTAATTATTCTTAAATGGAAGGATGAATCACCACCCACCCACACTCACTGGATTTGAGACCTGTTGCAGTGTTAGCATCTGGACAAAATCCGGTCCACTCTGAAGGGATCTACTGATAGATTTGATAAGGCCTGGCGGCCATTGATCACACGTAGAGAAGTGCAAGCTGGACTTAACTCTTCAAAGAAGAGTGTGTATAGATTTGAGTGTTGCTGAATCTGGGCTACTACCATTTCTAAAGGAATACTGTACGTGTTGTATATATTTTGTATTTTTGTTTGTCATTTGCTTTGTATGTTTTTATTTATTTAATGTGTGTGTCAACTGTGAGAACCTGTACATTTATCTAATTTACTCCGTTTTTTTATTTTCTTTGTTTCATGCTGGGGTAGGGGCTATATTTGATCTGCTTTTTGGCATTCTGGTTTAAATGTGCACTGTTGCATCGACAGTAGGGCTGGGTATCGTTTGAATTTCCACGATTCTGATTCCGATTCTGATTCTACTTTTCAATCCCGGTTCTTAACGGTTCTCAATTCCGATTCTTCGAGGGGCAGGGTAAAAGAATGATACATGCTTCTTCCACCAAAACAATTACTTTTATTCGAGAAACTTTTACAAAGGTTAGTTTACAGTAATATTCACATGAATCAGTCTGTTTATATTCAATGCTATGTAACTGTAACCTGAGAACCACTGAAGCTACAACAGTCCCTTAAAAACAGTTCTTGTTGAGAAAAAACAAGCATATCTGCCTTCTCAGGCATACCGGGAAGAAATGTTTGAACATTTTAAAGTAAAATGCTTCAATCTGGTGCACTTTAAGCAGAATTACGAGAGACTAGATCTAGGGGGGTACAACTCTAAACACCCATATGAAAAAGATCGGTTTACATTTTAATAATCAAATAAGTATGTGAACATAACCAATAACATATGTAACGTAGGTTTTATTTTTGTAGTTTACTGTCCTATAGTATACATTGGAATGATTTCAAACCTGTTTTATCCCAATATTAATATAGGAGTGCCTTGGAAATATGTTTACATAAATTGGGATCAAAACGTTTGAGACCCTCTGAGATAACTTAGACTAAAGTGAACTATCTAAACACTCAGAGTCCTTTACCTCACTGAGCTGTAGTTATCAGCCTCTCAGTCTGACTGGAGAGGACTCTCCCTCCACATTATTGTAAAAACATCTTCTTCTTATATCCGTTAGAGCAGCTAGCACTAGATGCTAATAACAACAGCGCTGGTAGTACCGGTGCACCCTCCCACGCTCGCATTTTGGCTGTGAGCTGTGGGTGCCAGATAAGCCAACATCCCCCATTTTCATCACTTACAGCGCCCATCGCACAGGGCAATTTAAAAGTGTAACCGGGATGAAAAGGGTGTTACATGTACTTAATTATGAATATTGTTAGATCAAGGCCGAAAATTAGGATGAGCACCAACGGTCAAAAATGTTTTTTCCCTCCCAGAGCTGTCAGCGCAGCGCCTCCCCAGATCTGGCGCCCTAGGCGAACATCTATAACGCCAGTGCTACGGGCCGGCCCTGGTCTCAGGTTACGCTGTAGGAAGTGTAGGTACAGCGCTACATTTCCCGCCCCGCCGCAGTCATACCGTAGGCTACGAAGAGACGAGAAACATTTCCTCAGGCATCGAAAAGCGGAACCGAAATTCACATTTCTAAATGATGCCGTTGGAATCAAAATGTTGGAACCGGTTCCGAACGGGAACCGGTTCTCGGTACCCAACCCTAATCGACAGTATGTATTTGACTGTTCAATGACATTCTATATGATTTTTCTTTGTAATGAAAACTTTCAAAAATAAAGTGTTAAAAAAATTAAATAAATAAACTAACCTTAAAAAAAAGAAACAAACAGAAACAATCATTTTATTAAGATTTTCTGACAAAATATATTTGTTACTTTTTGTGAAAACTGATGGACATGACATGACTAAATCCTGGTAAATAACAGTGGTTGAGTTTTAAAGGAGACACTCATACTAATCATTTGAGTTTCTAATAGAGCATATCTCAGTGCTTTATTACTATTCCATTGTGTTCCACTTGGGAACAGAGAGTCGTTTCTTCCAGTTCCCTTTGGGGGGGGCGCCAACAATCGCAGGGTGTGCGCCAGGCCTCAGATGATTTGAGGCCTAATATCATATTTAGACTTTCTTTTTTCTTTTTTCTTTAATTTCTTTTTTTACATATAATTGTTACACAATACATGATTGTCGCTAAAGGCCTTGTCTCTACATTACAATAAAGTATAACAAATAATGTATTCATTAATTTTAATACAATAAAGGCATAAAAAGACCGAAATGCATAATTTTTCTAGAAATGTTTCTTCTGTTTACATTTTTAAAAAATAGTCATTGTCCATGCCGGTTTCAGTTGGATTATTTGTCACAGTTGCTCCGATCAGATCGGTCTCCTCCATTTTGTAGATTATTTACGACTTTTGAATCCACACATCGGCAAAATCCGGCTTACTTTGAGCATGTGTTTTAAACAGTTTAATCCCTTTGTGAATTGTTTCCACTTGCGCCGTCCTTTAATTTCTTCATACAGCGGGAATCCAAATGAATTAATCCTGAGTCCAATAACCATCAAAGTCACTCCAATAGTGCTCCTTAATTACGCTTTCATCCTCCTTTAACAAAATACTTCACATTCATCCAGTTTGTGACAGTAGTTGTAGCATTAGACTTTTAAACTTTAATTACCACTGTTGCGCCTCCCCCCCTTGTGTGTGTGTGTGTGTATGGGGGGGGGGGCGCAACTTCCAACGAGATTAATTTGGGGGGGCTCTCTGGGAAAAACGTTGGGAACCCCTGTCCCTGAGGACCCTCTGACTGAGACGTCTGAGCTGATGGTCATGCATCCTGATGATGCTGCAAGTGTTCTTCATGTAGCATCAAACCCTCACATCGGTTAAACCAACACGGCTGCACTCCCCAGATGCCTCACACATGAATTAATAATCACCATGAATTATGAATGTTGTGTACATACGTGCACTTAATCCATGTGTGCAATGCATCGGCCACATTTTATTTTTTCATTACTCCATTATGAGACCTCAGCTGGGACTTTTAATCTGCGTTTGAAAATCCCAGCAATTCTTCCCTGTCTCCTTTAGCATGCAGATTGCTTGTTGTGCTCACTGGGGAGGATGTGTTCTGTTATTGGTCCTTTCATAATTAGATTTCCACCTCAAGCAGCTTTCTTATTAGATTTCTTTAAATTATTGACGGTAATTAAATGGGAATTTCATCATCATAATGAATGACTTGAACAGGGAGGCGCTGAGTCAATAGTCTGCAGGATGTGCAGCTGGATCTCTGGGGGTAGCAAATATGAAATATGTGGTGTTGATAAGTACACTGGATGTTTTTATTCATGGAATGATCTATTATTATGGTGCTGATGGTAGACAGTTCAAAAACCAATGGCTTTGACTGATGGAGAAATGAGCCTCCGGAGAACTCAGGGATTCATCTTCAGCACATGTTCACTGTGGGCAACCTGCTGTAGGAGAGTCTACTGAAATAAGTCGAAATCACGTCAAATAACCTACTCCTATTTCCCTGCATGTTCAACCACATGATACTGTTAGAACTGTTTAACTCGAGTGTGCACTTTTCAAGGTTTTCCTTAACTGAAAAACTGAAACGGTGACTATAATAAATGTATTATATATATAACACATAACTGTATTAGGTTAGTTTAAAGCAATAATATCAAGGGTTAGGGTTAAGTGCTTTCAACTAACCTAATAAAGTTATTTGAAATCTGTTAACATAATGCATTTAATTAAAGTCAACGTTACAGTTTTTTCAGAGTTGTTTGATGGAGCTAGGTAAGCAGTTCCCTCCACAAAGCTCTGTGTGAGGTCACAGTTTCTGTTTCCCCCCCATCAGCTCCTCATCACCCCTCACCAAGATTTTCGATGGAGTAGTATCTCTGTTTGCTGTCCACTCGCACCGTCTCGGCATAGGGACTTCCCACTCCGTAGCCGATGATGTAACCTCGAACCAGGATGTTTGGGCTGAGTGGGGGGGTCCAGGACATGATGATGCTGTTTGGCAGCGGCCTGACGTGCAGAGAGCTGGGCTGGTTTGGCACTTGACTCTCTGCAAAAACACCAAGAGTGAAACGTCACTCCAAAGAAGAACACCTCCACCTCCAGTTGTTAGCAGCAGCACTAGCAGGTAGAGAAACCGTGGCTAACAGATGCTAACCCTCTTAGCTGTGTATTAAACCCTAATAAGACCTGACACTTTGCGTTAGTTTTCTCAGCATCAGATTGGATCAGATTAGCCTGCTCTTAGTCCTCCGGGGAGACGCTTAATTTCCCTTTATTGAGTGATAATCCATTGAAATGAGATTGAGTCTCCCTCGGAAACACAGTTAGCATGGATGTGTTTGTTTCTTATCTCAGCTGTGTCCTGTTAACCAGGACCGTCTGCTTCTGATACTCAGCCTGAGGTCAACTTTTCTAATTATTCAGCTCAAATTATTAAGAGACCAAACCCAAATTGGTGTTTTCTCTCTCTTTCTTACTTTCTGTCTTTCTGTCTTCGTTGACTTCATTTAGGAGAAAACATATTTTCCTGAGCAGACCTAGCAATTCCAATTTTGGTTTTGCTAGTATTTGTTTGTTTCTAATATTGTGTAACGGAATGGTTTTAAAGTAACTAAATGAAATGAATTACTGATTTATTATTGCAGAAAAATATTATTTGTAACACTGGTCGCCTGATCTGAAGGTGGTAGTAGAGTTTCCAATACATCTTTATCTGAAAACGTATCAGACGTTTATTCTAAAAATCTAATTTAACCATGTTTATTAGGTGTTTAAAATGAGATAAGAAACCTTGAATACAATTATGAATACATATTTTATAATATTACATATGTGTTTTCTATACTGGCATTCATTGTCTTTAGATAAAGGAGCCTCCGCTTATAGGTGCAGACAGAAGGAGTTATGTAATTGAAAAATATATTAATTAGTACTATATATTTTTTTTGTTTAAGAAAAGTGACAGTTTAAAGGCGCGTCTTATATCTTTTAGATTAAATACATAGACTGTATATATAAAGGTTAAATAGCATACGCACAACTCAACAGCAGGCAATGTTGTCCTTTTTTACAACTCAAAGCATTTATGAGTAAAGGTGTTAAGTGTTATTTTAACAAAAAATCTAAATGTTGTCTTTTGATCATACTGTACACAGAAAGGTACATGGAAATGGAATGCACTTATTTCTCCTCTGCTGTCCCTCCCCCCCGAGGCAGATCTCCCCTCCATCTATCCGTCTCATTCCTTAAGTGCTTAAATATTGATGTGTGTCAGGAGAGCGGAGGTATTTACATGCTGCTGTACAAATCATTCCTTTCTCTCTCTCACTCACTCACTCACTCACTCACTCACTCACACACACAGACAGACAGACAGACAGACAGACAGACAGACAGACAGACAGACAGACAGACAGACAGACAGACAGACAGACAGACAGACAGACAGACAGACAGACAGACAGACAGACAGACAGACAGACAGACAGACACACACACACACACACACACACACACACACACACACACACACACACACACACACACACACACACACACACACACATTCACACACACACGCACTAACCATCCAGGTCATTCTCCGGTGTCTCCGCGTTGAACCAATCACTGGCCGGACCCGTTCCATTGGCTGTCATGGCTGCCACCTGGAAACTGTACTGGCTGCCTTTATCCAGACCTGAGGGGGTTGACGGGGGGGGGGGGGGAAATAGCATACTGAGTCAATTTGAAACTGGCTTTTTTTCCAAATGACCTCTGATTATATATATACAGTGTATACACTATATTTAACCCCTGTGCAAATTGGATAGGTGTGTGATAAATCCTTACCAACCTGTGAGCAGTCAACATTAATAATCTATATGTACGCAGCTAAATGTAGATGACCTTATCCTGTGGTCTTTTCAAGTTTTAAGTTCAAAAGCATTTCCTTTGGTGAATGTCACTGAGTGACTTTTTCAGTATTTAATACAAAGATTAGGACTCATCCTTGACTTGGGACTTGCTGGTTTCAGCTTCACTAGATCCTAGTGTGAACGGTCTAGTCACTTACAACATGCGTGATACTTGTAAAACCGTTTATACTTATTTTTCTCTAACTGTTAGTTACACACACGCACGCGCACACACACACACACACACACACACACACACACACACACACACACACACACACACACACACACACACACACACACACACACACACACACACACACACACACACTGAAACAGACACTTGTGAAGATGTGGATTTTTTTCAAATGCAGCAAAAAACAAACCAGACACAACTTGAGACAAATCCACGTCTTACCCACCCACACACACATTTACATGCACACACTAAACTTGTTTTTAGTTTTGTCAAAACTTAACAAGGTTCGAGTTTCACAAATGTATTTCAAAGTTAAAATAAGTTCCCATTTGAAATGATAAGTCTGGTAATATTCTAAATGTTTCGCATTCTAAAGTCCCACCTGTGAACAGGTACCAAAAGTTGTTTGGTTCGATGGCCTCTTGCTCTCCACGGCGACCGGTCTTTCTGTATTTGATCTTGTAGGCGGCGATGATGCCGTTCTGGGTGCTGCGGGGGGGCGGCTGCCATGACACCTTGATGCTCTGGAAGACAATGAAGAGAGAAGATACTAATGAAAGTAATGGAGCTGCAGAGCGTCCTCTGAGCTCGCGGACGGATTATTGGGCAGAATTGAAAGGTCCCCACTCCAAATGCTGTGTTTGGAGTCAATGTGATTTTGCAATTAATTTTATTTGTGTCATTGTGCATTTATTTCTAGTTGTTTTGCCTCTTCAGAGACTCTGTAGTCTTTTGTTCTGTTTTTGGTCTCCAGTAGTTTGTTGTGTCTTGGACATATCTTTGGGTGGCTTAGGTTTTGCAATGCGCCGTGGGACAGTTATTCCTCCAGCATGTAGTTTACTCACCTTACAGACATGTTGAGCCCCGACCAAAATACAGTATAACTGTGAATAAAGTTTGAGTGAATCTTCAGTTTATTATAGAGCAGGGGTGTCCAAACTACGGCCTGGGGGCCAAATGCGGCCTGCTGACCATTTTGAATCGGCCCTCAGCAAATTAAAAAGTATAATGGAATATGGCCCACAAATGAAACATTTGCTTGTCTTATATTGTACTTCATAAATATACATGTACAAATATATTACACAGTAGTATTCATGTGTTAATAAGCCCGCTTTTCAAATATATTCAGTCAATTAAAGTTGGAAAAATGTTCGAACAAATCTTAGTTGATAAGAAAAAAGGCCCAATAACTTATTTACCTAACAAGCTTGAAATATACCCTTCATGTTTCCCCTTACTGAATCAAACTGAGGCCTCTGTTTTGGGGGATGAGCTGCCAACAAAATAAATGTGATATACAGATGTAGCACTTCATTTCAGACTCCAGCTTACAGCTTCCTGCCTACGACCTACCAAAGACCAGTATAGAGGAATGTTAAGGCCTCCCACTATTTTCCAAGAGGGCGTTGCCAGATTTTCAATTTCAGGTTTTAACCAGGATATGGCGCTTCATTCACAAATACAGAAAGACAAGTTTCATGGACTTTCAGTTGTGTTTTGAAGAGCATTTATTTTAAACACATCAATATTTTAGATCAACTAAAGTATATATAATCTTGTAATTTAATAATATATAGTCTTTATATATTAAATAATCATAATTATAATGTAAATGTTTAAATTACACTTCTTTATTTGTTATGCTCATACTTTTACCTTTACAATCATTTGCTTTAATATGCAGTATATTTTTTGTATATTTTTGTGTTTGCTTCCTCCTGCTCCCTTTCGGACACATACTGTATGATTTATTATTATTATTATTAATATGAAGATATTATTAAGATAAGATAAGATGTTACTTTATTGATTGAACATTTTAGTTTAGAATGTGCTGTCCCACGGTAATTCAGAAGGCTCACCGGTCACATTCCGACCATTATTTAAAACAATAGGTGCTTTCACCCCGTCTACAGTTTGATTTGTATAGAGGGAGCTCTGTCAGTTTTCGAATTACCCATTTGCTTTCGGGGAGCCCTATATTTCAGAGCACATCCTGCTACTAAATATGTCACACGCACGCTCTGTTGACTGGCGCAGCAGCGCGGATGCGATCAATTGCTATAAAAACACTCTTCTACTAATACAGACGGTGTCACTATGCCGGCGGATGTGGCCGTTGTTGAAGCCTCTTCAGGCTCCGCATCGGCAGGCCTCTCCCTCGGTGTGGAGCTGTCAAGCTCGACCCTAACGCCGCTTACAGCCGGCCAACTAAAAGTTGTTTTCCGTTCACGTTGTCATTTTTAGACTCCTTCGCTTCTTTGCTTGTGAATCCAAAAGCTGTGATGCTTGGTTGTTTTCGTTTTGCCATATTTTTTATTACAAAGCCAGAGTTAAAAAAATATCAATATGAACATTTCAAATACCGCGCTGGCATCACCGCCATAACCATAGCAACGTAAGTAAGAATGCAGCGCCGCCACGTACAGATGGCAACACCCAGACATATTCACAAATATAAAACAAATATTCAGAAACTGTAATGAACAATAACTCTTATTTATTTCAAGAACTGTTATTTACAGAAACTCAACATTTCTAATCTGTATGACACAAATATGCACGATTGTTTTGGGCTCCCCCTATTTATCTCAAAGTCAGCCTTCAGGGGAGCTCCCTCCCTCTTCGGGGGAGCCAAGCTCCCCCTAGCTCCCCCCCATTTCGAACAGTGTCTGCGGCTGAATGGCCAGCGATTAGGTGCGGCGCATTTATCATAGGTGATCAGAGCTAACTGCCTGCCGTCAGATTTAATTTAAAAAACAGATCTGATTTTAGGACTATTTCTGCGCTCATAAAGAATGATAAGAATACGAATAAGGCGTATTGAACTGGTTTCATTAATTAGTGAGTTTATTTAACACTAGAAGCGCCAATCGGGTCAATTTGTATGATGTGTGTTGTGTGTGTGCAATGTAACTTTTTTTCAATAAAATATTAAAGTCTCCCAGTCCATGACTTTTCCTGAAAGTGTGTTATGTAGCACCCTATGTTGTTAAAAATTGCATTCTAATAGCGGGATTTGACGGGTTTAGGTAGGCCTATACAAAAACCTCTGGCGGTTCTAGTGTTAAGGTAATTAGGTACAGTAGAAGCCCTTTTTTATCAGTAACGAATTTAGCAGTTGAACATAAAAGTCAACTAACTGAGGGTCACTTGCAATGACAGTGTTGTGTCTAATTGTAAGCTTGTCACCCAGAGTAACCTACAGTTAATTTAGCTGCTGGAGAAGAAAGATCAAGGGGGGAGGGGGGGAGAGAGCTGTGGTTGATGGGCCATTAGTTGTGTAAATACACAGCTGAGAGCTGCCGTTTCATTCAGACTGTTTAAAAAACGGTAACAACGGACTATTTTTCTTAGCGGATGCATGTCAATTTAAATCAATACATACAACTATTTTTTAAATCAATACGTACAACTATTTTTTAAATCAATAAAAACATTTTCTAAATCCATAAAAGCATTTAAATTAATATTGGGAGTCATGTCGTTACTTTGTTGAGAATGTGGCCGTGTAATAAGCGGGATAATTTGCAGCGACTTGTTCCTTATGGGGAAAATAACACCCGTCATGTGTGTGTAGAGGTGTGTTTGGTTAAAACACTTTCATGAAGTGAAGGAATTTCCTTCTATAAAACAGCTGTGGGCAGCAGTGAGTGTCACGGACATGAATTCATAGATCAAGGCAGACTGGTGCACACACTCTCCTGTCCTGCCAGGCGACACGCCCGTTCTAAGCCGTGTCCCTCACTCCTCACATCCCAAGCATCCCCACAAGTGTATTATGTTGTTACATCGTTTCAGATGTTATGTTTCAGTTGTGCTCTGTCTATGTTCAGTGATGCAAACTTGTCACCTTTCGGCGAAATTCGCCGTTTTGAATCCAAAATAAGTTGTTTGTGTGATTCATGTAGATCTGCAATAAAAATATTTTTGGGGTATGGGGGGGTCTGGAACACAGAGTAATCTGCGGCCGAGAGCTGTTATGTGCCATCATGACACGCATGGTGTTCTTTTTTTATATATTATAATGAAGTACGAGCTGTGTGCTCGAGTCTTCCTGCCTGTCGGCTCTGCTCATGGATGTATAATAAGGCTCTGCTGCTCCGAGATGATGGTCTAGCTTCAGCAGCTACATTAACTACGGGTGCGTTCGTTAATATTAACTGTGCGTCCGGAGTCACTGTGGCACAGACTGGACCGCTGGTGAACAGCTGTTAGAACGGGCCGTTCAGGTGTTCAGAGCAGAGCTCCTTGTCGGAGCGGCAGAGCGTGATGTGAACTGAAAAGTTTTTCTGTGGCAATATTATTTAAGGAATCGTTGAGCTAGCTAGCTAGCATACATTGTCACTATCTGCTAACGTTAGCTTTAGCCTTCTATTTCTTTTCTTTTTTTACAAGTCTTTTTATTTCATTATAGTCAGGGGTGCACATAACTGGTACGCAGGTACGCATGCGCGGCCTAAATGTGAAATGCGTAACGTCCCGTGAGTCATTGCGCGCCTTTGCGTACCAGGTCAAATCAAAACATATTTGGTGTACACGTGTTTCATGTAAAAATTCAATGGAGTAGACATGTCGGAAAAACAAAAAACACTGAGCAACTACTTTGGCGTTTCGCCACCTGCAAAGAAACAACAAACCGAGCCAGAGCCGAAGAAACGATTATTTTCTGTTAAGTGGCTCCAAGACGTGCCGTGGCTGGATGCCGATGATGATCGCACGGAAATGTGGTGCAAAATATGCCGCTCGCATCCACATCTAGCGGACAAAACGGGTACGTTTTATACAGGCTCGAAAAATTTCAACCACCCTTTGTTTGAAAAACATGAAAAGAGCAAGGAGCATGTTAATGTGGCACAAGTTATTGCTAATAAACAAGCTACTACAGAAGAACTATCCAACCACCCACTTGCTAGATGGCAAGGCAAGCTGAATGAAGAGCAACGGCAAGCCCTGTGTAATATTTTTCTCCTCGCCTTTCATAAAGCTAAACATGCACGTCCTATGTCTTCCTATGCTGAGGATATTCCTTTACTGAAGCGGCTCGGAGTAAATATCGGAGGCGCATATCACTCACGTGAAGGGGGGACACGAATAATGCAGACCATTGCGCAAACTATCAGTGGGGAGTTGAGACTAAAGTTGAAGTCTGCTGAATTTTGGGGGCTACTTTTTGATGGATCTGAGGACATCACAAAAACCGAGCAGGAGATCGTTTACATCGTGTCCGTGTCCAGCAACGGAGAGTTTACTTCGGACTTTCTTGGACTAATTGAACTGGGTGCTGACCGAACCGCGCAGGCCATAACAGACGGACTGGTGAAGCTTTTCCAGGAGGCAGGCTTGGATGACTGGAAGACAAAGTTGGTCGCTGTGTGCACAGACGGAGCTGCTGTTAACGTTGGTGTGTACAACGGAGTTGTGCCAAAACTACGCCGACTGGCTGCGGTGGGAGACTCGCTTGTGCACATCCTGTGCACCGCGCACACACTGGAGAACTGCGCCAAATCAGCTGATCGTAACGTTCCTTACTGTGAGACTTTTAATCGATCTGTGGTCAAGCTGCTCCAGTTTTATTTACAGAAAGGTGGAGCAAAACACACTGCTGTGCTAAAGAGATTGTGTCATGAAAATGGGATCCCCTTTGTGAAACTGGGTAAGTTTCACAATATCAGATGGTCTGCGTGGAGGCATGCAACACTGTTAAAAATATCAAGACTATTGCCAGCCATTAAAATGCAACTGGCTACAAGTGATAACAATGACTTAAAGCATATATGCTCTGAGCGTTTTCACTGTTTTCTGGCCAACATGCTTGACATTGGCAACATTTTGAAGATCACATCCATTAGGTTTCAGAAGGAAAAACTGACCATTGGGGAATGTAAGGATGAACTCATGGTGGCCATTGGACAGTTCACACTTCTGCTTGATGCTGAAGGCCACTACGGGAGGACACACACTGTATCTAATGATGATGCTGACAGGGACAAGACAAACGTACTCAGGGGGTTAATTGAAGAGTTTGAAATCAGATATGACTCCCTCAAGTCATCTGATCACTTCTTAGTGTTTGATCCTTCAACTTGGCCTCAGGAAATGCAAGGAATTCACAGTTTTGGCAACACAACAGTTTGCAACATTCTTCAGAAATATGAGGCCACCTTGCAACTTGACAGAGACACTATACTGAGAGAATGGATGCGTTTAAAGCAAGCAGGAAAACGCTTGGCTGCCACCTCTGTGTATGACTTGCTCCAAATAATAAATTGTAATCCAGATGCTTACTCCAGCATCAACACATTAGTTAAACTGTCTCTTACACTGCCTTTGAGCAGTGCAGCTTGTGAGAGGGGATTCTCACATCTGAACATAATAAAAACCAAGTACAGATCTCGTCTGTCACATGCTCGTCTGTCAGCCCTGATGCACATTCACCTGTCAAAGAAGACCACAGAGACATTTGACCCAAAGCCAGCTGTTGACCTGTGGATGGAGACAGCAAGTCGGAGGTTTAAACAGGGACAGGGAGGTGCATCTGCAGCATCATCCTCTACCATGCAAGAAGTGGAAATAGAGGACAGTGAGGAAGACACTGAGGTAGACACTGAGGAGGACAGTGAGGAGGAATAGACTTATTGAAACCACGGTTCCTGTGGGGTGAGTACCAAACCCTGTCTCCTGGTACTCATCTGAGTAACTCCCTGAAAAAGTTATGTGCACCCCTGATTATAGTGTACAATAATCGATGCCATTTCATAGATTGTAATATAACATTACACTCACTACACTCCCCCCTCCTTCCCTCCACCCGCACATGCCCACACTAACGAAACCAAAAACATTTATATAAAAAAGAAAAAAAAAAAGGAAAAAAAAAAGAAAAAAAGAAAAGAAAGAAAAATGCTTCTCAATATAACTCAAACAACAGAGCCATGAAAATGAAAATAAATATAAAAAAAGAATAATAAGCCCACATCAAAGTAAAACAAACAAATAATTATACAATTAATTATACAATACAGCGACAATATAGACAATGACAACACAACTAGTATTTCCGGCCGTCAGGAAAAATAGCCACAGAATGCACCATTCCATCACTGGTCATATCTCAGATATATTTTCCAAATATGAAAACAATGGCAACCACAGAGATTGAAAGATATGTCCATGATTATATTTTTCCAAAGTCATTTTCTCCAGAGGTAAAAAATGTGTTATCTGATCAATGAAAAGTTTAAATGTTGGAGGACGTTCATTCTTCCAGAGTAAAAGTATACATTTCTTGGCAAAATATGTTATTGTGATTAGTATTCTATAATGTTTGGGGTTCAGTTTAAAGTTTGGCATATCATTTAACAGGAAAAAAACATGGATTTTGGCTCATTTCGATTCCTAAAACGGCTTTTGTGAGCGTGTGAATTGAATCCCAGAAATGTTTCAAGAGATCACAGTCCCAAAACAGATGCATAAATTTTCCTTCTTTTACTTTACATCTCGGACATTTTGGAGAGTTTTCTTTGGAAATTGTATGCATCTTACTGGGTGTGAGGTAAAATGTGTTGAGAAATTTAAAGTTTGCTTCTTTGATTTTATTGCTTGTGAATGGAAAATGTGTTCTTTCACAGATATTCAGCCATGTAGTTTCATCTATCTGTATCCCTAAGTCCTTTTCCCAGATTTTTTTTAAGGTTGTAAAGGATGACTGAGCTCTTTTAGAAAAAACTGCATTAAATTCTCTAATTTTACCTTTGATTGTGCTCGATGACATCAATATCTCCTCCTCTTCCAACAATCCCGATCTCGTTTTATTGCTTTTAATAATTGATTGGATCACGTTCCTAATTTGCAGGTATCTGAAAAAATCCTTATTTGAAATGTCATATTCTGCTCTTAAATCATTAAATGATTTCAATGTTATATCTTTGTGAAACAAATGTTTCAATTGCTTTATACCTGATTTCGTCCATTTGTTTATATTGATTGACAACAAATATTTGCTAAGATCAGGATTGTTCAAAATAGGAGAAAAGATTGAAATACCTGAGTTAACATGAACTTTTTGTGTACAGTCCCTCCAGGCTAACAGTGTATTGACCACTGTAAAACATTTGGCCATAATTTTCACCTTATTGAAGTCTTTAACAAATATAAGAGTTTCCACTGGCAGCGGGTCAAAGACACTGGCTTCTATCTGAACCCATAGTGAATCCTTTCTTCCCAGAAACCAAGATAGTACATTTCTTAATTGAGCTGACCAGAAGTAGTGTTGAAAGTTGGGAAGACCAAGACCCCCCATGGTTTCTGATTTCATAAGAGTAATTAACTTGATTCTTGGTTTTTTATTACACCAGATATATTTTGAGATGTGTCTATTGAGAGATTTAAAATAATCAGCGGATAAATAGCATGGTAACATTTGAAAAAGAAAAATACATCTCGGTAGAATATTCATTTTTATGACATTGATTATTCCGAGCAGTGATATTGGTAATGTGGACCATTTGGATAAATCCTGTTTGATTTTGTCAATGAGCGGATTGTAATTCTCTTTAAACAGATTATCCAGGTGTGGTGTTATATTTATTCCTAAGTATTTAAAGCCACCTGGTGACAAATGAAAAGAACAAGACTTTTCCAGATTTGCTGTTGGCGTCATATGTAAGAAACAAGCATTCGATTTCTTAAAATTAATTTTATATCCTGAGTATCTTCCAAATTGCTCTATCGTGTCGAGCAGATGTGGTACTGAATTTTCTGGGTCTGTTAAGTAAAGAATGATATCGTCAGCATACAGAGAAATGTTGTGTTCATCGTTAATCTTCACTCCTTTAATACTTATGTTGTCTCGCACACATGACGCCAGTGGTTCAATTACAATTGCAAAAAGCAAAGGTGACAGTGGACATCCCTGTCTTGTCCCCCTTGTTAGTGAAAAAAAATCTGAGGAACTGCAGTTAGTGATAACCGCTGCTTTAGGATTTTTATAAATTGATTTGACCCACTCTATGAATCAAGAGCCCATATTTAATCTGTTCAAGATAGCAAAAAGAAAATTCCACTCAACCCTGTCAAAAGCCTTCTCGGCATCTAAAGAAAGAAGCAGAGATGGCTTCTGACAGGTGTCCAAATGGTTTATAATATTCAAAAGTCTCCTTATATTATCAGAAGAATATCTGCCCTTGACAAAACCTGTTTGATCAGGACTAATTAGTTTAGGTAAAATAATTTCCAATCGTTTTGCTAATAATTTGGTGATAATCTTATAATCATGATCCAAGAGGCTTATAGGCCTAAATGAAGAACAATTCAAGGGGTCTTTCCCATCTTTATGTAGTACAGTAATATATGCAAGATTCATTGATTGAGGAAGTGTTCTGTTGTGAGAGAAGTTGTTAACCATTGACATAAATATAGGTTGAAGTTCAGTCCAAAACTCTTTATAAAATTCTGCCGAGAAGCCATCTGGCCCTGGGCTTTTATTTATAGGCATAGATTTAATTGCAGCCAAAACTTCTACTTCTGTAATTGATGAGTTTAGATACTCTTGATCTAAATCAGATAATGTAGGTAAATTAATGTTATGGAGATAATTGTCCAGTTCATCTTGTGAGTAATCACATTGAGATTTGTATAATTTGTTATAAAATTCATAAAAAGTCTGGTTAATCTGTTTTGGGTGGTAGGTTATCTTGTCGTCTTTCAGACGAATTGCCTTTATAGCCCTTTCTGCTTGCTCCTTCTTTAATTGATAGGCAAGTAGTTTACTTGGTTTATTGCCGAATTCATAATTATTTTGTCTGATAAGATTCATTTGTGTTATGATTTCATTTGTTAAGTCAATATTTAATTTAGCTCTGGCTGTGTTTAATTGTTTCCAGTTTTCATCTGTTGATGCAGATTTATGAAGTACTTCGCATCTGTTTACTTCTCTTTCAAGTTCTTGTCTGAGCTTAACATTTTCACGTTTTTTAAAAGATGTGTATGAGATAATAAGTCCTCTTAAAGTAGCTTTCGCAGCTTCCCAAATAATATTCGGATCTATAGAGGGGTCATTATTTTCTTTTATATAGTACCTTATCCACATTCGCATTTTTTATTTGAATTTTTCGTCTCTAAGTAAGGAGTTATCAAATTTTCAGCGCCTGGATACAAATTCTCCACTCTCCAAGTTAATAGTTAGATGAACTCTTGCATGATCTGAAATATTAATGGAATCAATTTTACATTCTTACCCTATGCATGTATTTTGAGGGAATACAAAAATAATCTATTCTAGAATAAGAGTTGTGGACATTTGAAAAGAAAGTGTAATCTTTGACATCTTGATTTAATTGACGCCATACGTCAATAAGGCCACATTCTGCACAAAGCCCCTGAAGGACCTTTGAGGATTTAAGATTGTGGCTCTTGGACTGGTTAGATTTATCTAATGTAGGGTTAAGAGTGCAGTTAAAATCGCCGCCCATCAGTCCTAATCCTTTGCAGTTTTCATTGAAGAGCAGCACCATGTCAGACATGAACATTGGTTCATCTATATTGGGAGCATAGATATTTAAAAAGGTGATTGGGGTTCCAAAAATAGTACCAACAACCAAAACAAACCTACCATTTGGGTCCGTAACTAATTTTTCTAATTCAAATGGGCAAGTTTTGTTTATCACAGTAGCTGTCCCTCTACTATGGGTTTTATATGATGAGAAATACACCTGACCTATCCAATCTCTTTTCAATTTCAGATGTTCAGTATCTGAGAGAAAGGTTTCTTGTAAGAAGACCACATCAGCTTTGTCTTTTTTAAGAAGAGATAGTACTTTATTCCTTTTTATGGGATTTCCCAAGCCTTTAATATTCCAAGAATAGATTTTCAAGTTTTGCATGCTGACTGCTGCATATCTGTGGGATTATATTTAATATGTTGTATATTTTGGCCCCATACACAAAACGGATTGTCACTGCTTTTATTATTTAACATTATAACTAATGTAACACAAACGCAAAATACAAAAAAAAAACAATATAACATCCCACCCAAACCAGGGTCTTCTGACCCAGGCAATTCATCTACCCAATTTATTGTAGCCCAGAGAGAAACAAACGTCAGAGAAATGTGCATCTCAGATCTAACGAAATGTCCTCTTTGTGTTGGCAACTTGGAGCTCCCATCCTCAGTTCTCATTGAAAATAAATAAATGTCTTCCTAATTCTCCTCCTTAACAGGGGACGGGTATATAGAAATCCGCATCCCAAATGTCATCATGGTATGTTCCATCCGATCATTTACATGTCAAACAACATATTGCCATAAAAAAACAAGGCAAATCAAAAAAGAACGATCAGAGGAGTGTACATGGTGATATCTTAACTGTCAAAATAAGAGTGGAGGAGGAAGGGTGTATTTTAAACAGAACTGTATGTTACTGTTTTGTCAGACCCCTCCACCACCTTCTTTGTTGGTGTGGTCCGTTACGTCATTCTTTGTTGCCGGAAGCAAAGACACTGGTAAATATAACAAAATACAAATGAACCAGTTCGATCCTGGAAAGTCCTCTTAATGTGTCCTTGCGAAAAACGATTTCCAAACGTTTCCCCAATCCCAATGACAGTTAATTGAGAGAAGAGGAGAAAAGAGAAAAAAGAATGTACATCTTACCTCCACTCCGGTAGGTTAGAAAAATAGCTACTTACTGCTGCTGCTTAACAAAGGTGTCGGCTTCTTTGGGATCTTCAAAAAAAACAATCTTCTCTTTGTGAAGAATACGGAGCCGATGAGGATAAGCAAACCCTCTGAACATGCCTTTTTCGAGGAATAATTTGATCACCAGGTCGAACTCCTTGCGCTTTCGGCGTACCTCTGCAGACAGATCCTGGCGAATGGTGAGTTTAGTATTACCCTCGTGGATTGACATTTTCTTCGCAGACTGCAGTATCATTTCTTTATCTCTGACTCGTAGAAAGCGGATCATAATTGGTCTTGGAGGCTTCCCTGGTTCGGGATATGGTCGTAGAGAGCGGTGAACCCGCTCCAACTCTAGGTTCTGATCAAGGGAGAGTTTGAGCCAGGAAGATAGTTTCTGTTGAATATATTGAAGTAGTAATTGGCTGCCTTCTGACTTCTCTGGGAGCCCTAGTAAAACAAGGTTTTTACGTCTCCCTCTATTTTCTAGATCATCCGTCTTAGATTCCAGCGTCTTTATCAACTTTTCGGCTCTGTGAAGGTCCCGTGCTGTAGTTTGTAAGGTGTCTTCTAATGTCGAAATTCTTTGTTCAGCTTCGTCCATACGCTGAAGTTGATTCTCAAGGGCCTGGTTTGTTGTAGCTAGTGCTTCTTTCATTGTTGAGACTTGACTAGTCACAATCTCCAAACGATTATCAATTCCATCGAGACGATTAATTATCTCAGAACGTTGAGATTTTAACTCGGACATTATCTCAGCAAACAAAGGATTTCTATCATCCTCTTGAGACTCATCCTCCGGTTCTGGTAGGTCTTGGTTGCCTCGTGGGTTTCTTCTTGGCATCCTTCCTTCTTTTTCTTTCTTTTTGTAGCAAGAGTCTTTCCTTAGATGTAAACTCTTAACTATAGTCAATAAAGATGTTGAGCTTTTTCTCTGAGTGGAGGTAAAAAAACTCAAATTAATCACTGAGGTTGTGCGGAGCTCTCAGCTCAGGCTGCCATCTTGTTCCTCTCGGGCGATCACAATGTAATAATAGCGTTCTATTTCTAATAGTTTTTTTCATAGGCTATAAACAGAGGTGGTATAAGTATATATATATTGTACTTGAGTAAAAGTAGAAGTACTCAGATCTTGTACTTGAGTAAAAGTAGAAGTACTCAGGTCTTGTACTTGAGTAAAAGTAGAAGTACTCAGATCTTGTACTTGAGTAAAAGTAGAAGCACACAGATATTGTACTTGAGTAAAAGTAGAAGTACTCAAATCTTGTACTTGAGTAAAAGTAGAAGCACTCAGGTCTTGTACTTGAGTAAAAGCAGAAGCACCAAGATCTTGTACTAGAGTAAAAGTAGAAGTACTCAGGTCTTGTACTTGAGTAAAAGTAGAAGTACTCAGATCTTGTACTTGAGTAAAAGTAATAGTACCAGAGTGTAGGAATACTCTGTTACAGTAAAATTCCTGCATTCAAAATGTTCCTCAAGTAAAAGTAGAAAAGTATTCTCATCAAAATATAGTGAAAGTAGCGACAGTAAAAGTAGTCATTGTGCAGATTGGTCCATTTCAGAATAATATATATGATATGTTTTATAATGATTGATCATGAAAGTGTTCTCAAAGCTGGTAAAGGTGCAGCTAGTTTGAATGACTTTGTATACTGCAGGGTAGCTTGTGGATTTACTCCAGGTGGAACTAAAGTCGGAATTAACACTTGATTATATTTCACATCATTCATCCACATCTGTAAAGTAACTAAAGGTATTAAATACATGGAGTGGAGGAAAAGTACACCATGTACCTCTGAACTGTAGTGGAGTAGAAGAACAAAGTAGCAAAACATTGAAATACTTAAATAAAGTACAAGTATCTCAAAATTGTGCCCAAGTATAGTACTTGTTGAGTTTATGAACTTAGTTACTTTACACCATGTGGCTATAAAGATAGAAAGACTAAGCCTTGCACAGAGGCATGAAAATACATTTTCAAAATGCTCAACAGTGCTGCCAAAATTATAATCTGACTGCTATACAATTTAAAATAAATGCTTTTATATATTTCTATTAGATGTGACTCTTTGGCATTTCTTTTATTATTAACACTGCTGCTTTAGTTGTTCTGACTGCTAAAGTCCTCTGTTATTCCGTGGGGTGGGGGAGCCGGGGGCTCGGAGCCTTGTCACCTTTTTCATACCTGATGAGTTTGCATCCCTGTATGTTAAAAAGCCTCAGTCACCTTAATTCATCTAATAAAAACATCTCAGGTCAGTAACACTCAAAGCTAAATGTGCAATACCATGTTCAGCTATGTTAATATTTATAATGTTATTGTTGTTACATCAGAAGATGTACATATTGGAATGATTTCTTAACTTACAGTAGGCTATTTTTTACAATGTGTGTTGGAAGGATTTATTAAATTACTATGAATATTGTCATTGTTGAAGGCTTTTAGAGAAGGGTGAACTATAAGCCTGAATTACATAACATTTTATACCTAAAAACATAAAAGCCACAATAAATAAATCACAATTATTCTAGTTATGTTTACCTCCCGTATTGCTTTCAACCCACCAGCTTTTATGGTGTTGTTACGTCACTAATTGTAAGCTTGTCACATACAGTCTATGGTCACTCAGAGTAACCCACAGTTAATTTAGCTGCTGGAGAAGAAAGATCAGGGGGGGATGGGGGGAGAGAGCTGTGGTTGATGGGCCATTAGTTGTGTAAATACACAGCTGAGAGCTGCCGTTTCATTCAGACTGTTTAAAAACGGTAACAACGGACTATTTTTCTTAGCGGATGCATGTCAATTTAAATAAATACATACAACTATTTTTTAAATCAATAAAAACATTTTCTAAATCCATAAAAGCATTTCAATTAATATTGGGAGTCATGTCGTTACTTTTTTGAGAATGTGGCGATGTAATAAGCGGGATAATTTGCAACGACTTGTTCCTTATGGGGAAAATAACACCCTTCATCCAGATGAGGATCCCTCCGCTACGCGTTGGGATCCTGATCGACTGACGAAGCTCCATTAAAATATACATATTTTTGGTGAATTACTGAGTTTAGGCACGTTAATAACGTTTTAATGAAGTTGAATACAGTATATTCATATGTGTCAGTGATTTCATGTCAATTCGGCGAACATAAACATAAATGATCGTGGTGAAGATGATGATTAAATTAGGATTAAAAATCGAGAGCCGGGCTGCATTTCCTCCCGTTCGTTTTTTTCGAAGAACAAAATGATTTTGTTAAATAACAACATGGTGATGTTTTGAAAATGATTACATGTCTCTTATTTAGCACAGTAGTATGATATCCGTGACATATGGATCTTAACAAAGTTCCGCTGTACATCCAGCGTACTGTATCTGACTTTATTTCACATGAGCTCCAGTGTGGAACCCCACTGCACGCCCTGGTGGATCAATGATCCATTGCAGCTGGCTTCATTATAATTACATTTATCTATCACGGGGGCGGTCTCAAGTCAAGCTGGAGGTTTTCCCTTGAGCGAGGGCAGATCACGTACCAATCACGGCCCTCGCGTTTCAAACTGTCTGAAATGAATCGCTCCATCTGTAGACTGTTTTTTTCTTAAATCATTATCAAGTATCAAGCATAATTTACCTACATTTGATTAATTGTGCAAACTTGCAAATCTGTAAAAAAAATGTGGACACTCCTGTTATAGAGCAACATTAGTACGGTCATGCATACATTCTATGTGAGTGTGAATGTGACCCAGGATCAGCTGAGACACTCTTTGTTCAGGTGAGTCTGTGTGTTTCTGCTTCATTCACTCTAGTTAAAGGTTGTGGGGATTTCAATGTCACTGTCTGTGTGTGTTTGTGTGTGTGTGTTTATGTGTGTGTTTGCATTGCATATGTGTCTATCTGTCCATGTACAAGCACGTGTCTTTCTGTGTGTGTTGCATGCATTTTAAATGCTTTATTTGCATGTTAACAACCCACCTCTGACAAACACACACACACAGCAGATGTTTGCTCGGCCCCAGTGTGCTGTGTTCTGTGAGGCATCTGTCACCAGATGCTGATATACTCAGTACGACCCTGCATGCGTCCAACTGTTTGTGTGTGTGTGTGTGTGTGTGTGTGTGTGTGTGTGTGTGTGTGTGTGTGTGTGTGTGTGTGTGTGTGTCTGTGTGTCTGTGTGTGTGTGTTAGTAGGGCTGAACATTGATGAAGATTAATTAATTAGAAAAGTAGAAAAGATATGTGATGGTTCTCTCTCTGTTGTCTCATCATGTGTCATTTGTGAGTTTTCTTTCTACTACTCCTACAAGTGCTCCAGCGACTCACAGAATTAGAGCTTCATTCCACATATTATCAAACGACATCAGAGGACAATTAATCCTTTGTGGTTGGCGCTGTAACACACATCAGGAGGTGTAGGAAATTGAATAATCCAATCTCGCCACAGCCCCCCATGAATGTATGCATTACGACTCTGCAGGTTTACTCATTTACAAGTTCCGCAGTCTAACCTACACTGTAGATGACATGTTTTTTATTCCCCAAAACACCAGTGGCGAACCGTCAGGGCCTTCAAGGTATTCAGAGAATACCCTGGAACACTCAGATAAAACAAACAAAAAAATCAATTTAATTATATAAATAAAATGTATATAAAATGAAGAAATGAGAATCGTATATGTGTTGTTGATCTGTAATATTAGCAGTGGCGGCCGACCCATAGAGCCGCCGCCCCGCCTCTTCCCACATTACAAATTAAAAAAATTAAAATTATTATTATTTTATTTTTTTAAATATATATATTTTTTTAATATATTTTTTTAATTTTAATTTTTAATGAGCAAGGTAAATATTATATAATTGGTATCAGTGAAATGTATAATCTACAATAAAATCTCGTTTAAAATGGTGTTAAGATGTCTAAAGTTACTGATAAGTCACATGTTTCCTGCCTGGCCTTGCCCGTGTATCATTACCCTCTCTCGTCTGGGCGCTAAGAGAGGAGCCCTGAACCAGTGCAGCAGCAGCCACTAGCAGCTGACTGTTGCTATCTGTAAGCTATGGCTCCGAAACATAATTTCAGCCAATCAGCGTCGTCAAATCTGATAATCACCGGGCGCCAATGTCAGCGCCCGGTGCAGGGTTATGGCTAGAAAGGATCCGTCTTGTGTAAAACTCTTGCAAGAGTTTGCGAGTCACGTGGCTGAATGTTTACGTTTGACAGGCAGCCTTTCAGTTACGATCGTTAACATCAGTGGGCCACAGCAAATGATGGTGAGAAGCTAAACTACCTATTAATTATGTAAATTACAGGGAGTGTGATTGTAACTGTGTGTGTGACTAGCTGGATGCAAAGAGGTAAACACTGTCTTTTGTTTCCCATTCTTGCTCTTCAAACAGCCGGGGACAGATATTATGTGCCTGTGCTAAATAAATAAACACACACACACACACACACACACACACACACACACACACACACACACACACACACACACACACACACACACACACACACACACACACACACACACACACACACACACACACACACACACACACACACACACACACACAACACACACACACACACACACACACACACACACACACACACACACACACACAAACACATATTATTGTAGTTGAGTTTTGACAGCATCCATCAAACTAGATGTTTTGCCTTAATGGTCTGTTTTCTAATATATCTGTGTTTCTGAACCACGTCTGTGTCTGCATAATGTTCGTATTTAGTCTCCTCAGGGTTCCCGCGGGGTCTTAAAAAGTCTAACATTTGATAATCTGAATGTAAGGCCTTAAAAAGGTCTTAAATATGACCAAAAAAATAAGAAAGGTCTTAAATATGATTTAGAAAGTGTTAAAAATGATCGGATTTGAAAGGTACTTCTGTGTTGCGATAGCGTCTAAGTGTGTTTTGGGGGAAATGTCCGGGCTGCAAAGTAACCAGTACGGTAATAGCCTTTCAGTTCCCCCCAACAATTTGTATTGAATGAAATCAACATGGAACCAGTAATCACTAACTTTGTTTCCCCCGGCCCCTTATTCGAGAACACCCAGCTAGTAACCTAGCAACCAAGCTTCAGCTTGCGGCAGTCAGAAACTCATGTATCTATCTTCGAATTCACTTACAAATTAATATGGGGAAGTGTCAGTTCAACCGTATTTGGTTGGAAAACGTCTAATTTAGTGCTTGGTTGAAACCAGTGGAGGGGAACGTGTTTGAAGCACGCCGCACCATTTGCAAAAGAAATAAGCGTTTGTTTTGCTAATGTAGCGTTAGCTTGTTGAGCGTTAGCTAGTGCAGCAGCTGCCGCAACAACACCGGGGGACCTCCGGGCGACGTTTGGGTCTACTTCTACCCTAAAATTGGAGGTGCTGTAGACGCTAAATACCGTAGCTAAACACCAATCATACAACAGCAACGATGAAATTGTGTAGCCAATTGAATTTAAGGGGTAATTTCTCAAAATGTTCCCCGTGTGGTTTATTCACCATTACAATAGCCCCACCTAAAATTATTTCCACCAGCCGCCACTGAATATTAGTGTTACGTTGATTTGTTCGTCCTTCTCGGACCATGCACTACGCATTTCAGTGGCTTTGTGTAAGAAAAGAAATGCAACCAATCAGATCTTATTCTGGGTCTCTGGGTAGAATATCCTTCAACCAAGGTATTCTATATGCTTGATAGGATGCCCTGGCCCTTACACTGAATGAGAGCGTACGTTTGGACTGACAGTTTGATTAACCAATCATATATTGATTTGTAGCCAATGGACGTATTCAGTGGTGTAGTGGGGATTTCTTTACTGGGGGGACACTATTTTAATTAGGTCATCCCAAACAATGCCACACAAGTGTGCACGCTAAGTTACATAAACAATTTATAGGCCTACATCGCATCAGCTACAGTATTGCAACTAAGCAGACAGCACTGATTCTCTCTCTCTCTATCTCCACTTTCAAAATATATTTAAAACTCATGACAAACAAACACAATTCCCAAAGTTGTCCTGAAATTAACTTATTAAATAAACGAAACGAAAAATATAGCCTACTGATGCAAACAACATTGAATCTGGATTTGAAATTATTCTGATTAGGCCTAGCCTACATTACAAATAAGCAGACAGCGCTGCTTTTCACACACACACACACACACACACGCACACACACACACACACACACACACACACACACACACACACTCCTTGCGTTTTGAAGACTGATAAATCCGAAATGGATGAACAAACTTTGCAGCCCAGTTTCCCAGCTTTGCAGTCTATCCACGGGTATGCCTCTTGTTTCCTCCGCAACATCTCCTCCATCCATACCTCTGGGAAAGGTGAGCTTGAGCTAGCTAGGGGAACGTTGCTAGCGCAGCTAACGTTAACGTTAGTGCTAGCATTATCCACGTCTTTAGGCGGCTCTTGTGATGATGTAATACTAGTCTAGTAGCAGCTTCACTTGTAGCTTCGGTGCTGCAATTGAAGGATTATTTGAATTATTTGAAGTATTAAAGTAACGTGTTATGGCAGGAAAGTTAAATCTGGTATATTCATTTTAATGTCACCTTATATATATTCATGTGTGTTAAATTTGAAGGGACAAAGTATATTTTCCCTCCCCAATATATTGAGGTGAAGTCTTTGTGTTCAGAGAGGGATGTGAGCAGGGGACATCCTTATTTGGGGATAGCTCCAAAACTCTGGAATGTTTCCCTCATAAAAGAAGAGGGTGCGTTACACATGCTTAGGGCAAATGTGTGTGTTTTCATTGCAGTAAATATATGTGCTGCGTGATTACTGTTCAACCATATACCTCTGTTATTATTCTTTCATGTGTGGGTACTAAATGGCTACAAACATTGTGGAGAAATTTGCTTAAACATGTTTTATTACTCTATATGAAATGGAAGCAGCTTTTATGACAGGGACGAGAGAGCTGGGGGAGGGGACATTCTTCTTAAGATTTTCAGCATGTCAATTATCAGGGAAATCTACTTGTTTTAAATAGATATGTGTGGTTAATTACTTTGTATTAATAATAACAGTATGTGTAAAGGAAGCTGGAAATATGCAATGTGAAACCTTTTATTTGAAGTAAGGATGTGAACAATAGCTCAAATGGCTGGAAAGGCTGCAGGACAAATGAGTGTGTTCTCTATATTGGGCCTGTGTGAAGTTTGACTATTTGAAAAGCATCTCTAATACTACTTAAGAGCATAGGTAATGTGTTCCTCGTTATTATTGATATAAAAGTAATTTACGTGTATTACGTATATTTAGCCAACTATAACAACTATATCTTAAAACATACTTTTAACTTGTGTGTGGTAACCTGAGGGGGGGGGGAAGATGGACACAGGGACATAGGGCCATAAAGGGGATGTGTGTGTGTGCTGGCTGCAAGATGTGAAATAAGATAAGGAAACTTGTTGTTTAGAGCAGGTTCGTACCAGACACCAAAAGGTGTCTGGTTTTCGTCAAACTGAAAGAGACTTTTTGTTTCCGGGTTTCTTCTGCTGTGTCGCACTGATTGGGTGCGACAGGCCATGTGTTGGTCTCTCCCAATAAGATGACCTCTGGGGGAAAGCACGCACACACCTCCTCCTGTGATTTTAGTATGAAAGCCTGTGTTTTCCTTTGGTTCGCTCTCTTTTTCTTCAGGCTGACCAGAGAGTAAGACAGGAGAAAGAGCAGGAAGTACTTCCTTTGTATTTGTATTGTTACTTTGTATCATTAAAACAAGATTATTGTTTAACTTGCATTCTGGTGTTACTTAATCCCTTCCTTTTTACGAATTTACCCAGCTTACCAAACGACACGCGGAGACGAGGTTGGTTTTAAACATCCTCCTAATCTCCAACACTAGCCTCTTTCTTCTTGTGAATTATATTCTTTTTTAGAAAAGAAGTCAAGTAAAAAATGTTTGCCTGCCATTATAGAGCTTTTTCGTTAGCGTTCTTGAGGGAAAGAGCTGCCGCAAAATTGGCTCGCCGCGGGGTCACGAGCGTGGTGACGAATCATATTTTTTTAAGGAAATTGTTTTTATTTTGTATTATAATTACTGTGAAATGTATTATGTTGTTGTCATTATTACAACAAATACACACTTGTGTTATCATAACACTGGCAATGATTTTATATTTATTAGACTATTAAAAAAAAGATTATGCTCCAAATAAGTACCCCCGCGTCCAACGCCCACTACACCACTGGGCGTATTCTTTCAGAGTTTCCCTCGGTTCCAGGGTACTCTAGAAGGCCTGCTAGTTAACTGGCTCGAGACAGAGGATCTAGATGAATGCGACGAAGCAATTCATGCCGTTTTATTGTTTTTAACGTTGAAATGGCAAGTGCAACAGGTGAAGATGAAGTTGTTGCGGAATTTTTGTGAGTACCCTTTTCAAGACGACAATTCAGTGAAAAGATGGACATTATAACAGCGATTGCGATTCAATTTGCGATATTTGTTTTTAAGCGACCCAATGGAAGTTCATTGTAAAATGCGGCCATATCTCTGGCTAGGAAGGTCGCATCAACATGCTCCCATCTCTAGCGACCCCCGCATCCCGAGCAACGATTGAAAGAACTAAACTTACATGAAACTTCCGTTGGGTTGCTTTAAAGTCAAGCTTCAGTTTAAGATTCACCCTGTAATACAAGGGTGGGGAACCTCCGGCCCCCGGGCCGTATACGGACCGCTAGATCATTTGGTACGGCCCTCGAGGTAATTTATAAACACACGCAAAAAAGAAAAAAATGTAAGAAATCTAGACCGCAAAAAAATTAAACAAGTGAGTGCTTGTTTTTCCTGGCCAAGGTCAGGGTCCTTGAACACAACACAAGCCTAACGTGTCATCAAGTGGTATATGTCTCTGACAGGGGTGCAGTTCTGCCGGAGAGCACCAGAACGTCGCTCCGGCACTTCAAAAATTGCAGCATATCTGGATTAAGAGGTTGCTTTTTCGCGAAAGGCGAAATGAATGGGCTGTGATTTTTGTATTTTTAAGCAGAGGTCAAATAATTTGTACGGCCCTCGGAGGATGTTTCACCAAAACCATCTAGGAAAGCTCCATTGGAAGCCATTTGGAAAGGGCTCTTTCAAAAATACTTGGCAGGTGATTGGATCAATCTGTCTATCACCTACTATCATGGGCCACTTCTGATTGGTTAACAATGGTTGGTACATGTGGAGCACAGCACAGCACTTCTCATTGGTGTGGATGACTGACACACAAGAACAAACAAAATGTAAAACAAAATGTAAAAAAAAAAAAGTTTAAAAAAATCGCCGGCTTTCCGATTTGATAATCGCATCATTTGAAATCGCGATTTCGATTCAAAATCGATTAATCGTTCAGCCCTAATAGACACGGTTCGTGACTGCAAAACACACACTACTGTTAATTAACATATTGTTGTCCACCTGGATGGGTGCTTTTATAGTCATTTGTGTAATATTAATCTCTAATATTTTATGCATGCCTTTTAATTAATATTTTGCCTCTTCACTTTTGCTGTAACAATGTAAATGACCCCCTCTGTTGATATTCTGATTCTGTAGTATATTTTTACTCCACCCCACACACACCACCTGCTGCCATCCATGGTCCTTTCATATGTGTTGTTGCCAATATGAAAAACACATTACTAATGTACAACTTATTACTGCCATTAGCAGTCAGGGTATAACCCTTTAAATCAGGATTCAAACTGGTGGCTAATGGATTTGGCTCCAACTACAGTGTGATAAAAAATGGCTGCCATCCAATCAGAAGCCAGTACTTCTGTTGTGGTGGTACAGGTTTCACTAACAGCGTGAATTTAAGTGGATTGCCATTATATAACAAACATGCACAGCTCAGAACCTGGCAGCCACTTACACACACACACACACACACACACACACACACACACACACACACACACACACACACACACACACACACACACACACACACACACACACACACACACACACACACACACACACACACACACACACACACACGCGCGCGCGCGCACACACACACGCACACACACACGCACACACACACACACCCTCAGCTGTGGTGCAAGTCATCAGGCCAACAAGCTGTTTAAATATTCAGCCAGTGTTGCTGTGACAGCGGCCGCTGAGGAATTCATTAACATTTAGCTGCACCTGTTCCCTCGCTGCTCCTCATCCTGCTAATTGATTACAGCAGACCTGATTACTGAGGAGGGGGGGCAGACGGAGGGAGAGAAAAAGAAAGGGTTGAATTGAATAAATGTGTGTGTCGACCAAATTCCTCCATGCACTCTTCTCTCTCTCTCTGTGGTTGGCTGTTACAACACGCTTCATTCACTAATTAGCCACTTTGACAGGACACAGTTTGATGTGAGGTCTCCAGAAGTTAAATTAATGTTGGAACAACTCCCACAGAGACATAAAGAGGCTTCCATGAAGGAGTACACAACCTCCACCTCCACCTCCTCCACTTCCTTTACCACACACACTAACCAGTGGGAGGGAGTAGGCCTACTCCTCCTAAACTACGTTCACATCTGCTACAAGCTTTCTTCACACTGTTGCTAATATTACAAATATCAGTAAGTAAATATTTATATCATCATTCTGCTCTACTGCTTTAATCATCACAGCCCGGTACTGCCAGGACGGCTACTACTGCTGCTACTACTACTACTACTACTACTACTACTACTGCTACTACAACTGCTACTACTACTGTTACTACGACTGCTACTACTGCTACTACTACTGTTACTACGACTGTTAGAGGTTCAGGTTTTTTATTTGTACCCGTAGGTAGATTCTGTTTCCAGACAAAAAGACAAGGGTTCCATCCTGACACTAAAAACAAACAGAAACAACAGACACATCTCCAATAAAAAAACAAATAAAAAAAAGGATGTAAACCAACCAAATCTCAAAATATTTTAAAAATATTTTAAGAAGGAAAACACTAGTACAAAAACATGGACATTCAAAATTCACAATTAAATAAATAAAAATAGGCATCTGTGTGAGGCTCCTATGATGTGTTAATTTACTAACTTTACTACTACTAATAATGCTACTGCTACTACTGTTACTACGACTACTCCTACTGCTACTACTGCTGTTTCTACGACTGCTACTACTACTGTTACTACGACTGCTATTACTACTGCTACTACTACTGTTACTACTGCTACTACCACTGCTACTACTACTGCTACTACGACTGCTATTACTACTGCTACTACTACTACTACTGCTACTACTACTGTTACTACTGCTACTTCTACTGCTACTACTACTACTACTACTACGACTGCTACTACTACTGTTACTACTGCTACTACTACTGCTACTACGACTGCTACTACGACTGCTATTACTACTGCTACTACTAATACTGCTACTACTACTGCTACTACTATTGGTACTACTACTACTACTGTTACAACTACTGCTAGTACTACCAGTGTTGTGCAAGTTACTTCAAAATGTAATACAGTACATATTACTTATTACTGTCATTTTTAAGTAATAAGTTACATTAGAATATTACTGTCTCTGAAATGTAACAAGTTACATTACTTTTATATTTTTGAGTTACTGTCACCAAAATAACCGCAAAAGAATGGCTAGGTATTTTAAATGATAAAATGTAGTTTAGTGAAGCTCCTTATACATCCAGTGTAGGGCAATGACAACTGTGTAGGCACTTAAGGCTACTAACAACTTTTATTACACAGCTTAGTTGAATACTTGATTCTGATTAGTCAATTCAAAACATGTGACACGTTGTTAATACATTAGTGGAGACAGCTGTCAAGGACTATAATGACCGTTGCTAAGGAGGATTAAGAAAGAGAAAGGAAAAGAGAGTAAAATACGGAGCGCTGGACGTCAGATAAATCACCAGAAGAAAGCAGACAGGAAGTAAACACTAACAGGAACACGGTATGGGCTCTGCAGTGTTTAAGGATGTGACTACCCGATTTGCATGTCTGCCGGATTTGCACTGCGCAAGCGCGAGTTGGTCTGCGATATTGGACAGCCACGTACGGACATCCAAACAGAACATTTGACGTCCGTACTGATCTAATAACAGAGTTTTGTTCTTGAATCAACTTTTTTCATGAAGTCATTTCCCTTTTCCAGGAATCTCAATAGAAAAGGTTTGGCCAGACTAATGAAAAAAATTCACAGTTAAGAATTAGACATTCATTATTAATGCCATAAATGATTGCATACAGCACAGTTTCTTATTTCTCCAGTGTGAAGGCTGTCAAACAGATGTTAAATCCATTTCTCACTTATTCTAAGAATGTACTTAACCTGTTAAGCCCTGAGCCTGTTTTTCAGGCCTCAGGCTCGAAAATGACATTCCCAGAACAAATGACCTACCTTCCCTACTAAAAGGGTTAAATTAATAATATTTTCTCTCAAAGTAATGATAAACCTGTGAGTTGGATGTAGACAAGTCAGAATCAATATAGATGCTTTTTATTTTAAAGAAAGTTCAGATTGAACATAGTAAAAAACTGTAAATTATAGTGTCCGTCCAAACATTATTTTTTACTTATAGTGAAAACTATCCTTGGATGATGGGTTAGTAGACTAAAAGCTTTAGGACTCCAAAGAACAACATATAATAAGTACCCTGTATCAAGATGGATACAAAACAAGTGACATTTGACCTTTTTAGACAGATTTAGCAAAAAGAAACACTTCTGGGGTCATTTGGGTGGATTTTCCATATCTCTGGCCCCCCTTTGGTCGATTTTGACGAATGAAATCTCTTTATAACCGCTAGAGTCAATGGAATCGAGGGGAAGTTCTACACACACAAACACATGAACAAATAAGGAGTGAGAGTGACGCGTAGCCAAAACCGGAAGCTGCATAAACTCTGGTGGCTACCATTAGCAGCTAACTTTTGTGCTCCGATTTTTACATAAAAATATAATTATGTATTATAAACAATTGCTTCAAAGCCACAGATACATTATTAACCTATGGATCAACCGATTCAGCCGCGTCTTTTGTCGTTTTAATGCCATTGAACACGTCTTTTGATCAGATTGACAGCTACGGTGAGACGATCTGCCGTAAAAGCTCCGTAAAGGTACGTGTTCTGATGTCTGTGTTTGCTTCCCCTGTCACGAGATCGGATCGCTTAGTGATGATACTATACTTAAATAATCTGTGGAGTCTCAGCTTTAATCGGATATATTGTATGTGCAGTTTCGATAAGTAATAAGGGTATCTTTATTTTGAATTCTGTGCTAAAGTGCATTAGCATTTTTTTTTAAAGATGAATAAAACCGCACGTCCCTGCGGTGTGAATATCGCGCATGCGCATATCGCGTTTATCGCCATGACACGATATATCGTTCAGCCCTAATCGTGATGCACCGTAATGCACCGGGATATCGAACCGAATCGAAGACAGGATAATCGTAATCGAATCGAATCGTGAGACCAGTGAAGATGAACAGCCCTAGTTAGCATGTCTGTCGACAGCACCTTTTCCTTTGCTGCTTACGTCCACATCGCAACGACACAACGTGCAAAAAGCATGGAAGTCGTCCTTTCGGCTTTTTGTGAGGAACCCATGCTCTTTCCACCATTCAGGATTAAATGAAGTCTTTCGTTTCGGCATTTCTGCGCTTTAACCCTACCACTAACTAGGTGGAGTTGGCTCATGACCTAGTCAGCTAGCGCTAACGTCACTCTGTGCCACAGTGCCCTGCCGTGAACGTGACGTCAAGAAGCACATGGCTAATTGTTTACGTTTATTAACCAATGAAATACAATATATTTATTTGACATCGCATTCAGCCAATAATTTGTAAGACCACAAGTCTTACGGAGGTATATACTTACATATAACTTATTTTTTTTATTTCTTTGTATAATTGTCTATTTTTTTTTATACCCTGAAAGTATAAAATAGGGATGACCTCAAAAGGAGGACAAATGAGCGTCCGGCTCAAGGCTGCGCCGGCAGACGGGCACAGACTTTGAAAACCGGACTGTCCGACCTAAAACCGGACGGATGGCCACCCTAGAGCTGACCAATCGGGCTCACAGGAAGGGGGGGGGCAGGAGCTCAAACAAGCCGTTTAGGGCAGAGAGTGAATACCGGTGAATACACATACTTTACAGAGATGCTGTATGAGAAACCAATGTGAGTTTGGAAAATTGCACAGTATAAACCTATTTTAGTATACCTCAACAATGGAATTATGGTCAGTGGAAATGGCCGTGACATGGGACCTTTAATACATTTTGACGGCCTAAAACAAAGATAAAGTGAAACCGGAAGTGACGTCATGTAAACAATCTGGTTTTCCTTCAAAGTAAAGCTTTTCAAAATAAAATGGTGCATTCATTTAATATTCCCGTATTATATTGATTTTTATTTTTTACACTACTACGACTGCTACTACTGTTACTGCTAATGTTACTACTGTTACTATGACTGCTACTACTACAACTACTACTTGGCACCAGAGGTCGCGTTAACCGAATATTTTCCGTCTATGACGATTTTTTTTTTAACAATTACGGAAAAATCTGAAAGCAGTCTGTCCAGATTAGAACAAACTCCCGGCAACTTTTCCCCGCAGCGAGGCTCCAGCGTTATGCCGTGTTATGCATGCCCGCCAAAAACGGAAATTAGGCTATACCGTTTCCAAACCTAACTTTGCTGTACAAATCATTGAAATGTCTAGTAGATCAAGTAGATCTTTCAATTGACGTTTGTCACCCTGATTTATTGACAAATTATTGATAAATTCAGTTTAAAAAAGGCAAAACTCATTCGCAAATTGTCAGTTTAGAAATGTTAGTTTCGGTTCTGCTTGTCGATTCCTAAGGAAATGCATCTCGCCGCTTTCTGGACTGTTAGACGGGGGCGGGGCGGGGCAGGACGTGTAGAAGAGTGGCAGGGTTGGGAAGCAAAACTCGGTTCAGAGTCAGAACAATTGCCCGGTACCGGGATTAATAAGAGTTGTGAGGAAAGGAGGCGAGGCCGAGCTCCGCGGACCGCAGCTCTCTCTCTCTATGCTCCGGATCAGCTGATCGCTGCATGGTGCAGCTCAGCGTCTCTCTCTCTTTCTACACACAGCGGATCCGCTGCCCGTTTAACAGCCTCATCTTTGTCAAACTTTCTTATGTTCTTTCTCGAACACGTAATGAAGGTTATTAAGCATTTTAGCTCCTATGTTGTTAATATTAACCGCCATTTCCTTTATGAAGTAAAGCAGCCACCCTGTCTGTGTCCTCGCGCTGTCCTCACATCCCCGGACCCCCAGACTCGGAGGAGCACAGGGATGTCAGTATTGTTTATGAAGCAGGGTATAGAAAGTACATTATTGAAATTAAAATACTGTTTATTTACTTTTACAAACAGCGAGCAGCTGGGCAGCTGCAGCATGTGTATAAGCTTGCAAGCGTCTTTGAGTTGTAGAAAAGCGCTAGGCCTATAGGCTATAAATATAATGTATTATTATTATTATTAGGCCGATGTGTTGGACATGTGTGGTTGTACTCTGTCTCACAGGCAGGTTGCAGTGTAACATCAGAGGAGACTGGGCCAATTGTACATTCTCAAAATGCACCACTTAGAGCTAACTAAACAATGCATAGATTATTTTAATATAATTTTATTCAATAACCGTAACGAAATTCAACAGTATGAAGTGATTTGTAAATAGGAATACAGATTTGACTTAATGTTTTCATAAATATATTTTTCTCCCAATTTGTCATGGGACTTATTTTGACCCTCTCAAAGAACCGGAATCGAAAACCGAAAATAACCGGAATCGAAAAGCAGAACCGGAATTGTTAAATCCAAACGATACCCAACCCTATGTGTGATGCAGTTAAATCTTAGCGGCCACTTACATTAGCGGTGTCGTAAAAAACGTGTGAAAATGTAAAATACGATGGCGAAGAAGAAGATTCCAGTGGCACCAATTTGTGTCCATTTCCACAATTGAAAAATGTATTCGGACGAGTAAATTGCCAAACTCACTTGTCCAAGTACTCTGTAAAAACCTTTTCTCACACTGACACCCCCCGTTGACAGTTCACGAGTGTGCTCTCTCTCTCCCGCCTCCCCCCCCCCTCGTCAGAGTTGTGTAAAGGCCGACGGTTAATACTGGATGTTCTGCCCTTACAGCGCGTATCCCTATGCGCTAGCTAGACAGTTAGCTAACATTTAAAAGTCCTCCAATAAAGATGGAAGGTTTTCTTTCTTGACTTTACTGTTCTTCTTTTACTTTGTAAAACTGTAACAATACAGAAATAAAACACATATAAGTATGCGGGCTTTACATAACATATACTGTAAGTAGCACTGTTCAAACGACACACACATACTATTAAAGGAATTAGCTATCATTAGCATCACTATTAGCTAGAAATAGCACAGATCACCATTAGCCAAATTAGCACACATTAAACTAGCTTCAGACCAAAAGTTACAAACTTCAAATATTCTGCACATAACACATCCAAATTTCACATGAATAACTCACAGACAAATAGTCTCCAAGGATCAAGCATCACAGACATTAACACAGTTTACATGAGGTCTCTGCTGTGCTCCATTTACAAAGATCCTCGCAAAGCAGAGAGCGCTCACTCTGACAAACCCACAGCAAAGCAATAAAACCAAGGAGCGCTCACTCTGAGACAAAAAACATGTCCCAACTCTATAAACATAGAAATAGGTAGCACACTGGATTTTGACGGAGATTTTACGATCCTGTCCAGCGGAAAAATCTAGCGCAACCTCTGTTTGGCACAATAATTGCCCTAACCTCTCATACTCAAGAATGCCAACAACACACCCTGAGGATGATGTGCTACTTCAAGGAGCAAATAAACAGATAACAGACCTTAAGGAGGACATCTGACGGTTTTCTGATGAGCTGAAAGAAAAATACTCTCTTGTGTCCAGTCTCATGGAGGTGGCCTCAGGGCAGTCCAACAGCTTGACTCGCTCAGAGCAACTATCCATGACACAGTTATGTGGGATCCTTCCACCTGTCCACTGCCTTCCTCCTGCTCGACAACTGGCCATCAGCCGCCGTGGTCAGAGGTGGTGGGAAATGGGGTAACTTCACCTCCTTGCCTAAGCCTTCACAACCGCTTCAAGACCCTGTCCGATTATCCGGTCCATCCAGCTGATGCTTCCGCAGCTCTGACCCCTCCAGATCTGCATCCTGCCGACACTGCAACTTCTGCGACGGTAGCCGGCAGCCGGCAGCGTTTGGGTTGCTTCCAATGCCACTGTGGAGTCAACTCGGCGTCCCTCATCCCGTCTGGCGACCTCCTCTTCACGTCGTAAACTCAAAGAGGCCGTGTTGAGACACTCTGGAAGTTTTCCGGGCCCTGAGCCAGCAAGGAAATCCTCTCCCAGCCCTGCTGTTACTTTCTCATCACAACACTGGGTGATCATGCTTGGTCACCGCATCCTTAATCACCAGCATCTCCTTGTCCCCTTATCGCCCCAACCACATTAATAATCGGGGATTCCATAACCAGAAACATCCGATTCTCCAACGCAGCCACACGCTGCCTCCCTGGAGCCACAGTCCCGGTCATCCTGGATAAACTCCCGGGGCTGCTGCTATCACTCCCGTCCTCTGTCAATCAACTAATTGTCCACGTTGGGTCCAATGATACAGCCCGCCAGCAGTCGGAGCTGACAAAAAATGATTTTGCTGAACTTTTTAATCTTCTACAGAGCTGTGAAAAGTGGTGTTTTTTTTCCCGGTCCGATCCCAACGCTGGCCCGTGGAGCAGGGCGTTTCAGTAGGATCCTCAGCCTCCACACTTGGCTCCAATCCGCCTGCAGAGCTCACAATTTAGGTTGTATTGACAATTTTTATATATTTTGGGACCGACCCGCCCTCAGTCTTCGGCACTGATGGAGTTCACCCCAGCAGGTTGGGTAGCCACATGCTAGCGGCTAAGATGCAGCAAACTGTTCAGACGTTTACCTGACTATTTACACTCCACATTCACACACCCCACAGCAGTTTCATCTTACGCCACCATTTTCAATGCTGGCTCCCCCAAATGTCCTCCAATGGCATTGGTCATCTTCGGCCACCACAAGAAAGTCCTTCCCCACCACAAGAAAGTCCTTCCCTCCCCTACAAACCACACTAGCTCCCCGTGGTGGCTTGGTGGGTCCCATACAATTATTCCCCAACCTGTCTCCGTTTCAGCTAACACTCCAATACCGATGGACATCCCGGTCAGAATCACTGACCGGCGGTCAAGCCCTTGTTATGATCGCGATTGCCGTGGTGCGAGAGTGATCAGTCCAGTTGCACACACAATCAAAGCTTCCTGAGCTGATGGCGACACAGTGGCTTCCTCAACTAAAATGTTTTTGATTCATGCACACTCTGTTTCGAACAAGGCTCATACTTTAAATGACTTGTTTATAAGGGAGAATTTGGCCTTTTTATTCCTGACTGAAACCTGGCAACGCTCAGGTACTGCGGACAGGATCGTGGGAAGTAGGGGTGCTGAGGGTGCTGCAGCACCCCCTGGTGGAGGACAGGGGATCTGCACTTCAACAAGATATAATAAAAATAAAAAAACGAATTTTCAGCCTTGATGTAACAACATTCATAATTAAGTAAAGATAACACCCTTTTTCAACCCGGTTACATTTTCCATTTGCCCTGTATTATGGGCGCTGTAGTGATGAAAGTGGGGGATGTTGGCTTAGCAGGCGCCCGCAGCTCACAGCCAAAGTGAGAGAGATAGAGAGAGGGGATACCGCGGTACCGGCGGGGATTGTTGTTAGCTTCTGCTGCGCTAACGGATATAAGAAGCTGTTTCTACAATAATGTGGAGGGAGAGCTCTCCTGTCAGACTGAGAGGCACAGTGAGGTAAAGGACTCTGAGTGTTTAGATAGTTCACTTTAGTCTAAGTTATCTCAGTGAGTCTCAAACGTTTTGATCACAATTTATGTAAACAAATATTTCCAAGGCACACCTTTTATAATTATTAGGATAAATAAAAACAGGTTTGAAATCATTCCAATGTATACTATAGGACAGTAAACCAAAAATATCGTTTAAAACTGGAGAGATTTAAAAATATAAACACAAATATAAACACAAATAAAATAAGTTACATTTATTTGTTATTGGCTACGGTAGGTTATTGGAAATGTTCACATACTTATTTGATTAATAAAATGCAAACCGATCTGTTGTACCCTCTAGATCAGTTACTAGACTGATCTAGAGGGTACAACAGATCGGTTCAAAGTGCACCAGATTGAAGCATTTGACTTTAAAATGTTAAAAAAATCTTCCCGGGGGGGCACCCCCGGACCCCCCTAGAGGATGTGAAGTCCACCCCTCCAATTAAAACATGTTATAATACTAAATACATTTGAAGCCTGTTTAGATAAGCTGTCCACCATGTCAATATGTTTATCTTTTTGTAATTTATTTGTCTTTTGCAGAGGTTTTTCATTGCCAGCTAAAATGTTGCCTATAGGGCAGCACATTGGTCAGAACCAGCCCTGGTGTCATCCCCACAGCACCCCCCATTTGAAACATGTTCCCACGGCTATGACTGCGGACCGCATAAAGCTTAGCAGACTCTTCACGCTAACGAAGGATCACTTCTAGGCAGGGTTGGGAAGGTTACTTTGTAAATGTAATCAGTTACTGAATACTGAATACATGCTCTGAAAGTAATCAGAATACAGTTACAGTTACGTGTCTTAAAAAAGTATTCAGATTACTTTTAGAATACTTTCTTTTTCCATAACAAATGGGTATGTTTTGGTGAACAGGAGACACTTATTTTACTGTTTTAATGGCTTTTCAAGAACTCAAACACAACAAATTGGTGTCATTCTGGACAGCTCTCTCATCTGCACCCCACATAAAAAAACATCACCCGGACTGCATTCTTTGTACTGTCTTAAAACCTTTCCTTGGAATATGTTATTAATTGTAAGGTGTCCTTGGTTGCTTTGAAAGGCGCCCTTAAATAGAATGAATTATTATTATTATTTATTATCTGAAACAATGTAATAACTTTTTTAAACTTTTTCCAGTCACTTGCCCCATGCATTCAGCAGCAGCAGGCCATTCACTTTGATTTGATCCCGTTATGAAATGTCATCATTTCAACAATAAATAAATGCTACATAAACGTTACCTTGCACATTTTATCTAACCATCTCCGTTTCTAACTTTCAATATATTTTAAAAGAGATCTCTCTCTCTCATCTGCGTGTGCGGGGGGGGCCTCACAGACACGCTGCATCTCTCTCTCGCTCACAGACATGCTGCAGCGCTGTGCAGTGTGCACACAGTTCTGCCGGTTATGAATATTACATTTTGTAAGGAAACGTTTCAACCAATAATTCCAATAAGTATTCCAAAATGTATTCACTTCAGGTTTATGAAAGTAACTGTAATCAGATTACTCGTTTTTCAAATGTAACGCCAGCTGAATACAGTTAGCCTACTTGATTGTTGTATTCTGATTACGTAACGCCGTTACATGTATTCCGTTACAACCCAACCCTGCTTCTAGGCTACTGTCCCGCAGCTCCTGCCTCTCTGTTGGACTCTGTCGCAGCGGGGCTACTGCTGTGGTAAGGAGCGCATTAACAAGACTCTTCACAACGAAGGATAAATTCTTCTTAAAGGCAGGGAAGGTTTCGCAGTACGCAGTCTACTGACCCGCAGCTGCTGCCCCGCAGCTGCTGCCTCTCTGTTGGACTCCGGTACTGCACCTTACTCACGAGACATTGTAAAAAAAAAAAAAAAATGGGTGGGAGCCGAACGCAGTAACCACTCCGCCAACGCCACAGTCACCCCGGTCGTGTGGGCCGGATGAGAATGTCTGGCGGGCCGGATGTGGCCCGTGGCCCGCCAGTTGGTGGTCACTGCCTTAGACATTGTGGGACTAGATGTTGATCACATCCGTTGTGAGGACCTACTGATCAGTGATCATAAATGTATTTTTCTTTGATGTCTCTGTAAAAGCTGACCCCTTGTGTCTCAAAACATCATTGCGTTCACACATTATTACTCAGAGTACAGCTGATTAGTTCACAGCTCACTTTTGCTGTGATATTAACACTAATCTGAATGATGTAGAGCTTTTAATGCAGTCTTTTAATCAGCATTGCTCCACGTTGCTGGACAAAGTGGCAAAGCTAAAGGAAAGGGCTATCTGCAACACTTCTCCGTAAATAACAGACGCTGTCTGCTGCCTGAGGCGGAGGTGTCGCAGGACAGAATGACTATGTAAAGCCACTGGGCTGGAAGTGTATCGCCTATATCTCAAAGATAAGATATTCTGTTAATGCATTAGTAAAGGAAGCCCGCTCTGCCTACATTGCTAACTATTAAGTTAGCAACTGAAGAACCAGCACCTTACCGTGGTAGAGAGGTTTGTGTGCCCTGATGAACCTGGGGGCTGTGTTGTCTGGAACCTTGTGTTCCTGGTAGGGTCTCCCATGGCAAATTGGTCTCAGGCAAGGGGCCAGACTAAGATTGGTTCACAAGACCTCATGAAAGACGACACACGAAGTGAGGATACCCGGCCCGGAGGAAGCCCGGGGTCCCCTTCTGGAGCCAGGCCCAGAAGGAGGACTCGTCGGCGAGCGTCTGGTGGCCGGGCTTGCCACGGAGCCCGGCCGGGCACAGCCCCGAAAAGGCGACGTGGGTAACACTTCCGCTTCTCCGTCCTGCGGGCCCACCACCTACGGGAAACAGCGATAGGGTCGGGTGCGCTGCCAGAAGGGTGGCAGTGAAGGCAGAGGTTCTCGACGGACCAGACCCGGGCGACAGAAACTGGCTTTGGGGACGTGGAACGTCACCTCTCTGGGGGGGAAGGAGTCGGAGCTTGTGCGGGAGGTGGAGCGTTACCAGTTGGATCTGGTTGGGCTCACCTCTACGCACAGTGTCGGCTCTGGAACCTTACTTCTGGATAGGGGTTGGACTCTATTCTTCTCCGGTGTTGCTCAAGGTATGAGGCGCAGGGCGGGTGTGGGGATACTCACAAGTCCCCGGTTGGGTGCATCGTTGTTTGAGTCTACCCCAGTGGACAAGAGTGTCGCCTCCCTACGCCCGCGGGTTATGGGGGGGGGAACTCTGACTGTTGTGTGTGCTTATGCACCCAACAGCAGTTCAGAGTATACGGCCTTCTTGGAGACCCTGGAAAGAGTCCTGTATGGGGCTCCTGAAGGGGACTCTTTAATCTTGCTGGGAGACTTCAACGCACATGTGGGCAATGATGGAGACACTTGGAGGGGAGTGATTGGGAGGAAGGGCCCCCCTGATCTGAACCGGAGTAGTGGTTTGTTACTGGACTTCTGTGCTAGTCATGGATTGGCCATAACAAACACCATGTTCGAACATAAGGATGCTCATAAGTGTACGTGGTACCAGAGCACCCTAGACAGAAGGTCCATGATCGATTTCGTTATCGTATCATCGGACCTGAGGCCGTATGTTTTGGACACTCGGGTAAAGAAAGGGGCGGAGTTGTCAACTGATCACCATCTGGTGGTGAGTTGGGTCGAGTGGCGGGGGAAGCCTCTGGATAGACCTGGTAAGTCCAAACTTGTAGTTCGGGTGAACTGGGAACTGTCTGGAGGAGGCCCAAGTTCAGGAGGCCTTCAACTCACACCTCCGGCGGAGCTTTTCGGGCATTCCTGTGGAGGTTGGGGACATTGAACCAGAGTGGTCGGTGTTCAAAGCCTCTATTGCCGAAGCCGCGGAGGGGAGCTGTGGTCTCAAGGTCCTAGGTGCCTCAAGGGGCGGTAACCCTGGAACCTCCTGGTGGACAACGGTGGTCAGGGAAGCCGTCCGACTGAAGAAGGAGGCCTTCAGGGATTTGTTATCCCGGGGGACTCCCGAGGCAGTTGCAAGGTACCGACAGGCCCGAAGGGCAGCAGCCTCAGCCGTGGCCGAGGCAAAGCAGCGGGTGTGGGAGAAGTTCGGAGAAGACATGGAAAAGGACTGTCGGGCGGCACCAAAGTTGTTCTGGAAAACTGTCCGACACCTCAGGAGGGGGAAGCAGGGAACCATCCAAGCTGTGTACAGTAAGGATGGGACGTTGTTGACCTCAACTGATGGAGTGTTAGGGCGTTGGAAGGAGCACTTTGAGGAACTCCTGAACCCGACAACTCCGCCCTCCATGTTAGAGGCAGAGCTGGAGTATGAGGGGGGATCGACACCAATCTCCCGGGGGGAGGTCACTGAGGTCGCCAAACAACTTCACAGTGGCAAAGGCCCGGGGGTGGATGAGATCCGCCCAGAAATGCTGAAGGCTCTGGGTGTTGAGGGACTGTCATGGTTGACACGTCTCATCAACGTTGCGTGGAAGTCGGAAACAGTACCGAAGGAGTGGCAGACCGGGGTGGTGGTTCCCCTTTTTAAAAAGGGGGATCAGAGGGTGTGTGCCAATTACAGAGGCATCACACTACTCAGCCTCCCCGGGAAAGTTTACTCTAAGGTACTCGAAAGGAGGGTCTGGCCGATTGTCGAACCTCAGATTGAGGAGGAACATTGTGGATTCCGTCCTGGTCGTGGAACGACGGATCAGCTTTTTACTCTCGCAAGGATCCTGGAGGGGGCCTGGGAGTACGCTTATCCAGTCTACATGTGTTTTGTAGACTTGGAGAAGGCGTATGACCGGGTTCCCAGGGAGTCACTGTGGGAGGTGCTGCGGGAGTATGGGGTGAGGGGGTCTCTACTCAGGGCCATCCAATCTCTGTACTCCCAATGTGAGAGCTGTGTCCGGGTCCTCGGCAGTAAGTCGGACCCATTTCAGGTGAGGGTTGGCCTCCGCCAGGGCTGCGCTTTGTCACCAATCCTGTTTGTAATATACATGGATCGGATTTCGAGGCGTAGTCGTGGGGGAGGGGGTCTGCAGTTCGGTGGACTAAGGATTGCACCACTGCTTTTTGCAGATGATGTGGTTCTGATGGCTTCATCGGTCTGTGACCTTCAGCACTCACTGGATCGGTTCGCAACAGAGTGTGAATCGGCTGGGATGAGGATCAGCACCTCCAAATCTGAGGCCATGGTTCTCAGCAGGAAACCGATGGACTGTCCACTCCAAGTAGGGAATGAGTCCTTACCCCAAGTGAAGGAGTTCAAGTATCTCGGGGTCTTGTTCTCGAGTGAGGGAACAATGGAGCGTGTGATGGGTCGGAGAATCGGAGCAGCGGAGCAGCGGGAGAGGTACTGCAGTCGCTTTACCACACCATTGTGATGAAAAGGGAGCTGAGCCAGAAGGCAAAGCTCTCTGTCTACCGCGCCATTTTCGTTCCTACCCTCACCTATGGTCATGAAGGATGGGTCATGACCGAAAGAACGAGATCGCGGGTACAAGCGGCCGAGATGGGTTTTCTCCGCAGGGTGGCTGGTGTCTCCCTTAGGGATAAGGTGAGAAGTTCGGTCATCCGGGAGGGACTCGGAGTTGAACCGCTCCTCCTTCGCGTCGAAAGGAGCCAGTTGAGGTGGTTCGGGCATCTAGTTAGGATGCCACCTGGGCGCCTCCCTAGGGAGGTGTTCCAGGCACGTCCAGCTGGGAGGAGACCAAGGGGTAGATCTAGAACCAGGTGGAGGGATTATATCTCTTCGCTGGCCTGGGAGCTCCTTGGGATCCCCCAGTCAGAGCTGGTTGATGTGGCGAGGGAAAAGAACGTTTGGGGCTCTCTGCTGGAACTGCTACCTCCGCGACCCGACCACGGATAAGCGGGAGAAGATGGATGGATAAGTTAGCAACGTGTAAATTGTTTCTTGCGCCATCCAAAAACTCAGAAAAAATATTTGTTTCTCCGAATCGAAGGGGAAAAATACAAAAGCATTGTACACAATTTAAACCAATCAATAATGTGTAATCAACAAGGATAATTTGGTGTTTTTGAGTTGATGAGTAGTGCAGATATCACTGTAAAAGCAATCGACAGTAAAGAGAATACTTACTTCCGGGTGTACAATTCTCCGTTATCCAAAGGGAATGGACGCTCGTAATACAATAAAGGGGACATGATCAAATAGGAATATAATGATCTTTTAAATAACGTTAACTAAAGGGAACAATCTATTTGACACAGCTGAAGCGCTGGCCTTCCTTAAAAACTAACTAATTTTATAAAAATCACAGTTGTATTACACACAATGCACTGTTTTTTTGAGAACAACAATTCGTAACTAATGTAATTTTTTCCATTCTGACGAAAAATAAAAATGATTATGAATACAAATAAAATAAAACAAGCTATAAAGTAGATTTTAAAAACGTTTTATAGAATAAAATCTCACTGCGGGAAGTTGTAGAAATGCGTGTGTGCACCACAACAAAGTAGCCTCATTCACTTTAAATTGGGGTTTTTTGCGTGGTGCCGACACGTAAATGTAGTAGAGTGTGTGACTCCACCACGCAATGCAGTGTTACGGCCCCTACACACGGCGGTGTGCGTTGCCGCTTCAACGCTTCTGCCCATTCACTTTGAATGGGGTGACGTCACGATTCGCCGAACTGCATTGTGGGAGCAAAGCGTAGCTTCTCTCGCGGTGCTCGCTGCAAAAGTAGAGCAATGTTCTACTTTTGCCGCCTCGATGGAGGCGTCAGCCAATCAAATCCCGTTTATGCAAATCTGCCAGTACAAGCGCTAGCCAATCAAACTGCGTGTATGCTGGGAGAGCCAGACCGCAGTTCATTTCCTCATATGCCAAAAAATGGAGGAGAAAATAATCATAGCGGTAGGGAATCACCCGGTGCTTTATGATCAGTCCCTGTTCACCTACCGGGATACAAACCGGAGGAGCCAGGCATGGAGGGAGGTGGCAGAGACAGTGGGTGAAACTGGTAGGTTTTCGCCTGTTTGGGGAGTTTATATCCAGTGTACTTCGTGGGAATGGACAGCTAGCAGTTATAGACAGTATTAGCCAGCATGGAATGTTGCGTAAAATAGCACCGTAGACATTAATGTCATAAATGTTCATCATATAAAGTGTGACATGTAAAACCTTTTATGCAATTGACAGGAGATATTCATGTGATTGGTTGTTGCTCGCATAAACTCCCCAAGCTCAAGACACGCCCACCGCCAAGCGGCAACGCACGCCGCCGTGTGTAGGGGCCGTTAAGAAGTTGTGGTGGAGGCCCATTCCCAAACCGCCCCCTACACCCTACCCCTACACACTACCCCTCCGTTTGCGCGTTCACGCGGAGGGTCCGCCATATTGAGGGCTGTTCCAAAGCAACGAGTGTGGAGCGGTGTGGAGGGGGAGTGGGCTATCAAGCCCTCAAACAGCGAGTCTGCAGCGGTACTGACTTGAGACCGGTCTCTATCTGACCGGAGTCACGCTGTGTGTGTCTGTCAGGAAACACGCTGTTTACAAGTAGTTCCAGCAAACATCCACTGATAAATTGCGATGTTAACAACCTCATTTTAACCTCATATGTTTTTAACTTAGGATCATACCTGTGTTTAGTCTAGAAAAAGGTAAATGTGTGCATTTTTTATAAAGTTGTGTATATTTACAGACCGTTGCAAAAACTAAGAAGCTTATAAACATCAGGTTTAAAACTAAAAGAGCTTTGAAACACAATGAAAGATGTTTGGAGTTTTATTTGAGTTATTCATTTAAACTTTTTGTCTAAGAGATGCTGATTTGAAACCGTTGTTACATACAGTTACGGCATTTCCTGTTTCTGCCGGAGAGAGGGGATGCCCCAGAGAGCAATCACACATTGTTTACAATAAGATCACAAGATCAGGCCGCATAGTGAAGCCAAGAGATGTGTTAAACCTGTGAAAAAAGAAAAAAAAAAGATAAATGTAATACTGACAGTGCACTTTGATTGAATCTGTGTATTATGCAACACTGACAATGCACTGTGATTTTTGTTTGTTTAGAAATTGAATTCAACAGTTTTGTTTCAGAAGCAGTACTACATGCTCTATTATAATTATTTCTGGGCAACTGTTCAACAAGATAAGTTAAACTGCAGAAGTACTAAATGTTAATGTACCAGCCTTATAATATTCCCTCAGTGATAGAGTAATCACAATTAGTAGATATAGTGCCTCAAGACGTACATTTATTTTAAATACATATGGTTATAATTTGTTATGGCAGCTATGCTGTTCTTTTCTAAAGAAGGGGGATGTAACATCTTGGTGAATACAAGATCTTTGATTACAGAGATCACGTGGATGACGTGATGTATGTGTGCATGTTACGCACCAGTGGAAATAAAGATGGACACTCGGAATGATAGAAGTAGTCTGCTTCATCTATTTATGTAGACACTTACATGTCCATAGAACAGAATATTATACATCTGTTACTACTACTGTTGCCACAATGCTGTCAACACTTGTGCTTCTGCTGCTTTTACTGCAAATTCCTACAGCTGAAAACTACACTGTACAAAGGAAACGCCAAGTCATATTTCATGATAGTTACAAAGGACTGGAGTAGGCATACAATCCATCAGTATTTACAGTTATAATCTTAACCGTGCCAACACAAAACTTAATACGTCCTAATCACCTGTGATTCATTATAAAGTGGCAAAGTTCTGTTACAATGTGCTCTTTAATAATATCAGTCAAGAAAACTGACTTTCAGAATCTATTTAATGTAAGTCCATTTTATACACATCTCTAACATCTGTTAACTAGTTTGTCACTCTAACCTTGTTCATTTCATCTTCAGTTCAAATTCACAGTAGGTACATTGAGTAACTTAAACTTTAACAGTCATGACGATTCAAAGATCGACAAACTCAAAAGTGTAAATGACGGCAGGACTGATCAAAGTTTTCTGTAACTGTCACAGTCTGTAACCAGGAAGTCCGTAAACACTGCAGAGCCCATGCTGTGATCCTGTTAGTGTGTACTTCCTGTCTGCCTTCATCTACTGAAGCGCTACGTCATGAACGCAATAAATCATACCCTCGTGGGGGCGCGCTCATGTGATTGGCTTAGAATGGAGGAGACATCTGATTGGCTATAGATAGAAAAAATTACAAGTATGAATCGGGTGACCGTCAGGGGAGTCTAAAAAAAAACCTACATGAATGCACAGCGATCCATTCACAGAAAGCTGTTTTAGACGGAAAATAAATAGTGTGGATATGTGTGGATCAAAAATACACATGTAAAACTTTTTTCTGTATTTGGATTGTATTTACATGTATATGAAGCGAAACACATTTGTGTGTGCATTGAAAAACACACACATTCACTACTGAACACCTCGCACACACACAATACTGAAAATTAACCTCACACACTAACACGTCCTCACTCCCAACCCGTCACAAGTTGACGGACGGTCAGGGCCCCTCCCCGTCACGGAATTACGGACAGGGTACATTACATTACATTTTACTTGTTAGACGCTTTTATCCAAAGCGACTTACATACTCAATACTGTGGGCAATCACCACAGGAGCAATTTGGTGTGAAGTGTCTTGCCCAGGGACACAGCGACATGCTGACTGCAGTGGGACTCGAACTTGCTATCCTCTGATTTGAGGATCAGCGCACTAACCCACTGCGCCACACGCCTCGAGGGAACCCCATGATAGTCAGTTTTCAACGGGCAGGGCGTCCGATAGATCTTAATAGACCTCCCATAGCGTTGATAATAGACGGCATGAGAACGCTCCCCGACGGTCGGTTGTTATTGTCAATATTAATATAATAATTATTTATTTTTTAATAGTCACACTCAATTTCGCCGATTTTCTTGTTGCCCCAGCTGGTCGACACCTCTTTTAGCAGAAACAAAGGCCACATTAATGTATTAAATCGATGGTAATTGTCGAGACGAAAGTCAATATGCAATAATATCTGTGAAAAAAGGACTGAGATATAATTATGTGTTTTCGTTTAGAGTAGTATTATTATTATTGTAGTATTGTTCAATACTAAGTGAGGGTATTCGTTTTATTTTGGACCAAGGCTACCTTTCATAAGTGAGCTGGATTGAACAAATATGAATGCCGCTTCCGGTAAACACGGCAACAAAAGGGGCGTAGTTTGTGATGGCCGGTCTCTTGTTCTCAAAGCCACGGAGGGAGAACCAGGCGACAGTGTGTGTGAGGCTCCGGAGACGCCGTTGGTATGTTTCTCCGGTGTTTATTGTCTTTTGTGTTTATGTAGCCTACTTGATCTGTTGCCTCACTTTGCGAGAGTGCTATTGCGCAATCGTCTGCTTTTTACGCAGCGCGGTCTGCCTGTGCTCCGTTGTTTGCTGTGCAATTTAGACAGCGCAGGTGTTCAGATGAGGTTTTCTCTGGTGCTTGTCTCCAAGAGGGAGATCAACTCTTATTAATTCATTTAAGTTAATGATGTGGTTTTAAAATAACAATTTATCCCTTTAATTAAAACATGGTTTGTGTTGCTTATTATTATTGAGAATGCAGTGAGGCCTGTGAAATGTTTGTAATTTGTGTAGCATCTGAGCTAACATTTGTTTGTCCTTTTGTGTTTTGAAGGTTTTCAACCTGATTAATTATTCGAGCTGTCTTAAAGAAATAAAGACAAGGCCGATGTTCAAGGAGTGATGAGTCCATATTCTTTCACTTTCTTCTATCTATCTTCTTACGTTTAGCTTCAGTTGTTTCTGCTCGCTGAAGAGCGGTCGGGAGGCGTAGCCGCCTTATATACTGTGGGCCTGCGCGCGCATTCAGGTAAGCTCGCACCGATTGGCCGGCTACGTTTATGCAACTCAGTAGGTGAATGCACGCATAGCATGATAGAGAGTAGTACCCATAAAGTCCATTAGATGGCGGAGCCTGTGTGATATATAAACTGGGAAATCAGCCATAAATGTTAAATGGTTTTATAGATGACATTTCAAAATAACAGGCTCAGACTTTCTCAGTGAAATGTTCCAGAGTCTTTCTTAAAGGTGGTAAAAATATCCTGGAATATTCCGGTCCAGTGTTTCCTCTGTTAACATCAGTGTGTTCATGGGACTGTTGTTGGTGCAGCGTAGAGATGTGTACAGAGAGAGCAGGAAATAAAAACATGACAACTCACCCGGGACAGGACCACCTCTAAGGTGATGTTCTGTGGGGGGGCGCTGGGGGCTGTAGAGACACAAACAGGATCATATTAAACTTCAGGTTATTATAAAGATAACAATCCTGATAATAAGCTGCTCGGTGTAAATGTTAAGAATGCACTAACATTGTGCAAGAATCTTCACACTTAATTGGGTTTATATTATGTTACTGACATATTTCTTATTTTTTTGCTTTTGAAAATATTATTTTTATTATATAAATGGAATACTTTCATGTCTTTTGACGAAATAATCTGAGGACGAAAACAAGGTCAGGTCCAACTCCAGAAGTGACAAAACATTAAAAAATAACAATGAGAAATGTCAAATTGCAAATGATATTTAAATATTTTAAAATGAATCATGACATCATGGATGCATTGCACCATTAATTAACAGAAAATTTAACATTTGGGACAGAATTGCACATCTGAGGATAAGCTTAAAAAAATAAATCTTCACTTCATTTTTGATAGAGCTTGGAAGTTTCCTCCCCCCCCGCTTCTTTGTGCTAAGCTAGGCTAATCACACAACTTCACTCAGTTTGAGACACTGAACTTGACTGTGTCATTACAGATGAAGCTTTATTATTTTTCCACAGTGTCATTGAGCTGGATGAGTGTTGGAAGAGTGCTGGTGTCAGATTTCTGTCAATCAATCCCCCTGATGATGACATCAGAAAAGACAGGAAGCATGCGGCTTCAGTGGAGTCTGACTGTCACTACAGCGGAACAACATTACCACCGGACACAAGACAGGTGTCATTACACACACACACACACACACACACACACTTCATCCCTCCGAACCGTCAGGACATCAGACTGATTCTGAGGTCAGCCCTGGAACTGGAAGATAAGGAAGAAGAAGTGGAGGAAAATGATGGAGGGACAAGAGGGCTGTAAATTACGATTAGGACAAAGAAGATTGATGAATAAAGAGAGGACTGAAAAGAATAATAATATAAAGATATCAAAGCTGATGATATGGCAGATAAAACACAAAAAAGAACACAGGACTAATGATGGGGAGTGATGGGAATGCTGAGTCCAGATAACAGCACACAATGTACTATTTGCTAAATTTGAGTTTTAATTAAGTATTTGTCAACACAGCACCCCTAAAGGGCGGGACTTTTGAGTTGCTGTTACTCTAAAGGTGAGAATTGTATGTTCTGTTCAGAGATTAAGAAATAATAGTAACTCAATGCTATAAACCTGTTTGTTTCCACCCAACAGTTTATAAGGTATTGTCAAAGGAATCAATAAAGAATCTCTTTGATAAGAGCAATTGAAAACAATAATATTGTGTGTGTGTGTGTGTGTGTGTGTAATTGCAGCCATTCTCTCACTGTCTCTATGGAGGTGTTTAATGAAACAGCTCAGCAGCCGTTCTGTGAATCTGAATGTTATATTGAGAGGAAATATTATAGATCAGTGTGTGGAACATGAAAACTATTGATCTTCAAAACATTGACTAACGGACAAGAAGCTGATATAGCCTGCTGACCGTTGACATGTTGTTTTCTGGTTAAAGAGCAGAACCAACTAGAGTGTATTAGAACAGCCAGTGCTTTAAGCACATAGTTTGACATATCCCGCAATATACCCTCCTGCACAGGGGCGGCGCCTGGGGGGAGCACCCCCCAGGATTGCCTAAGCACCCCCAAGAAATATGTGGGGGTTTTTTTTTTAGTTTTTTTTCGAAAATTATTATAATTATTTTTATTCAATTAAATTTGGAAAAGTATCGATTACATCAATGCAAATGTGAAACAAACACATTTTTGACCAAAAACATAAAGCCAACAAAGATGATATTATTAGGCCAATGGCCAGCACCCATTAGATTTGTGACCTATCCATAGGCTAAATTACTTCGTGACACTTGAGTGACTTCCTGTTGGCTAGAGCGCCAAATTATTTGCTAACAGCAAAGTGAAAAATGTATCGTTTTTTAGTCCTTAAACGTCCACGTGTGGACACTCAATCAAAACCACCTGAAAGCGAGAGGGATTCTGCACATAATAGGCCTTGTGAGTACAAGTAGCTTACTTCTGGGTCTTTGTGTTTCATACAAGCTCTGCTCTGTGTGTGTGTGGCACGAGCCATTTTGTGTGCGTGCGCGAGCGAGAGAGCTCGCGCACCTGTGGGTATCTACCGGAGATCGTTGTGGTTAGCATCTGGCGCTAACTAGCCAAGCTAACGGATATAAGGGGCTTTTTCAACAACAAGGTGGAGGGAGAACTCTCTCCTGTCAGACTGAGAGTCTCAGATAACCTCAGCTCAGGTGAAGTAAAGGACTCTCTCAGTGTTTAGCACACTTTAGTCTAGTTATCTCAGTGGGTCTCACACGGTTTGTTTTAATAGGGGAGTGATTTGTAAAATATCTATAAAGAAATAGAAAATCTGTTTACAGTTCTGTTTCATATGGGTGTTGAGAGATGTATCCATAGATCTCTTCATTTTGCTCTCAAAGTGCACCAGATTGATGCTTTTAACTTCAATATTTAAAAAAATCTTCCCGGGGGAGCATGCCCCTGGACCCCACTAAAGGAGGTGAGGACCCTCCTAGAGGAGTTGAGGTCTACTCCCCACTTGTAAAAATAGCACTTTACCCCTGCTTACACCTATATGCCGTGAGCTGATTATCGAGCCTTCATTGTAACAGTCGCGGGTACACTGTGTGTGCGTGTGGGGAGTGTTGCAGTAGAAAATTCAACTGTAGCGCTGGTGCATTAATGGGAAACCCTTAATGTTTGAGCACCCTCTATGAAACATCAAGCTACCCCACAGCACCCCTCAGAGAAAATCTCTGGCGCCGCCACTGCTCCTGCAATTTCACTTTCGCTATTTGGTTTTTTACTTATTGTCTTATTAGTAACGTGTACATACTAAGCCATAAAAAAAGAAACGTATCTTACTTTAATTGTAATCATTTAAATGTCCCCGTTAAGAGACAAATAATGGATTTCGATTCTGATGTAAAAATACAAAGAGTCATAATTTAAGCATGCAAAGGTCCCATAGACAGTGGAGGGAAACAGGTGGAACACACTCAGAATGACCTTGCAGTGACTCCTAACAGTAGGGCGAGAATAAATTCCACCAAACTGGTGATCATAAGAACGCTGCTATTAATAATCTTTATGCATAGCATTGGCCTGTAATTCCATTTAAATGTGTGTTCACAGTGACAACTAACTAGGACGGTACAGGCTTTGTAACGGTTTCCTTTTCACTAAACAACAAGATCTGAAATATAATTTTTTACAAAGCAAAATGAGATCAACTATTTCTTCTCATTTCATGCTGCTCCTGATCGGACAGAGAGGCCATCTCCATTCAAACATAATTTAAAACATGCGATCTGCAATGACTGACTATAAAATCATATAATTCAGTAGTTTTTGTGTTTTTGGAAGGGGTGTTTGTAGAGAAAGAATGACAAAGCACATAAGGGCTCCACAGTGCTCTTTGACAGAGCTCTTGACAAACCTGAGTAGCGACACAGTTCTACTGTGAGAGATGATTCCTGCCCAACAAACAAACACACATTAATGTCCCGATGTTGATGGGGAGCTCACCGTCTGATTGGGTGGTGACGCTGACCGTCACCGGGGCGGTGCCTGGACCATAGCGGTTGATTGCCAGAACTCGAACTGTGTACTCTGTGAACTTATTGAGTCCCTCCATCTTGTAGTTGAGTCCGTTCACCTCCACACTCTGAACACAAACACAGGACAGTTACACTTTGCTGTTTCAGCCATTGGAATGTTCATTGAGTTTAACGGTTTAGCAAACTCCACAAAGCAACAGGAAGGTAGTACAGCAATGATGGTTCTGACCAAGCCCCCAGGAAGTGCGCCAGACGTTGATCCACATTTTCGTGGTGGCCAAACACGCTAGGTACTACAGCTTCCGGGTCAGTCAGTGACATCATTTGGCCAAAAAATACTTCTTTCCATTGGCTTACATTGGGAACGAGACGTCTGTAAATCATACTGACAGGAAGTAGTGCAGCAGTAAGGGTACTGACAGGAAGTAGTGCAGCAGTGATGTCACTGACAGGAAGTAGTACAGCAGTGGTGGTTCTTTCAGGAAGTAGAGCAGCAGTGACCGTACTGACAGGAAGTAGAAAAAACTGACCTGCTCCTTGTTGGACGGCCTCTCGGTCCACAGCAGTCTGTAGCTCAGCACGGGGCCATTGGGTTGGCTGGGCGGCTCCCAGCTCACCTGGACGGAGGAGGGAGACAGAGCCTCCGCCTGGAGAGACTCCACCCTGCTGGGAACCTGGACTGTACACACACACAAAGACAACACACCTTTCACACACCAGCACCAACACTATAACATCTTCCACTGCTACATATGCTGCCACCAATGAAGTTAATTCAGACATCTTACTTTGCTGATAGATGGTTGTATAGAGATTAGGTATGACGTTATTTCATTTCGATTATGGTTTAGTTTATTCTGTCATAACTTTCGGAATAACCTTTTGACAAAGGTTATTCAATTGATTCACAAGAGGAATTATAATACAAATATGAAAAAGATAATATAAAAAAGCTACAACAAATATTTATAATATTCTTTTTAACGAGAACGCTCTACACTTTTGTGATTTAAAAAATAAACTATAAGTCTGAAAAATGACCATATTTACTGGATATTACATCCAAAATTACCAGTTGTTTTTCCTTCAAGCATAAGACACTTTAAGATGGTCAACATTCAAAAACACTGGAAACTTCACTGCACTTCATAAGTTTTCTCTTTCAATCTACAAAGAAAAGCCACAGAATATAACAGCGCTACAGTCTGTGTGTGAAGTTAGTCCGGAAGCCCTTTAAGAGAGGGCTCCTTAATGAGTTGTTTGTAGCCCATTAGCCTTGGTTAGCCCCGAACACAATTCAAAGTGCATGAGCTTCTGATGACTGTGTGTGTGTGTGTGTGTGTGTGTGTGGGGGGGGGGTGTGTGTGTGTGTGTGTGTGTGTGTGTGTGTGTGTGTGTGTGTGTGTGTGTGTGTGTGTGTGTGTGTGTGTGTGTGTGTGTGTGTGTGTGTGTGTGTGTGTGTGTGTGTGTGTGTGTGTGTGTGTCGTACGGTCAGGTTTGGTGCTGATACTCAGAGGGGCGGAGCTCTGTCCCGGCCCCATGTCGTTGTATGCGATGACTCTGAAGGTGTAGCTCTCCTCAGGCCTCAGGTTGGAGACGGTCAGCTCCAGAAACTCCGGCTCCGACACATTGACTGAGCGCTCCCTGAGAAGGAAAACACAACGTGATACATAACGCCTAAATGATGGAACGAGCTCCCCATTGATATCAGGACATCAGAGAGTCCACACTCCGTCGCAGACTGAAACTCAGGACTGCATCTTAGAAATATCTTCTGTACGTAGCACAGGGATTTGGCTCCAAGTGAAGCTAATGTCTGAGGACTTGATCTGGTTGGGTTCTTAGATAGAGAATATACCTGCAGGATTCTTGCTTTTGAGTTTGTTTCTTCATGATCAAATGCACTTATTGTAAGTAGCTTTGGAAAAATGATATGTAATGTAATAACTAGCAAATCTTCTTACAGATTACTCATTTCAATTATGTATTTATTTGAATTAAAGCTCATTATAAAAATGTAATAGCGCTGCATAGCAGAGATAATCTACACTGTAATCAGATGTAATCTGTATAATCCCGCAGTGACTGCAGCTGATCCTCAGATTATAGCACCTCTGCAGCTTCATTACTCAGCCAATCACAAACCAGCTGCAACGATTAGCATGTTTGGCTGCAGCATTAAATACACACAGCGGCCTTTTCTTCTCATTTACAATGTTAGGCATACCTACCATAAGCAGTGCACAGTGATTTGTGTATATCGCAAAGAATCAATGTGTAAGTATTCCCTGTAATTGTGAAGCATGCATTTTACTGTGCCTAAACACAGGACGACCTTCTTTCCCTTATTTTAGGCACATGTTATTGTTGCCTAAAACAAACCAAGTTAAGAAGGAATTTTATTTTGAAAAAGTTAAAAGTTGTTTTTAACCGGTCACTTAAAGGTAACCTATTATGCAAAATGCAATGAAGTAATATGGTATGTGTTTACATTAGCAGGCATCACTAACACTCAGAGCTAACGCTGTACTGGAGAGGGTATGTGTAAAGGAAGCCGGATATAAAAGGTACTGACCTTGTGGTAAACCCGTGAGAGAGAAAGCGTTATAGCTCCATACTGTTTCAGAAATAATGCTTGATGTGGTTTTTGGTACAGCTGAAATATCAACTCTGTGGCAACAGGAAGCCAAAACACCTTATGAATTTCATAAGTTCATATTTATTTTTCCATTGTTCTCTCTTGATATTATTTTCAATATACTTCCTGAAAGTCATTACAACTGACAAAGAAATCTCATCTGGACTCTCCCTTCCCGCCATCTCCCTTTTCTTTCATTGTTTTCCCTCCAAATTTCCAAATTCCCTCCCTCCCTCATCTTATTTGTCCAGCAGGTTATTAGAGCTGAGCATTCTCTGTCTTTTAGGACTGACAAAAACTCTGCCTCTGTTTCCTGTGTAAGTCATTAGGACTGACAGAATGTCTCGTTTGTATGGTTTTTAGTGAAACTTCAGGGCTCTTTTGTCCAGTGTACTGCTCAGAAACGTAAAGCAGTGTAGGCTGCTGTAGTCCCTGAGGAAACAAAGCTTAAAGCCGGGCTGTCAGAGGTTAGTATTAACAGCAGCCGGGGACTCAATATGTCATCAACGGCTCTCTCTGCTAAACGTGCTGAGCTGCTGTGTGCAGCAGAGCTGTGATCAAAGGGAAGAAATGCTGTCTTGAACATATTATTATGTCTTTTGTGCTTTTATGATTCCACAACAGGGAGCTTCCTGTTTTACAGTAGGCCTATTATGGTTCACACACATTTAAGTCCATGCCATGCATAAAGAAGTGTGAACCATTCCTCTAAATTAAATTATCCCACCCACTTGTATTGGGATAAAGTTACAAAATATGTGTGGTAAGGTTGTACGTCTGCCATATTCACACTTAGGTTGAGCCACACTTCATTACAGATACCAGAATCCTATGGGATCGCTTAGACGGATTTAGAATATGGTCTGCCTTTAAAGAGTTTGATTCAAACTGGATCTACAGGAGTTATTAGAGGTAAGACCTTGCCAATCCAGGTGGATTTGAACCTGGCGGTAAACTCGCATAGACTCAAAAGCTTCTGATGCTGATACTTTTTCCCTCTTGCTCAACCATAAAGCTCACATTTGTTTTTATGTGAAATGTCTCACTTAGGGCTGCTCTCGACTAAAGATGTTTCTAGTCGACCAATAGTCGTCAATTAAGGCGATTAGTTGACTAATCGTCGCACGTTTATAATACATTATGATTATAAATATATATGCTTCGTTTTATTGTTTTTTTTCTCCGAAATTGTTTCAGTTTCAAAGGCTGATAAAGAGCGTTATTATAACAGCACGGTACGTTGCGCTTCTCATAACATATCAAATAAATACACAGAGGAGACAGAAAAGCTGAACATATGAGTGTCTGCAAAAATCCCTCTCATGAAATGAAAGCTTTATCGTTTTCTGAGGTCAGAATGATTATACTGCAGTAGCGTGGTGTGGGGTAAACATTTGAGGAAGCCAATAATCTGTCCTTTTTTTGAGGGGGGTCAATGTACAGATGTAGCGATTCATTTCAGACAGTTTGAAACGCGAGTGCCGTGATTGGTACGTGATCTGCCCTCGCTCAAGGGAAAACCTCCAGCTTGACTTGAGACCGCCCCCGTGATAGATAAATGTAATTATAATGAAGCCAGCTGCAATGGATCATTGATCCACCAGGGGGTGCAGTGGGGTTCCACACTGGAGCTCATGTGAAATAAAGTGAGATACAGTATGCTGGATGTACAGCGGAACTTTGTTAAGATCCATATGTCACGGATATCATACTACTGTGCTAAATAAGAGACATGTAATCATTTACAAAACATCACCATGATGTTATTTAACAAAATAATGTTGTTATTCGAAAAAAACGAACGGGAGGAAATGCAGCCCGGCTCTCGATTTTTAATCCTAATTTAATCATCATCTTCACCACGATCATTTATGTTTATGTTCGCCGAATTGACATGAAATCACTGACACATATGAATATACTGTATCCAACTTCATTAAAACGTTATTAACGTGCCTAAACTCAGTAATTCACCAAAAATATGTATATTTTAATGGGGCTTCGTCGGTCGATCAGGATCCCAAAGTGAAGCGGAGGGATCCTCATCTGGATGAAGGGTGTTATTAGCCATAAAGAACAGGTCGCTGCAAATTATCCCGCTTATTACATGGTCACATTCTCAACAAAGTAACGACATGACTCCCAATATTAATTGAAATGCTTTTATGGATTTAGAAAATGTTTTTATTGATTTAAAAAATAGTTGTATGTATTGATTTAAATTGACATGCATCCTCTGAGAAAAATAGTCCGTTGTTACCATTTTTTAAACAGTCTAAATGAAACGGCAGCTCTCAGCTGTGTATTTACACAACTAATGGCCCATCAACCACAGCTATCTCCCCCCTCCCCCCCTGATCTTTCTTCTCCAGCAGCTAAATTAACAGTAGGTTACTCTGAGTGACCATAGACTGTATGTGACAAGCTTACAGTTAGTGACGTAACAACACCATAAAAGCTGGTGGGTTGAAAGCAATACGGGAAGTAAAAATAACTAGAATAATTGTGATTTATTTATTGTGGCTTTTATGTTTTTAGGTATAAAATGTTAAGTAATTCAGGCTTATAGTTCATCCTTCTCTAAAAGCCTTCAACAATGACAATATTCATAGTAATTTAATAAATCCTTCCAACACACATTGTAAAAAATAGCCTACTGTAAGTTAAATCATTTCAATATGTACATCTTCTGATGTAACAACAATAACATTATAAATAGTAACATAGCTGAACATGGTATTGCACATTTAGCTTTGAGTGTTACTGACCTGAGATGTTTTTATTACAGGAATTAAGGTGACTGAGGCTTTTTAACATACAGGGATGCAAACTCATCAGGTATGAAAAAGGTGACAAGGATCCGAGCCCCCGGCTCCCCCACCCCACAGAATGACAGAGCATTTTAGCAGTCAGAACAACTAAAGCAGCAGTGTTAATAATAACAGAAACGCCAAAGAGTCACATCTAATAGAAATATATAAAAGCATTTATTTTAAATTGTGGAACAATCAGTTTATAATTTGGGCAGCACTGTTGAGCATTTTGAAAATGTATTTTCGTGCCTCTGTGCAAGGCTTAGTCTTTCTATCTTTATAGCCACATGGTGTAAAGTAACTAAGTTCATAAACTCAACAAGTACTATACTTGGGCACAATTTTGAGATACTTGTACTTTATTTAAGTATTTCAATGTTTTGCTACTTTGTTCTTCTACTCCACTACAGTTCAGAGGTACATGGTGTACTTTGACTCCACTACATGTATTTAATACCTTTAGTTACTTCACAGATCTGGATTAATTAAGTGAAATATAATCAAGTGTTAAATCAGACTTTAGTTCCACCTGGAGTAAATCCACAAGCTACCCTGCAGTATACAAAGTCATTCAAACTAGCTGCACCTTTACCAGCTTTGAGAACAATTTCATGATCAATCATTATAAAACATATCATATCTATTATTCTGAAATGGACCAATCTGCACAATGACTACTTTTACTGTCACTACTTTCACTATATTTTGATGATAATACTTTTCTACTTTTACTTGAGGAACGTTTTGAATGCAGGACTTTTAATGTAACAGAGTATTCCTACACTCTGAGACTATTACTTTTGCCCAAGTACAAGATCTGAGTACTTCTACTTTTACTCAAGTACAAGACCTGAGTACTTCTACTTTTGCTCTAGTACAAGATCTTGGTGCTTCTACTTTTACTCAAGCACAAGACCTGAGTGCTTCTACTTTTACTCAAGTACAAGATTTGAGTACTTCTACTTTTACTCTAGTACAAGATCTGTGTGCTTCTACTTTTACTCAAGTACAATATTTGAGTACTTCTACTTTTACTCTAGTACAAGATATGTGTGCTTCTACTTTTACTCAAGTACAAGATCTGAGTACTTATACTTTTACTGAAGTACAAGATCTGAGTACTTCTACTTTTACTCAAGTACAATATACTTATACCACCTCTGTTTATAGCCTATGAAAAAAACTATTAGAAATAGAAGGCTAAAGCTAAGGTTAGCAGATAGTGACAATGAATGCTAGCTAGCTAGCTCAACGATTCCTTAAATAATATTGCCACAGAAAAACTTTTCAGTTCACATCACGCTCTGCCGCTCCGACAGGGAGCTCTGCTCTGAACACCTGAACAGCCCATTCTAACAGCTGTTCACCAGCGGTCCAGTCTGTGCCACAGTGACTCCGGACGCACAGTTAATATTAACGAACGCACCCGTAGGTAATGTAGCTGCTGAAGCTAGACCATCATCTCGGAGCAGCAGAGCCTTATTATACATCCATGAGCAGAGCCGACAGGCAGGATGACTCGAGCACACAGCTCGTACTTCATTATAATATATAAAAAAAGAACACCATGCGTGTCATGATGGCACATAACAGCTCACGGCCGCAGATTACTCCGGGTCCCAGTCCCCCCCATACCCCAAACATATTTGTATTGCAGATCTACATGAATCACACAAACAACTTATTTTGGATTCAAAACGGCGAATTTCGCCGAAGGGTGACAAGTTTGCATCACTGAACATAGACAGAGCACAACTGAAACAAAACATCTGAAACGATGTAACAACATAATACACTTGTGGGGATGCTTGGGATGTGAGGAGTGAGGGACACGGCTTAGAACGGGCGTGTCGCCTGGCAGGACAGGAGAGTGTGTGCACCAGTCTGCCTTGATCTATGAATTCATGTCCGTGACACTCACTGCTGCCCACAGCTGTTTTATAGAAGGAAATTCCTTCACTTCATGAAAGTGTTTTAACCACACACACCTCTACACACACATGACGGTTGTTATTTTCCCCATAAGGAACAAGTCGCTGCAAATTATCCCGCTTATTACACGGCCACATTCTCAACAAAGTAACGACATGACTCCCAATATTAATTGAAATGCTTTTATGGATTTAGAAAATATTTTTATTGATTTAAAAAATAGTTGTATGTATTGATTTAAAAAATAGTTGTATGTATTGATTTAAATTGACATGCATCCGCTAAGAAAAATAGTCCGTTGTTACAGTTTTTTAAACAGTCTGAATGAAACGTCAGCTCTCAGCTGTGTATTTAATGGCCCATCAACCACAGCTCTCTCCCCCCTTGATCTTTCTTCTCCAGCAGCTAAATTAACGGTAGGTTACTCTGAGTGACAAGCTTACAGTTAGACACAACACTGTCATTGCAAGTGACCCTCAGTTAGTTGACTTTTATGTTCAACTGCTAAATTCGTTACTGATAAAAAAGGGCTTCTACTGTACCTAATTACCTTAACACTAGAACCGCCAGAGGTTTTTGTATAGGCCTACCTAAACCCGTCAAATCCCGCTATTAGAATGCAATTTTTAACAACATTGGGTGCTACATAACACACTTTCAGGAAAAGTCACGGACTGGGAGACTTTCATATTTTATTGAAAAAAAAGTTACATTGCACACACACAACACACATCACACAGATTGACCCGATTGGCGGTTCTAGTGTTAAATAAACTCACTAATTAATGAAACCAGTTCAATACGCATTATTCTTATTCTTATCATTCTTTATGAGCGCAGAAATAGTCTTAAAATCAGATCTGTTTTTTAAATGAAATCTGACGGCAGGCAGTTAGCTCTGATCACCTATGATAAATACGCCGCACCTAATCGCTGGCCATTCAGCCACAGACACTGTTCGAAATGGGGGGGAGCTAGGGGAAGCTTGGCTCCCCCGAAGAGGGAGGGAGCTCCCTTGATGGCTGACTTTGAGATAAATAGGGGAAGCCCAAAACAATCGTGCATATTTGTGTCACACAGATTAGAAATGTTGAGTTTCTGTAAATAACAGTTCTTGAAATAAATAATAGTTATTGTTCATTACAGTTTCTGAATATTTGTTTTATATTTGTGAATATGTCTGGGTGTTGCCATCTGTACGTGGCGGCGCTGCATTCTTACTTACGTTGCTATGGTTATGGCGGTGATGCCGGCGTGGTATTTGAAATGTTCATATTGATATTTTTTTAACTCTGGCTGTGTAATAAAAAAATATAGCAAAACGAAAACAGCCAAGCGTCACAGCTTTTGGATTCACAAGCAAAGAAGCGAAGGAGTCTAAAAATTACAACGTGAACGGAAAACAACTTTTAGTTGGCTGGCTGTAAGCGGCGTTAGGGTCGAGTTTGACAGCTCCACACCGAGGGAGAGGCCTGCCGATGCGGAGCCTGAAGAGGCTTCAACAACGGCCACATCCGCCGGCATAGTGACACCGTCTGTATTAGTAGAAGAGTGTTTTTATAGCAATTGATCGCATCCGCGCTGCTGCGCCAGTCAACAGAGCGTGCGTGTGACATATTTAGTAGCAGGATGTGCTCTGAAAAATAGGGCTCCCCGAAAGCAAATGGGTAATTCGAAAACTGACAGAGCTCCCTCTATACAAATCAAACTGTAGACGGTGTGAAAGCACCTATTGTTTTAAATAATGGTCGGAATGTGACCTGTGAGCCTTCTGAATTACCGTGGGACAGCACATTCTAAACTAAAATGTTCAATCAATAAAGTAACATCTTATCTTATCTTAATAATATCTTCATATTAATAATAATAATAAATCCTACAGTATGTGTCCGAAAGGGAGCAGGAGGAAGCAAACACAAAAATATACTGCATATTAAAGCAAACGATTGTAAAGGTTAAAGTATGAGCATAACAAATAAAGAAGTGTAATGTAAACATTTACATTATGATTATTTAATATATAAAGACTATATATTATTGAATTACAAGATTAGATATACTTTAGTTGATCTAAAATATTGATGTTTTCAAATGCTCTTCAAAACACAACTGAAAGTCCATGAAACTTGTCTTTCTGTATTTGTGAATGAAGCACCATCTCCTGGTTAAAACCTGAAATTGAAAATCTGGCAACGCCCTCTTGGAAAATAGTGGGAGGCCTTAACATTCCTCTATACTGGTCTTTGGCAGGCCGTAGGCAGGAAGCTGTAAACTGGAGTCCGAAATTCAGTGCTACATCTGTAATAACGTAACCAGATGAGTTATTACAGCTTCCGGTATAATTTTACACACATTTGTATCATACAGGTGCAGGACTTGCACACGGCTGTTATCTAACCGACACGTCCGCATGCACTCTCCTGCCGAAACTCTCTCGTCTTATTAATTTATGCATTTTCTTATTAATTGATGCAGCCAACCCCCAACCCAAATGCATAACCCGCCGCTTAAAGCGCAATGCAGATTCGGTAATGAATAAAAACAAGCATTCATTCATTCACTAAATCAGGAGAATTTTAAAGTTGTACGTTCACATCAAAGTATCAGTAGGCTACGTGTATGAAACACATGACTTCAGTTAAGTGCAGAAACATTGCATGTGATAGTCCACCTTCTCTTCCCTTCCCTCTCTCACACGGCAAGTGCAGCAGCAGTCCTCGTCTCTGTAATTAGCTCAGTCCAAAAGTAAAAAAGTAGCGAAAGTTTCGTAAAATTATGTTTTACTAAATACCCTAGATCTCCATCCTCCATAACTGCACTTGCTAATGTTGCTACTTGCTAACAGCGGTGATGACAGTACGAAGTTGATGCGATTTAATTGGAGTGATTAGTCAGGACCATGCCAAGGGAAGCCACCCACTCTGCCTTCCCTTGGCATGGCCCTGACCAGAGCCATATAATAGAAGGGTTACGACATCTCCGTTCACTCCAATGGACCAGTTTTTTTACAGCAATGGCAGATCGTGGAGCCCTCAATAGTTCCCCGGAAGTTAGCTTTCCGCTGACTTCCGGGGGAACGGTATTGATAGTTCCACGATCCGCGGCTAGCAGCACAGTAGAGTTGTAGCATAATAGACTGTTCGTGATGGACTTTTAAAGGTAAGAAGACGTTTAAAGATTTATATTGTGGATATTATCAACACATCTGAGTCAAATGAACATGTGTATTAAAGGATGTTGGTGGATTATGTGGATTAACGTTTAGAGATAACAGATTAGGCTAGGATACCGGATAAAGTTAGCAACACATGTTAACCATGAATAGCCTATTAATCCGTTCTCCTAATGTTATTTAAATCAAACGTTGTGGAATTAGAGAAAAATAGCTTCTTAATGTGCTTTTATCCGGGGTGGAGGGAGTTAAATATTAGTTAAATATAACATTGGGACGTGTTGGTATGAATTCGGGAGTTTATTAATAACGATCACAGGTTACTGTTGGCCGTAACCACGCCAAAACAATGAAATAATTAGGTTAAATCCTTATTCTCACCCGACTCCTTCAGCTCTCTCGTAGCATTCCCCGTCCCTGCCTCTAGATTTGACACCCAACCAATCAGACGACACTCTATCACTCACCTCACAGCCACAAGCCACAAGAACTGTCTTTCAAAAATAGTGACACGTTCGCTGACATTCTGTAAATAAACTCTGAACAATGAAACACATGAAAACATAAACATTATAACCAGTCCGTTACAATATATTATAGGTCTATATATGTTGATGCAAAGCTAGGCTACTGCCTGACTCACTGCTTCTGTTTTCCAACAAGTCTGAGAAAGTAACACACGTTGTCGGGAAAAATAAGCTCCGTGTTTTGTTTTGTTTTCTGCGCTCTGATGGTGTGGATATGGAGGAGACTTTTTGCCGTCGTAGTCTACATGTCCTTTACACGCTCAGAAAGATCGACACTTTGGATTTCCTGCCCGACCAAATTAACTTAAGGACCAGGCACAGCTCTTTATGAACTCTGAGGGTTTCCAGCTGACGTGTCATAGCACATGCAGCGCACGGATGGAGCTTCTTTATTTGTCTTTGTTTTTTATATACCTTTTTTTTTCAAATATTCGACTAATCAAGAATTGCTCGATTAAGACTTTATTAGTCGACGAGTGATTAGCAAAATGCCTAAATTCAAAGGAAGTCCGAACAATTAAAAAAATGTTTGTGTCTGGACCTCCAGGCTGGACCACTGCCAGAGAGGGAGAATCGGACCAAACAGAGACCAATACAAAAAATCCCATCTTACCTCTGTACTCCATCTTTAGAGTAATACATTCCATAAGTCTGCACGGCTCCTCCGCTCTCCTCCGGGGGGCGCCAGCTGAGGCGCACAAATCGGCTGGACACTAGGACAGGGACCAGGTCGCGGGGGGCAGAGGGGAGGGCAACGCCCGGGCTGGGGGACACTGGTGGGGGATCAGAGGAGTAGGAGTAAGTCAAGGGGGTGCCAGAAGGAAGGGGTGGAGGACTGTGGGCGGGGCTATATTTAGTGGGCGTGGCATCTGTCAACAGTTCAACCAGGGGAGAGGGAAGGAGAGGGGAAGGGAGGAGAAGCAGGGACAGGAAGGGGGGGGGGATGGAGGGAAGGTGCAGGCGGCAGAGCAAATCAAAAACAAAAGGAGCAAATGACAATGAAATGAGCAGATAACGGAAGAGACGTGGAAGACAAGAAGGAAGAAGATAAGGAAGAAGAGTGGTAAAGAAGATCACAGGCATGAAAAAGCAGCAGAGCATTTCAAGCTTTAGTCACCACTCAACACAGACCTGACTGTGGAGACTGCTGCTCACATTATAGCGCAACTCAGAATAATGCGAGGATGTCATTAATGACTGCCTGCTAAGCCTTGCTGGATTCATTCCAAAAATTCAAAAAGATGTTCTTTTAATTCAGATTTTGTTCATTTGAAAAGTGTGCGATGAACACTAAAAGACAAATGAGAATGAGCATACAGTTCTTCGAATCTTTAATCTTATTATTTCAACCAATAGTTTGGCTCTCAATAACTTCAGCATACTTTCAGCTACAGAAACCATTCACATATCAAACTATTCAGCCTTTTCAGCACATGCTAGGAAACTTTCAACTTTTTTCAAAATATGTTATACTTTTTGAAATATTCAGCTTTTTAAACTCTTTTTTTTACATCGAACTCAATGGAAGGAACCTTCAAATCCTCTTTTAACTACACCGTGCGCCAAATGCTACTCCTTCCACATACATCCACATTTAGCTACAGAAACCATTCCAACTTTAAAATGATCACAAGACATTCAGCTATTCAAATCTTATTCCGATTTTTGATATCTTGCAGGAGTGCTTGAAATTCGCCCAATTATTTTTTTAAACCTGCCATAATTCCCAAACCCTACACTCCTTGGACATAATTTTTCATAAAAAACGTAGGAAAACCTGCGAAATACAAAAAATCAAGCAACATATTTAAAGAAAAGGCCTCTTAAGGGCATGAAGTGACAACAAATGTCAAAATGTCTCCATTAAGGCCTATTGTAAATACAGCCTGCTCTTTCTTCACAGCAGCTGCCTCACACCTTTAGTTAATCTGCCAAAAAGGCCACATTATTGACCCGAAAGTACACAAAAGCACACTGAGACGCTCGTCAGGGTCCTGAGACGCTTCACGCGTTGACATTTCACCGATATCTGCTACGGTTCTTCCACAAAACGTTCACATTCAGACCAATGGAAAGGCTCTCCTCTCACTGATTACTGCACATCACCATGGACATCTTTGATCTCTGGGCTCACACAGGTGTTATTAGTAGGTACTCGGAACAGAAACAAACACTGACAAACACACTGGACTTTAACAGACTGTCTCAGCCTATTATTTTCTGTCTGATGGAGACTTCATACTGACTTCAACATGTTCCACATATTTTACACATTATTGGTGACATTTGGTTTTAGTCGAAAGGTTTACAGTCAAAATATTCTGCTGCTTTCCCAAGCCTTTTTACTTTCTTTTCTCATCTTAATACAAATTCACTCACTACTACTTACATTACATCTGATATTTAACTCCTTCAGCCTATCTTCAGCTGCAGAAACCATTCAACTATTACATTATTCAGCTATTTCAGGACATTGAGGCTATACATGTTGTTGTTTATACCTTTTTAAAACCTTTTCTTTTAAATATTAAGCTTCTTCTATATTTTTCCTACTCTTCCAGTTTAACATTTCACTTTCAAGTTTTCAACACAGTCATTACAATACATTTGAGCTGTAACAATTTGATTCAAATAATTTCACTTTTTTGCATTTCTCCGCTAAGTTCAGCAACACACTGACTTGGTTTTTGTAGCTAAAAGCAGCTACCATTCAGCTAATAGCATGTTCAGCTTTTTCTGCATTTTCAGCTGAATTCAGCCATGAATGTTCACAGTTTACAGCATTCAAACGCATTTTCAGCAGGAAATGCATTTTTTGGTTGCACATTGACATCTGGTATTAACACACCTTCAAACTGAAAGTTAATAAGAATTTTGCCATGATATAAATATATATACAAAATTCAAACCTTTAACAACGGATGGTGCAAAATGATGGACTGTTTGTTTTTGTTGTCAGGTCACCATTAATAGCAAGGATTCCTAACATTAAAAAACTGTTTATTAGGTAATTTCTCCGTTACAAAGGCTTCACAAATGTCTTATTGTGCTGCAAAACATTCAATGGCACAAACAGTATAACCCAGTCTCACGGCATTTCGTGTTATAGTCACGACATTTAATCTATTGATTTGTGTTCACCAACATGATTTTCCCCTTTTTTTCATGTCACACAGAATGATTCTAATTTTTTTTTTTAAAGCAATGTATTTCTATTGGTAGTGTGTTTCGTGCCTGCACCTCGTCTTTTTCTCCGGTCGGGTCTTTGAAGACCGGAAGCTGTGTGGTTCATAAAAACATCTTCTTACTCAATATCAAGCCACGATTTTTGTTTTTATTTTAAATCGTATAATGTCTGACTTTTTTTGCCATCCGTGAGGAAAATAAATGGGGCTCAGAGCCTCCGAATACTGAAATCTGTATGTTTTTTTATATTTTCTTCGTTCTAATTTGTTATTCTTTTCTAAATAACACACTGTTATTTATTCACCATTAACACACAATTGTCCTTGTTTTTATTTATTTGTTTAATTATATAATCTCTGGCTTTTTTGGCGTACGTCAGGAACTGAATTTCAAAATAAAATAACCGGAAACAGATACACACCCGCTGAACTGATTACCCAAGATCCTCAGCTCGGTGATTGGATGTTTTAGCCGCAATGCACGTTGGGATATAGTGTTAATGCGATATGAAATCCGAAAAACATTTAAAGAAAATAATACTTTATTCCGAGTGTTCTTGCTTTTCTCTTTGGAAGTCATCAAATAGCGGCAGTTTAATATAAGATTCGGCTGCATTAAATATTACACATCTGCCGTAGTTCTTTATTTATAGATCCCTGATGAGTAGACTTCTAGACAAACAGGAAGAACTGCCACGGAAACTGAATACTTGACGTGGATCACAAATATATCAGCAATTAAACAACATCTTTCATTTCTCTTCACAAAATACATCTCCTCGCAGTATCAACACTAATTCGGCTGACTTTTATATTTAATCCAATTGGTAGATAGGTTATATTTACCCCATAACGGTGCACAGCTGATATAAAAGGACTTGTAGTTTTTAAAGATTTTACTGATTTTCTTTGAATATAATAATGTAAACACTGAGTTGAGAGAATAGTCAGGGGTTGTGGGTGAAGGGAGACACATCTATGGAATCAGAATTTCAATAGCTTACCATTAAATTATGGACATACCTTTCTGTCTGTGATATTTTACAAATCAGATATCAATGTGTAGAAGTAAAACATGAGAAATAGTATAGCAATATCCTGTAAAATGGTGTGAAAACATGAATAAAACTACACATCTTAAGATGTTATACAGTTGCAAGAAAAAGTATGTGAACCCTTTGGAATTACCTGGATTTCTGCATAAGTTGGTCATAAAATGTGTTCTGATCTGCACGTTTGAAGTTTGCAAAAGAGCACCTGGATGTTCCACAGCACTATTGGCAAAATATTCTGTGGACAGATGAAACCAAAGTTGAGTTGTTTGGAAGGAACACACAACGCTATGTGTGGAGAAAAAAAGGCACAGCACACCAATTTCAAAACCTCATCCCAACTGTGAAGTATTGTGGAGGGAGCATCATGGTTTGGGGCTGCTTTGCTGCCTCAGGGCCTGGACAGATTGCCATCATCGACGGAAAAATGAATTCTCAAGTTTATCAAGACATTTTGCTGGAGAACTTAAGGCCATCTGTCCACCAATTGAAGCTCAACAGAAGATGGGTGATGCAACAGGACAACGACCCAAAGCACAGAAGTAAATCAACAACAGAATGGCTTCAACAGAAGAAAATACGCCTTCTGGAGTGGCCCAGTCAGAGTCCTGACCTCAAACCAATTGAGATGCTGTGGCATGACCTCAAGAGAGCGATTCACACCAGACATCCCAAGAATATTGCTGAACTGAAACAGTTTTATAAAGAGGAATGGTCCAAAATTCCTCCTGACTGTTGTGCAGGTCTGATATGCAACTATAGGAAACGTTTGGTTGAGGTTATTGCTGCCAAAGGAGGGTCAACCAGTTATTAAATCCAAGGGTTCCCATCTTACCTCTGGTTTTTACACCCTGCACTGTGAATGTTTACATGGTGTGTTAAATAAAAACATACAAATATATCATTGTTTGTGTGGTTTTAGCTTAAGCAGACTGTGTTTGTCTATTGTTGTGACTTAGATGAAGATCAGAACACATTTTATGACCAATTTATGCAGAAATCCAGGTAGTTCCAAAGGGTTCACATACTTTTCTTGCAACTGTACATATATAAGTGTCCTACACTAATAATACAACGTTTTTATTAGTATGCTGTGTGTACCTTGTGTGCACCGCCGAGTGGTTAAAGCACGTTATTGAATTATTTTTTTAATATGTTATATTTGATGAAAAAAATATTAAGAATACATACAAAATAGGGGGAAAGTAGAAGGTCAATATTAGAAATATAGAATATAAAAAATCAAGAAGACACTGTAAGTGATCTCTAAATAAGACAGTTTAGTGCAGGATGTACAAAGATATTAATAGGAGGGTGTGCAAAACATAAAAACAAATTAACCTTTATTTAAGGGGTTTTTAAGGTAATTCTTTTTACTTAAAGATATCAGCTACAAATGTCTCCAGTTAATTACTTACAATAAGGCAATTGTGTTTTGTATTACAAGTGTTCTGAAATAGCATGTTTAAATATGCAAATGAACCATTATCTCATAAAATATGCGCATATTTTAACACATTTCAGGAACCAAAATCTAAACTTTGGATAAAGCCAGGTTCAAAATTATTGTTTCCTTTTCTTAGTCATATTAGCATCTAAGGCTTTTACAGAAGGGATTATATATATATATATGTATAATATCAATTTTCGCCATGTTTTTAGGTATAAAATGTTATATAATTCAGGCTATGAATGATATATGAACAAACCTTTCTGTATAAACCTTCATAATGTTGATAGGAATATAACTGGAAGGTTTGGTGCTCCTGAAGTGGACATTTCGAACTCAGAGTAGGAGCAAAAACTCATTTTAAGAAAACGACCTTTAAAGATTGCAGTGTGGCGCTAGCTAAACGCTCCTGTTCTTAGGATGACAGCTTGCGCATCGACGCACTCCGTGAAGGTATTTCATGTTCGGGGTCATTTGTTTTTTGTAGAACCTTGCTTCGTGCAAGTGAGAATTGTTGTCGTCTTCTCTGTGAACGTTTTTTTTCGCCGTTCTTTTGCCATTGTGAGATTTAAATTTCTAGCGGAAAGCTAACCAGGAAGTGTTTTAGCACACCACGTGACGCATCTGAACGAATCACGTTGTCAGAAATTGACACCAGCCAATGAGATTTTGTTTCTTGGTTTAAGACCCCTTTGTACTTTCACGATTGGTTGCTGATACAAAGGAAATGACCATATTTGGATCCAATGAGATTGTGCAGGAGAGACGCAGCTTTCCAACGATATCTCTGATGACATGGTGCAAACAGCGGTCGCTGTACTTTATGCTACGTTAGAAAGCTAACTTTTGGTGAATTTAGGAGAAATCTACTGACGCAAATAGACAAACTATAGTAAAATAAACACTTAAATGTGTATTTTGTACGTTTTCCTTCCAAAAGCCAGAAAGAAAACATGTTATGGAATCAAAATAGCACAAAAAATTGACCAGTGCATGAAAAACTATGTTTTTGCCTGCAGTGTCTCGCCTTAAACATTAAAGAATACTTAAGGTTAATGTATTCTTTTGAATAAGAAAAAAGCTTTGGGGGTATCTACAGATAAATATTAAGCCTGAAAAAGTACTTAACGTCTAATATATTGCTTTCCTGCCATGTTAACTATGTTGAAGCACTTATTTTAACTGATATTATACATATGAATTATACTCTTATAAGATGTATGTAGATAGCATTGTTGTAGTCAAGTCATCAATTCACGAGTCCAAGTCACTCTCGAGTCACCACTCTTCGAGTCCGAGTCCAAGTCCGAGTCACCAAGGGAGAGTCGTAGTCGAGTCCGAGTCACTCAAGGAGTGTCCGAGTTGAGTCCGAGTCATCATTACATGTGTTCGAGTCCGAGTCCAAGTCCGAATCACCCAAGGAGTGCCCGAGTCGAGTCCGAGTCATCATTACCTGTGTTCAAGTCCGAGTCCAAGTCCGAGTCACCTAAGAAGAGTCGAAGTCAAGTCCGAGTCACAAGTCTTCATGTATTAATCTTTGTGGATATATGTGTTGAAATGTAGCTGCTCCTCTATATTGCTTTTATCCTGTCATGTTATACTAATCTGTCTATTGAACTGCTGTGAAGCCAGTTTGGCTACAATTATTGTAATAGGTGCTATACTAATACAAAGCGTATTACTAGTATTAATATTGTTATTATTATTATTGCAAATGACCTTTAATATGTCTAACTATATTTAAAATGAGTTACCTTTTAGAGAAGTGATTATATTTGTATGCCAATATTTTCCTATGGTAAAGTTTTCTTTTTGTACTTTTATTTTGATAGTAGTAAGATAGGGACTCTTATTTTGAAGGAACTTTTACCGGTTAAATCGGTTTACTTAGCGCCATATAGATAGAATCTATCTATATGGCGCTGGGTTTACTGATAAAGATTTAGCCCCGGAAAGCATATGGCTACTTAGCATGCAAAATGACGTCATTCTGCATGTTACAGTAAGTAGCCATGTGCTTTCGTGTTATCGGCTGAATCTTTATTTATTGATTAGATCACGTTACTCTGATGATAGTGTTCAAGACGGCCATGTCTGAACTCGATCCTTAGAGTAATGTGTTACGGAGCCTTCTCTTCAATATTGTTTCCACATAACGAGCATTTTGCGCTAGAATGTGGAATGTGGAAGCAGAATGTGTGAAAGCATACAGCACGATGCGGGGTGTGTCTCTAGACATCTCTAGACTGGAAGAGCGGGGACAAGTACGTGAACTCGCCTCACAGGTGCACACGCCAGGATAGAGGACATCAGACTCCAGAGAAAACTTGCTCGAGTCCGAGTCTGAATCCAAGTCAGAGCGTCAATGTACAAGTCGAGTCCGAGTCATCGTGTGGGGGAAATTCACGAGTCCGAGTCCGAGTCCAAATCAGAGCGTCAATGTACAAATCGAGTCCAAGTCATCATGGGGGGAACATTTCATGAGTCCGAGTCCAAGTCAGCATACGCGAGAATTCACGAGTCCAAGTCCGAGTCGCGTCAATCAGTGCACGAGTCCGAGTCGAGTCACGAGTCCCGAAAATCGGCACTCGAGTCCAAGTCCAGGACTCGAGTACTCCATCACTGGTAGATAGTATAAGAAATGTGCAGAATTTGACAGTTTAATGTTGTGGTATACACACATATTGATAGATGTCTTGTAATGCACTGTTGAGGAACCTGTGACCAAAGTTGTTCATTCATTGGATAACTACACCGTAGTTGTGTATATGATATGTCAATAAACCTTTGAAAATCTTGAAATGGATGTGAAAATAGCCATTATATACAATCTTTAATTAACTATTAGTAGAGAATAACGAGTAATGAATATACTTTATAGAGATCTGCAGATTAATGTTTAGTCTTCTCAAGCACCAACTATCAAATATCTCTCCTGATTGTTGGCACTTGACAATCACCTTTTCCTGAATATTACTCAGGTGTAACTAAATTCTGCTTTAAGGGTTGTTTATATTTCACATCATTAATCAGAATCTGCAAAGTAACTCAAATAAATGTAGTGGAGTAAAAATACCAGGTTAACCTCTGAATTGTAGTGGAGTACAATTACAAAGTAACAATGAGCTGTCATGTGGGTATACAGTATATTAATGCTGCGCATTATTGACACAAGCGATTTCCACCCATTTATCAATTATATGTTTTAAATTTGAAAACACCAATGTGTTTAATACTGGCAGTGGCAACTGCTAATTGTGGGAAAAACGAAAACATTGCCAGTAGAGACGCCCCATAGAACATTTTGCGAAACACAACAGCCAGCATGTGTAGTTCTGGGGGGGGGGGGGGGGGGGGGAAGTGGCTGGTCCCGTTCAAGTCTAGTTTTGGATAGTCTGCCATGGTGTCGTTCCATTTCAAAGAGCTATTTGACACTCGGCGTAACCTTGGCGCACTGCCATTCCAACATCCAATCCCAGAGCTTGAAGATTAGTCACAGAGATTTTCAAGCAAAGGGACTATAGTCCGAAACGATAGCTGGGGATTGTAGTGTCTTCGGCCATCCTAAACTCCGAAATGTTTTTCGGATTTCATATCGCATTAACACCATATCCCAACGTGCATGCATAAAACATCCAATCACCAAGCTTAAACCATAGCTGAGGATCTTGGGTAATCATGCTCGAAATGTCCCTTATATAGGCCTACGTCTGTTTCCGGTTATTTTATTTTGAAATTCAGTTCCTGACGGACGCCAAAAAAGCCAGAGATTATAGAATCAAACAAATAAACAAAAACAAGGATAATTGTGTGTTATTGTTGAGTAAATAACAGTGTGTTATTTAGAAAAGAATAACAAATTAGAAGGTAAAAAGGTGTTGGTGAACACGAATCAATAGATCAAATGTCGTGACTATAAGACAAAATGCCGTGAGACTGGGTTGGTATATAGGAAGCTGTGTTTTTGCTCTTGGCACTGACTCTTGCCTTTTCCTCCTCCATGAATAGCTCCATATAAGCTGATGAAGCAGGTCTGTCTCTCACAGGAAGAGGACAGAAACCGGTCTCCCTGAAGGTGTTCGTGTTTAAAAGGCTGAAGCCGACTGTAATTTTGGACAGTGATGCAGCAGGTGGACCACACTGATGGCTCGACAATACTTGGCCAGATGAGTGAGACATGGTGCATAAGATATGGTGCTCTCCTGTACAATATAAGGCCCCGTCCACACAGAGACTATATCAGTTGAATCCGCTAATGCTCTCGGTACCGGAGGTGTTACTGCTGGGCCGCAAAATAGCTGTGAGTTTATCGTAATATTTGCAGAATTATAAATGTATACAAATATTTTATCATAATATTTTTTTATAATTTTCGCACCTATACCAGTCACATTATTTCATCCAGTAGCCTAGTTAATCTTTCACCAGAAAACCGTTGAAAATGGCTTTTATGATGTTCCGAGGGATTCGGCGGCTCAGCCTAAGGTCTCAGTATGAGAAAGTTACCGGTGCGCCAAGTAGGGAGAGGAGCGCACAGGAGACAACCGTTTGATTGCAGACTGTTATGTTTATGTGGGGAAATGGCAGTGCATAAATTATTTGAGATATATTCCAAACTCTGACTTCATTTTAAGGACATGTCGGCCAGGGGTGTAGAGCTATTTGTTTAAGCACCGGATTGGCAAAATAGGAGAGTAAACCAGTCCGCCTTGATCTATCAATTCATGTCTGGGACTCTCACAGTATCTGCTGCCCACAGCTGTTTTATAGAAGGAAAACCTCCTTCACTTCATGAAATGGCTGCAGCATCAGGGGGCAGCGGGACGTATACTCTGCCTCTGAGAAGTGCAGCACCAGCGTGCGGAGAGCTGTGCCTTTTTACGCACCGCCTTCACTGTGTTTACCTTCATCAGAACAGCTTAAGAGTGACTGCAGGCTGCTACGTGTTAACCACACACACCACACGCATCACTACACACATCGAACTGCCCGATTACTCCCCCTTTTATTAGTTTTATGAAGGAGATGTCCAGATGTCCAGTCACCAAGGCGCATGATGTGTGTGTGTGTGTGTGTGTGTGTGTGTGTGTGTGTGTGTGTGTGTGTGTGTGTGTGTGTGTGTGTGTGTGTGTGTGTGTGTGTGTGTGTGTGTGTGTGTGTGTGTGTGTGTGTGTGTGTGTGTGTGTGTGTGTGTGTGTGTGTGTGTGTGTCTGTGTCTGTGTCTGTCTCTGTGTGTCTGTGTGTCTGTGTGTGTGTGTGTGTGATTGTGTGCTCTGCTCAGCTCAGCTCTCTGTGTTCGGTGTGTTTGTGTCTGTACGACACCGGCATTTGTTTTCAAATGACCATGAACAGTCATTTACACACAATCTGGCTAACTCAATAGGTAGCCTATTTGCGGGTGTTCCCAAAATAAATTAGTTTAATCTTAATCTCGATGTAGTGCTAAATGCTGTCGGAGTGCACCGGAACGAACAACACTATCATAATATCTTCTGAAAACAAATGCCAGTGTCACACATACACACACACACCCTGGCGACCGGACATCTCCTTCATAATGTGCCTTCTCCTCGTTGTCCGATTGTCCGTAAATCATACAAACAAAACCAAAACGTTGATTTATCTGTTTTCCCGTTTTGGTTTAAAAACTGAATAACGTCGGTTTTTTTGTTTTCCGTTTTTCCGAAAAACCAAAAAACGACACTGGTTCTTTTTTAAACATTGTTAATATGTTTTGGATGCATATTCTTCTAGTATTTGTTCGGGCTCTTACATACAATTAGCCTCTGTTGCTACCTGCTGGTGGTGAGTAAATATTAAAATCAGTTAAAATGGACAACCGGTCCGCGAATTTTTTTTTATGTATCTGCCGGTCCTTGGCACAATAAAGGTTGGGAACCCCTGGTTTAGACGGTTCGTCCAGACAAGGCTGACATGGAAATGCGGATTCAGTGCCCGAATCCGATACACTTTGATAACGGCTCCCAAAGTGGTGGTAGGTATATTGTCGGTCTGAGGACGAAACGCTTGCGGCTCCGTGTGTACGCCCTGGCCTATACGATCATAGCCCCGCCTCTCCCCACCTCTCCTGCTCACCCCCGCATCACCCGCGTCATTGTTGCTGATACGTTTCGCCAACAACAACAATGGCGGATCACAGGGTTGCATTTGTGCTCCAGACGCTACTGACCATGCTCCAGATGTTAGTGCAACATCTACAGCTCCTCTATCAACCACAACCATCAGCAACAAGTGGACATGGAGAACTACATGATTGTTGCTAAATCCAACGTGGAGAATAACCAGAAGGGCAACAAGGCAACCATTGCAACCATGCTCAGGGGGGCTTATTCGCTGCTTTTGGTGTATTTTGTGATGGAAATACAGCGCCACTTTTTATTATTGGCAAAACAATCTACAAGAGATTGTACAGTGCAATCAGAGAGATACAGTATTTCCACGTTTTTGAGCAAGTCCACAAATCCAGTCTTTATCAAGTCTGTCACCACCTTCGCGCAGCTGCTGGCGCCACTTCGTCCGGTCCTTCGCCATGTACTACAGCGTACATATGCTTTATCAATGGGTGCAACATTTGACACTCTTGCATTCTGGTGTGACCACAATGTGCGAGCTCGACTGTCATTGATTATAGTCTGTACGTTTTCAAAAGTAGCTAAGTAAATGTTCTGTACTGTACTTAAGTAGGTAAATGAACTTCACTTAAGTATTGTCATTTAATGCTACTTTATACTTTTACTCAACTACATTTTGCAAGCTTATATTGTACTTTTGACTCACTACATTTGAAAACATGTATTACTAGTTACTTTTGCAGGTACATTTTATTATCGTTTATACAAATAACACATTATGATCTACTATTATGGATAGAGATATCTGGCTCTATAAACATGTATTATGGTTATCTCATCCTTTACCAACTGACTGATTAAAAGAATAGACATCACCAATTAAACTCCAGTGATATAGTATGTTTTATTCCAAAAATTGCCACTTTGGATAATGAGTACCTTTAGATCTGGTACTTAAGTATATTTTGCTGCTAATACTTTTGTACTTTTACTTCAGTAACATTTTTAATGCAGGACTTTCACTTGTAGCAGAGTAATTCCACACAGCATTTACAGCTGCATCAGTAAAAACATCCCTATCATCATGAGGACACTGGCACAACTTCAAAAAAAAATTTTTGTCTCACCTACACTTCACATCTCCAAACCATAAAACACATGTTCACCATGAACTCTAGGACAGAAAATCAAAGTGTGATATCAGGATGATTATGTTTGCCCAACTAATGTAAAGTTTCTGGGCCAAAAAACAAACAAAATATAAAGTAAATAGAGCAGCCATGATCTCTAATCTTGTGTGACAGCGGATACTCATTCAACCAGTTTAGGGCTTGTTTACAATATGTCATAGTTTTGTTGATGATCCGTATACACGATCACCTGATACTTTACGGATTTGACTATTAATCTGCAACTATGATTATATAAACATATGTTTGAATTCTGTTGCCGTTCAGTTCCCCTTCCTTCCTTTCAGTTCTCCCTGCCTGCTTTCTCTCCTTCGTCTGAGTCTTCATGAACTCCTTTGACAGATGCATTTGACAGTGCATAGAGTAGAACCAATCAGAGTGGAGCTCTGAGGTACCGCATGCGACGGAAAAGTTTAGTCCTTTCTCAATATTGACTACATTTTAAACTTGCATTCTTTGGGAGTTCCAACTTGGAAAGTTGAACTTCAGTTCAACAAACTTGCAAAATCCGTTTTTTGCAACACTTTTCATTGTTATAAAACCAATACATCTGTAACCTAAACTGTTTTCAATAATACAAAATCTGTATGAGAAGACTTCATAAGGAATCAAGGGTGCACAGAGGTAGCTACCCAAAAGACACATGAGCATTAGTTAGAAAAATGTGCATCCACAATAAATTGAGTTAAACAAATCAACTGCCAAACGACTCTTGGTAAAATATGCAGAGTGAAAATGGTCTGTTGTCGGCCAACAGAGGATTTTGAATAATTTAAGTCTTTGGGTTGTGATTGCCAACATTTCACAAGTTCACTAGAAGGTCTTCTTATGTCTTTTGTGTTAGACTGAGTCTGAGCCTCTGTTTGATGATGATGTTTGACACCGAAAGCCTTTCCCCCCCTGGGTCATGTGCTCATTAATAAATGATTGAACTCAAGGACTGAGAAGAATGCAGATTGAGAAAGGCCTGGAGTTCCCGGAGAGTGAGGGTGATCAGCAGTGGTCCCAGCTCTAAGAGGCCACCATGCTGCTGCAGAGCACAGTGTTTACAGCGGCTCCACACCAGCAGGCTGGTGATCATCTGAAATCATGACACCATCAACTGTCCTCACAACTCCTCCTCCATCTCCTCTTCTCCCCTCAATCATAAGCTGAGAGAAATCCAATCTATCCTCGGGTTCAAAGGTTGTGACTTTATACAGAGTCTAAATGCTTGTAACATGTCGGTACAATAAAGCTTCACTGAACACACACACACACACACACACACACACACACACACACACACACACACACACACACACACACACACACACACACACATACTCATATCTCGTTATGTCGTGTTATGACATGATTAAAACATATAGATAGGAGGAGAAGAAAGAGGGGTATAAAAGAAGGTGGAGAAGAAAAAGAAAAGAAGCATGGACAAAGAAAGAGACAGAGGAATCAGAGCTCCAGATAGAGATAAAGGACAGTATTAGGAGTAACTGGAAGAAAGCAGGATGGATGGAAACAGAGGAGTGTTATCACGCCCCCTTTCGTCTCTGGGAGATGAGATTTCAAGGTGTGAAGGGCATACTCGTTCCTGCTCAGTGACCCGGCCAGGAGCCACGCCGGCGCTGAGCAGTAAAGCGTCACTCTCTGCCGAAAACAGACGGGTAGGCTTAATAATAGAGTCAGACACCACAGAAGAAGAGCGAGAAAACAATCTAAATAAGTGCAGAAAATAACACTGCAGTCTGCCAGTAGACCGATGATACCTCCGTGCACGCACGCACGCACAAACACACACACACCCACACACACACACACACACACACACACACACACACACACACACACACACACACACACACACACACACACACACACACACACACACACAGCCTCAATTCCTCCCATCACTCTCTCCATTTTCTACAAGCTGTTCTGCATTTATATTGTTTCTGCTGCCTGAATGATCTTTTGGGGTGTTTGGTTTTAGATCTGAGGTTGCTACAACAAATGGGATTTCTACGTGTGTGTGTGTGTGTGTGTGGGTGTGTGTTTGTTATTTAAAAGAATACACTGGAAAAGGACAAAACACAGTGCACTGACAATAATAGGCGCTTTCACACCGGAATACTTTTCCCCCCGAACTAGGCCGATAAGGGGGGGGGGGGGGGAGGGACGATTTGGTTTCACACCAAAAAGGATCTGGAACTAGTCCCTAGCTTGCGTGAACCTTTTCACCCCAGATAGTCCCTGCTAGAGAGGTGGTACTTTCCTGGGGAGCAAATGGTTCGTGGGTGTGTCAGCCACACTAACAATTTCTGATTGGCAGGGCGAATTGCAAACCACGTCCGTAAAAAAGGTTTTGTGAACCCAAAGCAGAAGAAGAAGAAGTGACGTCAGCGGTTTCATTTGCCTAATCCTCCCTCAGGGACTTATTCCGGTGAGAACGCGATCTACTAGGACAGTTCGAGGGACTAAAGAGTTCAGGGGGAACAAGTACCAGGGCTAATAAGGGCTCTGGGTATATTCACCTTATAAATATGGCATATACAGTTGCAAGAAAAAGTATGTGAACCCTTTGGAACTACCTGGATTTCTGCATAAATTGGTCATAAAATGTGTTCTGATCTTCATCTAAGTGACAACAATAGACAAACACAGTCTGCTTAAGCTAAAACCATACAAACAATTATATGTTTTTATGTTTTTATTGAACACACCATGTAAACATTCACAGTGCAGGGTGGAAAAAGTATGTGAACCCTTGGATTTAATAACTGGTTGACCCTCCTTTGGCAGCAATAACCTCAACCAAACGTTTCCTATAGTTGCATATCAGACCTGCACAACGGTCAGGAGGAATTTTGGACCATTTCTCTTTACAAAACTGTTTCAGTTCAGCAATATTCTTGGGATGTCTGGTGTGAATCGCTCTCTTGAGGTCATGCCACAGCATCTCAATTGGGTTGAGGTCAGGACTCTGACTGGGCCACTCCAGAAGGCGTATTTTCTTCTGTTGAAGCCATTCTGTTGTTGATTTACTTCTGTGCTTTGGGTCGTTGTCCTGTTGCATCACCCATCTTCTGTTGAGCTTCAATTGGTGGACAGATGGCCTTAATCATAGAATATTTTGCCAGTAGTGCTGTGGAACAGAAATCCAGGTAATTCCAAAGGGTTCACATACTTTTTCTTGCAACTGTAGATGTTTTTATTTTAAAGTGAATTCATATTGAACACAGTGAAAAAAGGTAAATTATTGTGTCAGTCCAAAAACAAAAAAGATTACTTATAGTAAAAACCACCCTTGAATGATGGGATGGTAGACTAAGAGCTTTAGGAATCCAAACTACAACATATAATAAGTACCCTGTATCAAGATTGATGCAAAACAAGTGAAATTTGACCTTTTTAGAGAGATTTAGCAAAAAAACTAACACTTCTGGTGTCATTTGGGTAGATTTTCCATATCTCTGGCCCCCCTTGGTCGATCTTGATGATTGACATCTCTTTCTAACCATCAGAGCCAATGGAATCGAGGGGAACTCCCAAATACACACATGCATTACCAAATAAGGAGTAAGGGTGACGCGTGGCCAAAACCGGAAGCTGCATACACTCTGGTGGCTACCATTAGCAGCTTTTTTTCTCCGATTTTTACATAAAAATTGAATTATGGATTATAAATAATTTCTTTCAAAGCGACAGACACATTATTAACATATGGATTAACCGATTCAGCCGCATTTTTTCTCGTTTTAATGTCATTGAACACATATTTTGATCCGATTGACAGCTACGGTGAGACGATCTCCCGTAAAAGCTCCGTAAATGTACGTGTTGTAATGTCTGTGTTTGCTTCCCCTGTTGCGAGTTCGGATCGCTCAGTGATGATACTATACCTACAGTATATAATCTTGGAACCTCAGCTTTAATCAGATATCTTGTATGTCCAGCTACGATAAGTAATAAGGGTATCTTCATCTTGAGTTCTGTGCCAAAGTGCGTTATCCTTTCTCGCTCAGGGGTCATTTAGATGCTTCTTATGAGACATGTGTTTTTACGGCTCCAGGCAGCTGTTGGGGTTTGTTGCATTGCTCAGCAGCACCAAAGAGGCAAAGAGAAACTAGCACCTCTCCAGCTACCAGTCCACACTCTGTACTTTGGTCCATACGGGACTTGAAGCGGTAAACACTTGGTTCCCAGGCCAAAGCCCTACAGACTAAGCCACTGCTGCTGAAGAAGGTCTATGTTCTGCTCTGGATGAATTGAATGTAGATTAACAAAAACTTGAAAGCCGTCAGATTTTTATCACAGCTGTAATGGCAACAGTTCATGGGAAGTTGGATCATTTAAAAGTTTTTACTGGTGTCATTTTTGCTCGAAGTCCTTATTGTGTTTCCCTTAACGGCCAAATGCACAGAAAGTATGGCAGCCCGTTTTATAACGCTTTGAAACCTTAAAGCTTTGATGCCTCTCTGTGATCTTGTTCAGATTTTTAGCATCAAATGAAGAACCAGGGACCGGTGCAGATGTCTTCAGAAGCCTCAGAACATGTTAGAAGCTACAAAGCTGTGATTATATTATCCTGATGTCATGATTTTATCAAAGAATATTAATAACAACACTACTTCTTTCACTTTGAATGCAATAATTGAAAATATAAGTTGGTAAGGGGTTTCTATAAAATACCAAAATGTTGCCTGAATAGTGAAACTTGTTTAAACCACTGCTGTGTCACCTGACAACACGCTGACTTCCAGGGCCGTGGGAAGTAGGGGTGCTGAGGGTGCTGCAGCACCCGCTGGTGGAGGACAGGGGATCTGCACTTCCACAAGATATAATACAAATATAATACAAAAAAACGAATTTTCAGCCTTGATGTAACAACATTCATAATTAAGTAAAGATAACACCCTTTTCACCGCGGTTACATTTTCCATTTGCCCCGTACGATGGGCGCTGTAGTGATGAAAGTGGGGATGTTGGCTTATCAGGCGCCCGCAGCTCACAGCCAAAGTGAGAGAGATAGAGAGAGGGGGTGCACCGGTACCAGCGGGGATTGTTTTTAGCTTCTGCTGCGCTAATGGATATAAGAAGCCGTTTCTACAATAATGTGGAGGGAGAGTTCTGTCCTGTCAGACTGAGAGGCTCAGTGAGGTAAAGTTATCTCAGTGAGTCTCAAACGTTTTGATCACAATTTATGTAAACAAATATTTCCAAGGTACACCTTTATAATTATTAGGATAATAAAAACAGGCTTGAAATCATTCCAATGTATACTATAGGACAGTAAACCAAAAATATTGTTTAAAACTGGAGAGATTTAAAAATATGCATACATAAATAAATGTTAACTTGTAAAATAAGATATGAATGAACAACACAAATAAAATAAGTTACATTTATTTGTTATTGGCTATGGTAGGTTATTGGAAATGTTCACAAACTTATTTGATTATTAAAATGCAAACCGATCTTTTTCATATGTGTGTTTTACAGTTGTACCCCTAGATCAGTCTCTA